>NC_081553.1:224056802-224377333 GCF_963082655.1 Stomoxys calcitrans
CTGGATGCTGATGGACTGCCACAACCGGTGACATGTCATAAGACACAAATTTTGTTTTCTTCAAAGTTACGAGAAACTTGCATGCACTTACCTGTATATATCTGAAACAATAAAAGAAAGAAAAAATTTTAACAAAATTAGTAAAATCATTAAAAAGTTGAAAAAAGGGATACAAAAATTGTTGTTGGAGTATATTTGACCTTTTATTCTTTATTTGTTGTTTTTTGTTTGGCAAATAAACCTATTTTAAATCTACTTTAAGTTTTGTGAATACCGGTGTTAATATTTAAAAAACCCAAATATACCCTCTATGTAGAAGATTATTTAAAAAAAAGGGAAAAATTTGAGTGGACCCTTATTAAAAAAGTGTTCTTTTAATATTGCAGTGTATATTTTTTAGAAATATTTTCTATGAATATTCAAATTATTTACCACTTTTTCCCCTTTCATGTCTCTCACACATTTGCCATACTCATTTCCTAAGTCAAGTTTAGCTGTCAGCCGGTGATGATGAGGTTAAACTTACAATGAAGTGTACGAGATTCCGACAACAACTCCCCCACTACATGATGCTGGTTCACACCACTGCCAATCTGTGCTCTCACAATCGTTTTATTGAAATGAACATGAGTTTGTGACAAGCCAGCCTCTTTTGTACTCCCACCCATCAACTCTCTCCCACCCATCAGTTCTCTCTCTCTCTCTCCCTGTTATGCCACATCTTAATATTTACTGCCAGCCACATTAAAAACTTGTACCAACTCTATGAAGGTGGTGGTAAAGTGTGGTGAGGCTAGTCGTTGTATGTATGGTGTAGTGTGGGGAGATTTAACTCCAACCACACATCTTTGATACTTTGACAGCTGAAGTGGAGCTGTTGACTTCATGCCATTGCAGTGGCGGCATGAGTGGCAAAGCCAAGCCCCAAACTTAGCCGAATGCAACAGCAGCAACATCTACAAGGCTTACTCTTCTTGTTACTATCTACTCCTCCCTCTTCCGTTTGACCGCATTTGTAAAGAAATTGTCTAAAAGAGGTGATGATAAAGCCGTTGAGATCATGATCATGTCTGCCATGATTTAAAAAGAGAGCAAAATCAACACAGCCAGCAACAACAAAAACAAAAAAAAAGCATGATCTTTATAACCACGGAAGTGCTATGATTTTCATGGGATAAAATTTTAACTGGATTTATAGCAAAGCATGTGAAGGAAATTATTTAGTGTAGATAGGTGCAGTAGGAATGTGCAAGTAACTTGTAAATATAATGGAATTTTTTTCATGCAAAAAAAAACAAAACTTGAAGGAGAAAAAAAATTGTGCGAGTACATATATACGAGTATAAAGGACATTATATAAAAAATAAAATTAAATTAAATTCTAATAGCCAACATCTCTTTAAGGAAAGGTTGATTAACAAGACCTAACGTTTCATTTGAAAGGCATGCTTCTACCATTACACTGCTCACTAATAAGTAATGGAATTTTTCGGTGGCATAGCAAGCTGATGAGGCCCCTGTTAAGGCCGAAATCTTGAGCCCCTAGAGGGCGCAATTGTTATGCGATTTGGCTTAAGTTTTGCACGATGACTTTTTCTATGACCTCCATTGGATATACCAACTATAGTTCCAATCGGTCAGAAACCTGATATAGCCCCAATAGAAAAAGGTATCCAGCATATAAAAATTCTATGGGGATTTCATTAGGACCTCTAGTTTTCTTAGGACCTCCCATTATACTCTTTCAGTTTCTGCCCATAATGATAAACAGTCTAAAGAACTTTTTTTCCTATAAAAAGATACCATGCAAAGAATTTGAGAAATGCGTTCTATGATGGAGGGTATATAAGATTCGGCCCGGCTGAACTTCAATTCCAAATATGGATTTTTTCAAAAAAAAAAAATTTATGGATTGAGCATTGATCGAGCATTTATTTCAAGTTAGCTGACTCACACATTTCCTTACCGCCATGGTAATTTTCATATTTTCCAACAACCATATGCCCATGTGACTGAATAAAGTGTTGGTTATGTGATATTGTCATAGAAGATTTAGTTGCAACATTTTGTTTTCGTTTTAAGGTTTAGTGTTTTGGTTCCATTTCTTCCTGATCTTTTACAGCTGATGGCTGCAAGCAACAACCAACGTAAGACAACATATCTTTATGTTGTAAACTTTATTGTAGTCTCGTATTTAGTTCATGGTTATCGGTGATCTAAGCTATCTTTGCTAGTAGTGTTGTTGTTGTTATTGCTGTTACTCCTATTGCCAGAGGATAATAGTACGTCATTTGGTGTAACATAACAACCCATACCCCAACATTTTTTGTAAGGCACTGCAGAGCAAAAGCTGTTAGAAGGCAAGGCGACAGCTGTTGTCAGAGTTTGCTGACTTTTGTCTTCCTCTAGTTTTGTTTTTTTTTTTGTTTCTTTTTCTCAGCTCCACTGGGTTGTTGGACTTGGGAATTATTATAGCTGTTTGTGGTATTTTCCTGTCTACCTTTCATACCCCATCTATCCACACAACAATTTCAAACTTGTATTGTTTCCGGCGGTGTCAAGTTTAATGTTTTGCCGTTAGAGTGGAAAATCTATGTGAGCAGCATTAGCTCAACCACTGAATGACTGTCAGTCAGTCAGTTTGCCCGTTGGACTACCTGACTGATGTTGGCCACCACTGATCTTGGCATCCATTAAGATTAGAAGATTGAAATGCTTGCCAATGATGGAAGACACTTGGATGGTAACACCCAAAAAAATAAGTAACCAGCTATGAATCATGGCAACCATGTGGCATGTGGAATGCAGCATGCGGCATACAGCATCTTTGTTATACTTCCACACATATGGTAACGGTTCAATTTTAATCACTAAATAGAATTCCTTAACAAGATTTGGTGTCTAATTTGTTATGGCTCTTCAAAGCACAGTGCCGATGGTTTGGCAGGAGCATAGAGAAAGATAAAAACTTAAGGAACGGTAGATATAGTATATTAAAGATATTATCTTTAATTGATTTTTTTGATATTTAATTTAACATTTTTTCTAATTTTTATATATAAACTGGATGATGTTGATTTTTAATGAAAAATATGGTCGCCACAGTTTGCCCCTGTTTCTTAGTGGAATGTTCATGGGCAAAATTTGCACTGTCGATACAGTACCTTAGTCCATATACAGTACCCCAACTGCTAAGGCATCTCTACTACAATCCAATGTTTCTAAACTCCTAAAAAACTTCAAACCCTCATCTAAAATCTTCATACAACATAACACACGTGCGCCAAATTCATATCGAAGGACCACATATTCAAGGAAACATCTACAAATACCACAAAACTGCCCTAAGCTAAACATCAATAAACTGAAGGACCATAGCTAGACATTATCAAAATAAAGATTTTAATAGAAAAAAAATCATTTTGTTTTGATTCAATTAGCAAAAAACATATTTTAATTGAATTCTTAACACACGTCTACAATGATAATGATTTTAATCTGCTTTGAGGTGAACAAGAAGCATAATCGCAACATAATCCACACAATAACACAACTCCCCCACATAACAATGCCTGCAAAACAAAAACAAAAACAATAAAAAAATAAACTACCCAAAATAGCATAAACAAAAAACCAACAACAAAGCCAAGTCGTTTTGCAAATACCAGTACCAGTGTACCCCTCAACTTGACCTTAACAATAACACAACAATTGAGCGATTTTGTAAAATTATTAATGATAGCAATATAAAGAAAAATAACAACAACAAAACAAACAATTGCTAGCAAAAACACAGTCTACAATATAAACAACAACAATAACAACAAATAAACACACATTTAGCTCAAATTTAAGATCTTGACAATCAGACTAAATTTTCAGAGATACACGCGAGGCAACAATGACAGAGCTGCTGCCTGCTGTCAACTGCTCAGTAGCCGCCTAGGCAACGCCTTTTCGTACAACAACTACTACTGCATGAAGTCGATTTAAAACAAAAACAAGAAAGCGAGGCGAAAATATTATGAACTGTCATGCACATCATTGAGTGTGCTGAGACTGATTCCCTTCTGGTCAGCTAAGTCAATTCGAAATAACTGACCACAGTTCACTTGTTAAACACTGTTAATCGTTACTGACAAAGGCAAGTGTCAATAGAAACCGCTAATGATTAAAATGGCATGTGAAGAAATTGTATTTTAAAGAAATAAAAAACATAAAAAAAAATCATTTTAACAGAAAAAATTGACAAAGTTCGATTTGCTTAAAAAAAGGAATTTCAATTGCAAAAATATTAAAAAAAAATTTAAAAATTAAAAAAAAATATAACAAAAAGAATGGAAAGAAAAGCAAGTAAAAGCGTGCTAAATTCCCCAGGTCAAATCTTATATACCCTCCCCCATGAATGGCATTTGTCAAGTTATTTGCCCGATATCTCTTAATAGGCAAACAAAGGATAATAAAGGGTGATTTTTTTGAGGTTAGGATTTTCATGCATTAGTATTTGACAGATCACGTGGGATTTCAGACATGGTGTCAAAGAGAAAGATGCTCAGTATGCTTTGACATTTCATCATGAATAGACTTACTAACGAGCAACGCTTGCAAATCATTGAATTTTATTACCAAAATCAGTGTTCGGTTCGAAATGTGTTCATTCACCGTTCAGCGATGAGGCTCATTTCTGGTTGAATGGCTACGTAAATAAGCAAAATTGCCGCATTTGGAATGAAGAGCAACCAGAAGCCCTTCAAGAACTGCCCATGCATCCCGAAAAATGCACTGTTTGGTGTGGTTTGTACGCTGGTGGAATCATTGGACCGTATTTTTTCAAAGATGCTGTTGGACGCAACGTTACGGTGAATGAACACATTTCGAACCGAACACTGATTTTGGTAATAAAATTCAATGATTTGCAAGCGTTGCTCGTTAGTAAGTCTATTCATGATGAAATGTCAAAGCATACTGAGCATCTTTCTCTTTGACACCATGTCTGAAATCCCACGTGATCTGTCAAATACTAATGCATGAAAATCCTAACCTCAAAAAAATCACCCTATACATAAGAATTGATATGCTATTGGAGCTTTAGCAAGTTATGCACCGATACTACAAGGTCTTCAAAATCCAAACCGTATACTTGAAGACCTTGTAGAAGTTATTTTGCTTAATTTCAGCTAACGACGGATAAGAATTGCACCCAAAGGACCTCTGAACCAGACCAAACCGGATTAGAATTGCACCCTATGGAGGCTCAAGAAGTGAAATCGGAAGATCGGTTTGTATGGGAGCTATATCAGGTTTTAGACCGATTCAAGCCATAATTGGCACGTATATTGAAGGTTCGCGCAAGATTTCTGCCAAATCAAACAAAAACTGCGCCCTCTAGGGTGTCAAGAAGTGCAATCGGGAGATCGGATTATACGGGGACCATAACAGGTTTTGAACCGATTCGAACCATACTTGGCACATTTGTTGAACGTCATAGAAAAAGTCATTGTAGAAAATTTAAACTAAATCGGGTACGAATAGAGACCTCTAGCGGCTTAAGAAATTAATCGGGAGATAGATTTATATGAAAGCTATATCAGGCTATGTACCGAACCGTGCTTAGCACAGTTGTTGGAAGTCAAAACAAAACACTTCATGCCAAATTTCAGATAAATCGAATAATAATTGCGCCCTCTAGAAGTATAATCGGGAGATCGGTTTATATAGGAGCTATATTAGGCCATGAACCGATTTAGACCATACACAACACATTTGTTAAAAGTCAAAACTAAACACTTCATGCAAAATTTCAGCCAAGTCTAATAACAACTGCGCCCTCTAGAGGCTCAAAAAGTCAAGGTATATCAAAACATGGACCGATATGGCTATTGGAGCTATATCAGGACCGATTTTGATCCATACTTGATTTGGATGTTAAAGACCATAGTAGAAGTATGTGCTCGAATTTCAGTCAAACTCGATAAGAATTGCGCCCTATAGGAGCTCAAGTTGTCAATATCCGAGATCGGTTTATATGGCAGCTATATCAGGTTATGAACCGATTCGGACCATACTCGGCATAGTTATTGAAAGTCACAACCAATCAGACAAGAACTGCGCCCTCTAGGGGCGCAAATTTCATTTGTGTTGTTGCAGTTTTCTGACTGCTAAATTGCAATAATATGAAATTTCGGTAAAAAACTGCACTTTTTCTACACATGAAAAGACCGTTTTTCTTACAAATGGGTCATTTGTTATTTTTGGAGTCTTTTGTGTTCTAAAAACAAGCTAAGAATTTACCAAAAAGTTTCAGGGTGTTTCGGTTTAAGGTGAATTAATTAAAAGGTGTTTCTTTAAAGTTTTTTTTATTTCTGTTACTACTTACATCTTTGGCGACGAAATGCTATTACTTTTTTAAATTTGTTATACCTAGTTCATTGGTATAAAAGGTTAAGCCTTGATTTACCTCTATCCAGCATACCACAACACATTGTCGCTCTCCGTAATTGGGTTTAACTCACCTCTCTGTAACATACCCAACACCTTCCCAAACAACATAACTAAATTCTCTCTCCCACTCTCATCCCTTCTCACCTCTATACTCACCCAAATGATAGTTGTTTACATTCTAACATGAATTACTTCTAAACATCAACAACAACTACTACTGCTACTACTACCACACATATGAGAATCATACGCAATAGCAAAAACAATTGCTTGCAAATTCCTTAATATGCTCCATACGTGTGCGTTCCAACAATACAAAACTTCTGTATAAACAACTCAATGTTGTAAATATTCCTAATGTAATATCAAAAAAGTTCTTTCTACCTACTCAACTCCAATTTTATATGCCATCGAATGATTTTATCCAACACTGTTTTTCAAAACATTTGACCGCCCACCTTCATAATTGCTCGTAAGCCATTTAAAAGAACATCACTCATACTCACGTTGGATGTCAAACAAAACAAAACCACAACCTTCCAGCATATATGTACAATAACAACAACCATTTGGAAAATAAAAAAACAACGTAGCAAAACAAAAACACCCGCAACATTCAATTCCGTATTCGGAACAGAGAGAGGTTCAAAAGAAACATAACTTGGCTTAATTTGTAATCCACACAAAACTATGTATATTTTTGGGATCACAACAATCGACATACCAACAATGCTGCTGCTTATTATGATGTCCAATATGTTTGAAGCGCACACCAACAACAATGACACATCCATCAGTATAGAAGAATAATTTAAATTCTAACCACAAACATTTGTGGTTTTCTCAAGTATTTCTTCACTGTGTGGGTGTTATCTAAGGAATTTTTCAATGAATAGACCAGTGTGAATAGATTTTTTTTTAACACTTTCATTACACTGCAAATATACGAGATATACATGATCGAAGCCTCAATTTTCATCCGATTTGGATGAAATTTGGAACAAGAAGAAGAACATCCACGCCAAGTATGATTCGAATCACTCTATAAACAGATATAGCTCCCATATAAATTTGACCTTTTGAGACCATTTTCATCCGATTTGGCCGAAATCTGGAACATAGACTTGTGTTATGACTTTCAACATCCATGCCAAGTATGATGCGAATCGGTCTGTAAACACATATAGCCCCCATATAAAGCGATCCCCCGATTTCGCTTCCTCAGCCCTTAGAAGCCTCAATTTTCATCCGATTTGGCTGAAATTTGGAACAAAGACTTGTGTTATTACTTTCAACATCCATGCAAAGCATGATCCGAATCGGTCCATAAACAGACATAGCCCTCATATAAACCTATCCCCGGATTAGACTTCTTCAGCCCTTAGAAGCCTAAATTTTCATCTGATTTGGCTGAAATTTAGCCCAAACTCTTATCTTATGACTTACAACAACAGTGCCAAGTTTTATCCGAATCGGTCAATATGGTGATATAGGCCCCCTAAGTACCTATAACCCGATATGACTTCTTGAGACCAAAATAATTCAAATACAAACTCAGTTAATCAGGGTACATTTTTAGTGGAAGCCATGGTGGTGGGTACCCACAATACGGCCCGGCCGAACTTACCACGCTTTTACTTGTCTTCTATTCACTCTAAGAAAAGGTCTCAAAATATATATCTATAGAAAATTAGCTGAGCTGGGTTCTGTCTGCTGCACCTTTTCTCGCTAATTACTTTTATTTGAGCCCTATAATGCCATGGTCGGTAATTAAGTCCTATTTGGGGTTGGTTTGGGGCTGGAACGGTCCCTCAGTAGTTTTGCCTCTGTTGTGAATATCAAATTTTTGCTGTATTTTCAGATAACATTGAGCTCCATATTGCCACAATGGTCGATAAATATGTCCAGGAAGTTTTAGAAATGGGATTTACACCCAAACACTTGGCCACTTGGGTTTCAAAAAAAAAATCTCTTTTTAATTAAATGTTTTTTTATTGAGATTCCATTGATTTCATGTTTTTTAACCTTTGGCGTTTTCAACAATTTTTTTGGAAAGCCGCAGTTGACGAGAAACCTACTGTCCCACACTATCTGTGCTAATTATTATGTGAGTAGTATGGAACAGTAGGTTTCTCGTCACATAATTTGGCGTTTTCAAATATTGTTTCAGCAAGTCACAGGTGACGACGAGAAACCTACTGTCCCACACTACTAGTACTCATAATTATGTGAGTAGTATGGGACAGTAGGTTTCTCGTCACATAATTTTGATTTCTTGATTAAAAAATCAATTTCTTTACAACATTTCTGTTTATGTTTTCAAAATTTTTGTTTCTTCCTTCTGGTCATTTTATAATTTTCAACTTTTAATTACAATCGAAAAAATCCCCTAAAATTACAAATCAAAATTCATATGAATTTCGTCATTTGTATATCAAATGCTTACCAAACTCGGACTGGAGACTAAAGTAAAACCCAAATTAAAATAAAATTACTTTAAAATTATAAATAATCAAAAAATACCAACGAATAAGGCAAAACACGCAACACATAGACAAGACAAACAATATTTTATGTGAGTTTAATGTCTAGTAGAGAAAAAAAATATGTTAAATATTTTTACACTTAATTGTTTTTGGTTAAAAAAAAACGATACTTATTTTATTTGGCTGTTTTTTTTTTTATTTAGTCGAAAATATTTGGAGATTGCGGCGTTTGATGGTAGAAAAAAACAACTCAAAAACATTTTTGGTTGGAGAAAAAACGCAATTTTTGTGGCTGATTGCAAGTTGTATGAATGCTTGAATGAATGCCCAGATAGACGGACAGACAGTCTTAGCGTCTGTAGCCGCTGTCAGGTAATTAACCCATTAATGAAATTTACATCAAAGATAAGCAAGCACATGCATGCATTATTATGCGAATAGCAATTTTTTTTCAAGCCTCTCCCTCCCTTCCGGCTTAAAGACACTAAACACATCTAACACTTTACTGTAACATTAATCAGTTGAATGCAAAATTGTTCAAAAAAAAACCCCAAGAAACCACAGACAAACACCTAAGCCAGCCAAACGCTGGCTCAAGTCAAGTCGAAACGTTCAGTTAATCTTTTGATAGATTTATGCAAAGCCCAACTCCTCGAGCAAAAGTGGAACATGTGAATTTCAATTATCTGGGAACGCTCTCTTGAATGGCAAACGTATGGGCAACAAACTAAACTCAGCGGCAAAAGCAACAGCAACTACCACTGCCACCAACAAACATACAAAAAATGGTTCGTAATGAAATTTAATTGTTTTTTTTTTGCCAATTTTTTTGGGTTTATAAATATTTTTTTCTGATCAATAGACAACTAAATTGTGCATAAAATGGCTATAGAGAAATAATTTCAATTTTAAAGGTCATTAATGAAATATAATTGAATAAAAAAAAAATTTCTTCAATTTTTATACCCACCCCATAGGATGGGGGTATACTAATCTAGTCATTCCGTATGTAACACCTCGAAATATTGATCTGCGACCCCATAAAGAATATATATTCTGGATCTTCTCGACATTCCGATAACAGTCCAACGTGGATGAAAAATGCTCCTCTTATGGAATCAATACTCCATATCGGGAGATCGGTCTATATGGCAGCTATATCCTAATATAATCCGATCTGGACGATGTTCGACACAAAGGTGTAGAGGTCTATCAAAACTCACTGTTTCAAATTTCATCAAAATCGGATGAAAAATGCCCCTTTTTTGGGCTCAATACTCTATATCGGGAGATCGGTCTATATGGCAGCTATATACAAATATGGTCCGATCTGAACGATATTCAACAAAAGGTTTTAGAGGGAGGCCAGAATTCGCTGTGCCAAATTTCATCGAAATAGGCTGAAAGATGGTCCTTTTATAGGCTCATTACTCTATATCGGGACATCGGTCTACATGGCAGCTATATACAAATATGGTTCGATCTGGACCACATTTGATAGGAATGTGTAGGGGCCTACCAGAATACATTGTGAAAAATTTCATCGAATTCGGTTAATAAATGGATTTTTTATGACCTGAATCCCCTTTATAGGGAGATCGGGCGGTCGGTCTATAGGGCAACTATATCCAAATATAGTCCAATCTGAACCACACTTTACAGAAATGTGTAGAGGCCTACCAGAATTCACTGTGTCGAATTTCATCGAAATCGGATGACAAATTACCAAATTATTGCCTCAAGGCTTTGAGTCTCGAAATCAGTCTATATAGCGGGTATATCCAAAATCCGATTTTATGAGATCAGAAGATCAGGTTCATATAAAAAGAATACGAAATCATCAAAAATTGTTTGGAAAATATTTTTATGTCCAAAATAGCGGACATGGGTCATATCGGTTCAGATTTGGAAATAGTCCCCATATAAAACGATCCCCGGATTTGACTTCTTGAGCCATTAGAAGACTCAATTTTCATCCGATTTGGCTGAAATTTGGAACATAGACTCGTGTTATGACTTCCAACATCCATACCAAGCATGATCCGAATCGGTCTATAAACAGATATAGCCCATATTTAAACCGATCCCCGGATTTGACTTCTTGAGCCATTAGAAGCCTTAATTTTCATCCGATTTGGCTGAAATTCGGAACAAATACTTGAGTTATGACTTCCAACATCCATGCCAAATATGATCCGAATTGGTACATAAACAGATATAGCCCCCATATAAACCGATCCCCGGATTTGACCTCTTCAGCCCTTAAAAGCCTTAATTTTTATCCGATTTGGCTGAAATTTGGAACAAAGACTTGAGTTCTGACTTTCAACATCTATGCCAAGTATGAGCCGAATCAGTCTATAAACACATATAGCCCCCATATAAACCGATCCCCGGATTTGACCTCTTCAGCCCTTAGAAGCCTTAATTTTCATCCGATTTGGCTGAAATTCGGAACAAAGACTTAAGTAATGACTTTCAACATCCATGCCAAATACGATCCGAATCGGTCTATAAACAGATATAGCCCCCATATAAACCGATCCCCGGATTTGACCTCTTCAGCCCTTAAAAGCCTTAATTTTTATCCGATTTAGCTGAAATTTGGAACATAGACTTGAGTTATGACTTCCAACATCCATGCCAAGTATGATCCGAATCGGTCTATAAACAGATATAGCCCCCATATAAACCGATCCCCGGATTTGACTTCTTCAGCATAAGAGAAGCTTCAATTTTCATCCGATTTGGCTGAAATTTGGAACAAAGACTTGAGTTCTGACTTCCAACATCCATGCCAAGTATGATCCGAATCGGTCTATAAACAGATACAGCCCCCATATAAACCGATACCCGTATTTGACCTCTTCAGCCTTTAGAAGCATACATTTTCACCTGATTTGGCTGAAATTTGGAGCAAGGTTAGTTAGTTAACTAATCTTTAACTAACACGAGGCAAGAATTTAGCTGTGGATTTGTGGTTAGTCGGAGACTGAAACACCTTATCTCAAGCTTTACTCCTATTGATGAGAGGCTAGCCACAATTCGCATAAAAGCCAAATTCTTCAACATCAGCCTTACTTGTGCCCATGCCCCGACCAAGGATATTTTCTAGTAGCGCCTAGAGAGAGAATATCGTTGTGGGAGATTTTAATACGAAGATAGTCGGAAAGTTTAGCCTCCAACCTCCGACAATGGATCGGTCTCCGGAAGAAGTAACTGCAGCCTTTGAAAGAATCGAAAGAGAGTCAGTGAAAATGAGTCTGGCAGTAAATGGAGATAAGACGAAATGGATGCTTTCAACTCCCAAAAAGCCTTGCACAACTGAGCAGATAAAGAAAATGGAGAATGGTGGGAACCACAACTTTGAGAAACTTTATCTACCGATACCGAAACGAATGACACCAGTTTTGAAATAAAGCGAAGAATGCTGCTGGCAAACAGATGCTATTTTGGATCAAGTTAGCAGTTTAGAAACAAGGCCACCTCTCGGCAGACAAAGAATAAACTATGCAAGACACTGATGCTATCCGTGTTGTTATATAGTTCTGAGGCATGGGTACTTGTGCAGACGAGACAGTGCTTGGAGTGTTTGAGAGAAAAATTCTTCGTTAAAAATATGGGCCCGTTTGCGTAAATGGAGAATAAAGGCGTCGTATGAACCATAAGCTGTATGACGACGATAGTATAAATATACGCATCAAAATACAACATCGTGTTGGCTGGGTCATGTTGTCAAAATGGATGAAAAAGCTCCAGCAAAGAAGTCTTTTAAAGGCAAACAGTGTGGTACACGCAAACCGGGAAGACCAAAACCCCAATGAAAAGATCAAGTGGTGGGAGACACCTCGAAACTTGTTATCAGAGTTTTGAGAGTGCGAGCAGAAGATCAAGGCGCTTGGGACGCTATTCTACGTTCGGGTAGTGGAACTAATGTTCTGTCATAACCAATTAAAGCCAAGTAAGGTTTTTTAGCCAAAAATTCCCATCTCTCCCGGCTTGTTTTCTACTTCCAACACATTTTACAAAACTCATTCACCTAGATAATATCCCCCCTGCAACTTTTGTCTTTTACACAGCTTATTAGAAAACTACTTTCTTAGCAATTTATCGCCAAAGGTGAGGTGAAGCTAATTAATCATATCCCCCCAAAAAAAAAAAAAATCTTCATAAAATCATATCTAGTCGTTAAAATTTTTTTAGCTGATTTCAAAATTAACTAACTGATTGGCTTGGTATTTTTATATTTGCTCATAACTCAACACAGCTGGAATGGATCAAATTGTTGTAAAGCATGCCAGGCAAGTAGTAGAGAGGCTGCCTTATACCCTGGTTTCAATAGTGGCACTCATTTTGTTTTGTAATTTGTCTACGTTCAACTTAACTTTTGATATTTGCAATAGCAAATAGTTGATCTGTTAGTTTGAAATATTCATAGCTGCATGCTACAATCAAAAAAGACTGGAGAGTCTATTACCAGTTCATTTGGCGATTAGGAATATGCTGTGGTTTTCTATGGTTTGGCGTTTGGATTTTTTGATATTCCAAACCAGAGTTTGTGACAATGACGACAACTTTGCTAAGTTTCAGCCCTATGGACTGTGCAAATACTTAGAATATTTAGTTGTGTTTATAGTAGCATAGCATGTACTGACATTATTATTTCTCTAAAGAAATAAATTATGCAAAACTTGTTTTTTTATATGACAACGTAAAGAAAAAGAAACACCAATTCTATTTGCTGTGAATTTTTTAAGCAATATTAGAAGTTTTGGGAAATTAAAAAAAAAAACTGTAAGCCATAGATATGAAAAACCCAAAACTTACATTACTTTAAATGACTGTAACAGAACATTTGTTCCACTAGGCGGACGTAGAATAGCGGTCCAAGCGCCTCGAAACTAAGTCAAAACTAATTCAAATAAAATTCAAACTAGAAATTTTGATGTTAGGCTCACAGGCCAAAATATGAAACGTATTTCTCTTTATTATACCCACCAACGTAGGGGGTATATTCATTTAGTCATTCCGTTTGCAACACATTGAAATATCAATTTCCGACCCTTTCCGGCAAAACTTAATGCCTTTTTACTTGTTTTGTTTTATTTTATTTTATTTCATTACGTTTCATTTCATTTAACTTTATTTTATTTTTTTTTACTTTATTTCATATCATTTCATTTCATTTCATTTCATTTCATTTCATTTCATTTCATTTCATTTCATTTCATTTCATTTCATTTCATTTCATTTCATTTCATTTCATTTCATTTCATTTCATTTCATTTCATTTCATTTCATTTCATTTCATTTCATTTCATTTCATTTCATTTCATTTCATTTCATTTCATTTCATTTCATTTCATTTCATTTCATTTCATTTCATTTCATTTCATTTCATTTCATTTCATTTCATTTCATTTCATTTCATTTCATTTCATTTCATTTCATTTCATTTCATTTCATTTCATTTCATTTCATTTCATTTCATTTCATTTTATTTTATTTTATTTTATTTTATTTTATTTTATTTTATTTTATTTTATTTTATTTAATTTTTTTTTATTTTATTTTATTTTATTTTATTTTATTTTATTTTATTTTATTTTATTTTATTTTATTTTATTTTATTTTATTTTATTTTATTTTATTTTATTTTATTTTATTTTATTTTATTTTATTTTATTTTATTTTATTTTATTTTATTTTATTTTATTTTATTTTATTTTATTTTATTTTATTTTATTTTATTTTATTTTATTTTATTTTATTTTATTTTATTTTATTTTATTTTATTTTATTTTATTTTATTTTATTTTATTTTATTTTATTTTATTTTATTTTATTTTATTTTATTTTATTTTATTTTATTTTATTTTATTTTATTTTATTTTATTTTATTTTATTTTATTTTATTTTATTTTATTTTATTTTATTTTATTTTATTTTATTTTATTTTATTTTATTTTATTTTATTTTATTTTATTTTATTTTATTTTATTTTATTTTATTTTATTTTATTTTATTTTATTTTATTTTATTTTATTTTATTTTATTTTATTTTATTTTATTTTATTTTATTTTATTTTATTTTATTTTATTTTATTTTATTTTATTTTATTTTATTTTTTTTTTTTTTTTTTATTTTATTTTATTTTATTTTATTTTATTTTATTTTATTTTATTTTATTTTATTTTATTTTATTTTATTTTATTGTATTTTATTTTATAATTAAATTTTCTAACCCATCCTAGCAAATTCCACGAGTTTGTTTATGCTTGTTTGTATGCGTCTCTCTGTCTCTCTCTCCCGTTCTCTCTTTTCCTTTCACTCTCTCCCTTTTTTCTCTATCCCTTTCTGTCTAACCCTTGTTCGTCCCCTAACATTGGCATTGCGTGTCGTTTATTAGAGACTTTAAGGCATTGTTACGTTATCGTTTCGATGAATGGTTTGATTTGATTTGTTTTGATCGTTTTTTTTTCGTTTCTCTCATCATCTTTAATCCGCCTGACTTGATGATAGTTAACATTTTCCCAAGTGGAGAATTGCTCATCAAGCTCTTATAACAGTAACTTGTGTTTTTGTACACGGTTGTTGTTACTGTGATCCACTGAGTTTGTTATTATGCATATGTTGTTGTTTTATCGACTGCATCGAGTCGACAATGCCAGTCATGGCAACCCTGATTGAAGATCTTACCCCCTTCGCACACATATGAGGAAATGTAATAATCATATTTGCCCCAACAGGTATTATTTAATATTTAAATAAATAATCATTATGACATACACGTGTAAGCTAGCATTTTTTATTTATCTTTTTCTCATTTCTGTAAACAGTTTAGATGATTTGTAACTTATTTTATGAAAAAAAAAACAAAAACAACTGAGAGGTAAGAAAGCAAGCATGCTTTCTTAATGATACCCCTCCACGACGTAGCGGATATAACAAAAACAAATAAAAAAAAGGAACGAAGTTCGGCTGGTTCGAAGTTCGTCGGTTATTCTTGAGTCGGCAAAGGCCAAAGAACATTGCAAACAATTTATGGAATATTTTGAATGTTTGAAATATGAAGTTTCGGTCTATCAAGAGTACGTGAAAAGCTTACAAGTAGAGTGAAATGAGACAACATAAATTACTTACATAAATTATTTGACTTTAGGTAGGCATTGAAGGAATTCATTTGTTGGTAGGTATTATCTGAAACAAGAAAGGATATTCAATGTTAATTATGAGTAATAAAATAAGAAAATAATTTAGTTGATGGGTTGTGTCCGTGAATATATGGCGACTTAAATTTAAAGATAACATCGTCATTTTGAAGACTTGTATATTTGGCTGGAAATCATTACCAAAATTCTTTGATCATGGAACATTTTTTTTTTATTTTAAGTAACACATATATGGCAAATCATTATTTTAACATTTTTCATAAATCATAACCAAAAAAAAACTCATAGGTTGGTTGGTTATAAAATCACACAGTATTAAGAAATTATTTATTTATTTTTTTTAATAGCAATAATTCCTCACTTACTTAATAGCCTTTAAATAACTAACACTGTAAAAACCTTCATTAAATATTTGCTAAAATTATTAACAAATTAGTACAACAACAATTGTTAATGGCATAGGTGTGTCTATGACTATTGGATTAAAAAAAAACTTGTATTTAGGCAAAACAAAAACTAAACGTTCACCAAAGTGGGGCCATTGTTTGTGAAATTAATGTTTTTATGCTGGAAACACAACATTTAAGAATACTAATTTCTTAGCATTTCATATTTTGGCCTAACAACAGTTATTAAGAGGCCTTTTTTTTCATTGATCCCAATGTAGGGGAATGTTCTTTGGAGTGCCAGTCTAATGGTTTTCAGTTGTTGTGTTTTCTAGTTTTGTTCTATACTATGATCTAGAGCTTGATTTTCACTTATTTTGTATTCTAGAAATACCTGTCATCATTTTATAAACTTTTTGAACAGCTTACTTGCCATGTTTTGTTTTTAGTGGTTCAAGGTCTCCATTCTCATATTGCCACAATAACATTTTTTTATTATTTTTATTTTTAATACATAACATTGCCGTTTTTTTACAACCTTATAATTTTTATAATTGAAAAATATTTATCAAGAATCAGCAATGGCGAGAACAGCCACACAGCCGTATAAACAGACAGACAGCCATTCGGCGAATTTAGACTTGTTTTTTGGTTTTGTTTTCCATTTTCTGAAATGATCTTTTGGCTTTACTATTATTATGGGGTTAAGCAAAGTTTGTATAGAATAAAGCAAATAAAAAATAAAATCATCTCAAACCTGTACCTGGGCTATTGGCATAGGCCTAGAGAAGGTTCTTTAATAAATTTGCGGTAAATGATAATGAAAAGGTTCAATAAATATGTAAATTTTTTAAATAAATTACTTTTAATAACTGTGAATTATTAACATTTTTTTGTTGTTTAATTTTAAACATGTGTCACAAAAGTTGACCGGCTTGTTATTACAGTTGAAAATGAAACACGGGTTAGAAACGTAACAAGAAACGCAATAAGTACCACTGGGACGAAGAACAAGGTG
The DNA here is from genome assembly GCF_963082655.1 of Stomoxys calcitrans. Lineage (NCBI taxonomy): Eukaryota > Metazoa > Arthropoda > Insecta > Diptera > Muscidae > Stomoxys > Stomoxys calcitrans. Next base: position 224,074,307 of record NC_081553.1, read on the forward strand.
AAACGCAATAAGTTCGGGCGGGTCGAAATATAGGTACCACCACAACAAATTTCTTCATTAAAGGAACTGGTAAAAAAACAAGTAAAAGTGAGCTACATTCGACCGAGCCGAATCTTATATACCCTTCACCATGGCTCGCATTTGTGGATGACTTTTTCAAAATACATATGAGCCTGAACCGTACTTGTCGTGTCTGTTAGAAGTCATAGAAAAATACCATCATCAAAATTTCAGCCAAATCGCGTAAAAATTGCGCCCCCTAGTGGCTCATAGTGTCAAATTGGGAGATCGGGTTATATGGGGGCTATATCAGGTTATCATCCGCTTTAGACCATACTTGGAAGATTTGTTGGAAATCATACCACAACGATATATGCAAAATATCAACCAAATTGGTTAAGAATTGCGCCCTCTAGATCGGGAGTTCGGTTTATATGGCGGTACTATCAGGTTATTGATCGATTTAGACTATACTTGGCACAGTTGTTGAACCGATTTGAGCCATACTTAGAGCAGTTGTTCAAAATCACTATGTGCAAAATTGCAGCCAAATCGCATAAAAGGGAAATTAACGATAGTATCGATAAATCGATATTTATTATTAAAATTATCGAAAATATCGAATGTTGCGATTATCGATAGAATGCCGACTCTGATTGAGACTCGACAAGAAAACGGAGGTCCCTTATTATCGAACTTAAACTTTTAAACAGGTTTCATTGATATTAGACGAGTATCCCCGCTATTCCTTAATGAAATGTTCAAGGGCAAATTTGCAATGTCAACGTCTGCGTATTTCTTTACGTTTGGGTATACAAATGACAGCAAGTTTTAAACCTATTGAAATGGCTTTTCAAATCCCTAATAATTTTATACCTGCAAGCCATTTGTTGACCTAAAAACAAATTTTAGTTTTTAATACAAAACAAAAATTAGAGCACTTTCAATTGTTTTTGCTCACCAAATCCATGGCAAAATCCCATAAATAAACCATCAAAATCATAGAAAACAAAAAAAAAATTTAAACTTTATGCAAAATAAGCATCAAATTATAAGTTACCCTATATTGCACAAAATCCCACCTTTGAAGTCATCAAACATCTATGGGTCATCAAATGTATTGCGAAAAAGCATAATAAAGCGACATGGCAAGATTTTGCGTATTGATAAAAAAGGAAATATTATGAATGGCGACTAAAACTCAATAACATATGCAAATTATTGACAAACAGACAACAACAGATCAGTTTTATATTATTATGTAATTTTTCATTTCATTTTGTTTTTTTATTTTTAACGGTCCCTTCCTAAAACAAAAGTAATTTGAAGTGATGAGTCCAAACACCTTTTAATGGTGTTTGGACCAAAAATGGTCCTAAAATATTGCTCAAATTTGTAATTTACGCACATTAATTTTATACTCAATAGCCTTAATATTCCACCTAGCTATAATATCTATTATCTTAGTTATATGTTTCAATCAGAAAATTATAAACAATTCACCCATCTATATATAATACCCTATTACGTATTATAACTGTAATCATTTACGCTCACTTATATGGCGATAACTGTTTTGCTAATTATATCGACGTCTTATTATCGATTTTCTTCTTTTGGGGCATATCGATAAAGAATACGAGAATGTAAAAAGGGTTAAAGAAGAAGCTGCTATCAGATGATAGCAAAAAATAAGGGAAAGGAAAAAAGTGAGAGCTAAAGCAGGGTACTCTGTTTTTAATTGTGAAAAACTTCAAATAAATATCTTAATTTATTTTAAAGGATTGACGGCATATTATCTACACCAACACAATCCTATCATAATATTAATTGTGCTTAATAGCTACTATTAAGTAGTAAGCCTGGAAAAAGCATTTTCATTTTTCACACATTTTTCGTTGACAATTTTTTCATACCCTCCACCACAGGATAGGGGGTATATTCATTTAGACACTCTTTGTGTAACACATCGAAATATCCACTTCCGACCCTACAAAGTATAAATACTTCGGATCGTTGTAAATTTCAAAGACGATTTAACGATGTCCGTGTGTCTGTCCGTCCGTATATCTGTCCGTCGGTGCGTCTGTCAGTTGTAATCACGCTACCGTCTTTAAAAATTGAGATATTGAGTTGAAATTTTGTACAGACTCGTATTTCTTCCATATGCAGGTTATGTTCTTGAATGGGATATATCAGACAATATTTGGATATATGTAGCTGCCATATAGACCAATCTGCCGATTTAGGGTATTAAGGCTATAACAGGAGCATTTATTACCCGATTTTGCTGAAATTTGGCATAGTGAGTTTTATTAGTCCCGTCAGCATTCGAACCAAAATCCGGTCCAGATTGGAACATATTTAGACATAGCTGCCATATAGACCGATCTGCCGAGTTTGGGTTTTAGGCCCATAACAGGTGCATTTTTTTTCCCGACTACACTGATATTTGGAACAGGGAGTTGTATCAAGTCTCCCAACATCTGTCCCGAATATGGTCCAGATTGGGCTGCCATAGAGGCCGATCTTTAGCTTTAGGGTCTAAAGACCATAAAGGGCACATTTATTGTCCGATTTTGCTGAAATTTTAAACAGTGAGTTGAACTAGTGGCCTCCACATCCGACTCGAATATGGTGTATATCGGGCCATATTTACATATAGCTCCCATATAGACCGATATTACGATCTTAATATAGACCGATATTCCGGTCTTAAGCCTATAACAGAAGAATTTATTACCCGATTTTGAAACTCAGAACAGTGAGTTTTATTAGGCCCGTCGATATCCGAACTAAAATGGTCGAAACCGCAACATATTTAGATATAGCTGTCACATATACTCCGATCTGCCGAGTTTGAGTCTTAGGCTTATAACAGGCGCATTTATTACCCGACTTTGCTGAAATTTGGAACAGTGAGTTGTATTAAGACTCCCAACATCTGTCCTGAAAATGGCTCAGACAGGGCTATATTTAGATATAGCTGCCATGAAGACCGATCTTCAGCTTTAGGGTCTAAAGACCATAAAAGGCGTATTTATTCTTCGATTTTGCTGAAATTTGAAACAGCTGTCATATCTGATCAGAAGAACGGCGCACTTTTTACCCAATTTCGCTAAAATTTCGAACTGTTATCTGTATAGAGCTTCTAGGCAACTGAACCAAATATGATTAAGATCGGACTATATATGGATATAGTAATGTTATAATAAATTTTGATTTAAATATATGAAAATTTCGACACGGCCGAACTCAACGCGTTTTTGCTTGTTTTTATACCCTCCACCACAGGATGGGGGCATACTAATTTCGTCATTCTGTTTGTAACTCCTCGAACTATTCGTCTAAGACCCCATAAAGTATACATATATTCTTGACCGTCATGACATTTTAAGTCGATCTAGCCATGTCCGTCTGTCTGGGCGTCTGTCCGTCCATCGAAAGCACGCTAACTTTAGAAGGAGTAAAGCTAGCCGCTTGAAATCTTGCACAAACACTTCTTAGTAGTGTAGGTTGGGTTTGTAAATGGGCTATATCGGTCCATGTTTTGATATAGCTGCCATATAAGCCGATCTTGGATCTTGACTTCTTGAGCTACTATAGGACACAATTCTTCCGAAGAAGTAAAGCTAGCCGCTTGAAATTTTGCCCAAATACTTCGTGTTAGTGTAGGTCGGTTGGGATTGTAAATGGGCTATATCGGTCCATGTTTTGATATAGCTGCCGTATAAACCGATCTAGGATCTTGACTTCTTGAGCTTCTATAGGGCACAATTCTTGTCCGATTCGGCTGAAATTTAGCATGAGGTGCTTTATTATGACTTCCAACAACTGTGCTAAGTATGTTTGAAATCGGTCCATAACCTGATATGGCTGTCATATAAACTGATCTTGAATCTTGACTTCTCGAGCCACTAGATGGCGCAATTCTTATCCGATTTGGCTGAAATGTTCCATGAGGTGTTTTGTTATGACTTCTAACATTTGTTGTTAAGGTCGTTAAGGTTCAAATCGATCAATAACCTGATATAGCTGCCCGATCTGGGATCTTGACTTCTTGAGCCTCCAGAGGGCGTAATTATTATCGGATTTGGCTGAAATGTTGTACAACGACTTGTCCCATGACCTTCAACATACGTGTCAAATGTGGTCCGAATTGATCTGTATCCTGATACAGCTCCCATATAAACCGATCTCTCTATTTAACTTCTTGAGCGCCTAAAGAGCGCAATTCTTACTCGAATTCGCTGAAATGACTTCTACTACTACTATGGTCTCCAATATTCAATTCAATTATGGTCAGAATCGGACCATAACTTGATATAGCTCCAATATTAAATCAAATCTTTTCTTTATCCTTTGTTTGCCTAAAAAGAGATATCGGGAAAAGAACTCGACAAATGATACAGCTCCCATATAAACCGATCTCTCTATTTAACTTCTTGAGCGCCTAAAGAGCGCAATTCTTACTCGAATTCGCTGAAATGACTTCTACTACTACTATGGTCTCCAACATTCAATTCAATTATGGTGAGAATCGGACCATAACTTGATATAGCTCCAATATTAAATCAAATCTTTTCTTTATCCTTTGTTTGCCTAAAAAGAGATATCGGGAAAAGAACTCGACAAATGATACAGCTCCCATATAAACCGATCTTTCTATTTTACTTCTTGAGCCCCTAAAAAGCGCAATTCTTACTCGAATTGGCTGAAATGACTTCTACTACTACTATGGTCTCCAACATTCAATTCAATTATGGTCCGAATCAGACCATAACTTGATATAGCTCCAATATTAAATCAAATCTTTTCTTTTATCCTTTGTTTGCCTAAAAAGAGATATCGGGAAAAGAACTCGACAAATGCGATCTATGCTGAGGGTATATGATTCGACCCGGCCGAACTTAGCACGCTTTTACTTGTTATGTAGAGTTTGACAGTTGTTCACATGAAAAGACTTTCAACCCTAAATGGAAACATGGTGATATAGACAGAGGGCGCCATTATCGTTTTGTTATAACCTTTATCCGCTTTTCCTTCACATTTGTTTTATTTATTTTGATATGATTTATCAAGCCGCTAGAGGGCGCCATTATCGTTTTGTTATCAACTTAACCCACTTTTCCTTCTCATTTGTTTTATTTATTTTCCAACAAATATACATATATACTCTCCTACAACTTTCCTTATCCCCCAATTACAAAGGATTTCATACAATTGCGTTTCAAAGCGAAACCTTAAATAAATTTGCAATTTCAATTGTTTTCTAGTTACTGGGGAACGTGTTTGAATGTAGAAAACTTTCGTTCGAAAAAAAGGCGCAATGACAAAAATCTACAGTAAGCAAACAAGATGACACAACCGTAGCCATGAGATGTCCGTCTTCAATGTGACAATACCTGTCGGTAGTGTTTGTGTATGATTTTTTTTCCAGAAACTTATACAAAAGCTATGAAAAGCATTGTTTCCTGCTGGATTTCCGATAGGGTGGGGTCTAAAACATACTATCAATAAAAAACATACTAAAAAAAATTCAAATTCATTTTGAATTCCTATATTTATTGAAAAAAAACAGGTTGCTTTTCTAGAATGCCTCCCCTCTCTACTTCTCTGGTTCAGATGGTCATTTTAAAATAAGGCATGGGGACAATTAATTTAATTGAGTTTTTTGAGAATGCAACTCATCTAAGTTTGCCCTCTCTTTGTCTCGCTCTCTCTCTCTCTCTCTCTGTCTGTTGCTCTTTCCTTAGTAATTGACGTCAGTCTCCCGCCTTTAGCAATTTTGCAGTTTTTTTTGTTTTGTTTTGGTTTAATTATAGGCCACACACAATAACAACAAGCTAGAATCAAAATGTTAATTGGGTTTATAAAAGGTTAGTGGCTTTTATTCAAGTTGTTTGCCGCCAAGCCGCCCCTTTCCCCACCCTCTTTATGCTTTACTGCAGTTTTGTAATGACAGCAATTATTCTGTTTATGCTTGTGTAGAAAATTCATTTCTCATTCATTTAGCCCTCTGAGGTGAATTGGTTTTATGAGAGCATATATGTGTAACTTTTAAAAGAACTAACTGTAATGTGACTGCAAAAACAAAAAAATACTTTCCCATACTTTTATTGAAAGAAATGGGGGAAAGGTTGTGTATTATAAATCTAAAAAAGGAATAGGTTGTTGCTAAGAGAATGTAAACTTTCAAAACGACCCAGTTGTCCAGCCAATTGGCACCATCATCTAGTTCAGTAGCTAACTCTTAAAGCCATTTTTGACTCAGCGCCATTTTATGCAAAATTCTAAGAAATGTGGTTCAGTAGTTAACTTTTAAAGCCATTTTTGTCTCAGCGTCATTTTACGCAAAATTCTAAGAAATGTGGTTATTTATGAATTCGGCTTTCAAATACTATGTTATGAAACTTCTCGGGGGTTTGTAGCTGGCAGTGGATGGCCATGCCATCTTCGTCCGAAGACATTGTTCAACCCCATGAAAGCCGATCGTGGTACATTAATTTGTCTTCCGGCCTAGCACAGTTCGCGTGGCGTCCTTGGCAATCACGAGTTCAAACCGATGCAACACAACAAGAAACTTAAATCGTACCACTAATTCGTTTACTATGTTTTAATTTAAAATTACATGGTACTATGATGAGAAAAAAGTTTTTGTAGGATTCAGGTGTCGGTGAATCCCATTTTTGTCCTACCCTATGAGCCGCTCCGATAGCGAGCTCCCTTGGACCGCTCTATGGCATAAAGAGGGACCCCTAAAATACCATGGCTTTTTGTTTCGCTCTATATTACCTGTATGACGCCTACTCGCAATTCATCGCAGAAATCGGGCCAATTCCAAAATATTCCATAGAGTAATTTATCAGATAGGGTTGTAAAAAACTTTTCTCTGGATTCAGCTTAACATTGTGCCAAACCATTTATAATTGGAAAGAAGTTCAAGTTGTACGGCATGTGTCATTCTGAACATTAAATATTTATAACTTTTTAAATTAATGCCTCAGTAACTATTGCTCAAATTATTCCACTTTTTTTCTAAATATTTAAAAGATTTAATTCATTTACAATGGGATAAATATGTGAATTGGTAATTAGAATGGGAAATGCAGGTACATATTTTCTTTTACCGGCGCTTAAAAGTAGGCAACAGTTGTTGAATAATTGGAGAGGTGATTTACGAGATTATTGATCTTAAAACTTAAATTAAATGGTAAAAGAAACAACAAAAATATTGTTAAATGTTGCCTCGATCTGTTTTATGACAATTGTGCTTGGAATTCTTGAGCCATATTGACATTATAATTCAATTAATATACTTTTACCGTCCGCCCGTCGGTTATTTAAAAAACAAAGACGAAATCGACACTAAGGTCTTATAACTATATACTTTGTTGCTTAAACGGAAAGAAATTTATTTTGACTTATAATAGGCCTAGCCATTCTATTATATTCATATGCCAAGGTATTTGTATTTCAATGCACAAATGTGCATGCCTCGTGTATACTAAAATGTAGGCTGTACTGCTATACACATACATATATACATCCACGGATATGTATCCAGAAAAAGATAACAGTAATAGGCTCTTGTATGTACAGTAGATGACTAAATCCCTAATTGAGGGGTTTCTTGAGATGACTGAATTCCCTACCTAAAATCGATCGATTTTGTGTCGAGAATATTAAATTGATATATAGATCGAGTCTCTGTAGTATGCACCTAAAACCCAGTGTATTGGAACTTTATATCCTATGTTTTCGAGGGCATACAAAAAAAAACGAAGATATCAGTGTTACCTAGGGTTTTCATATATACGTATGATGCTATAGAAATATATATTTAATAATAATAATGTCAAATAAACACTCGAACCACGTTACATACACGTACCCATCAGTTACGTACGTGCTGATACATGCAGGTGTTGGTGCATTGAGTGCAACAGGTTGAGGAATACAAATCGCAGGACTCACTTGGTGGCCACCGGCACCTACAGCATCAACTTGATGGCAAGTCTTCGGCGAGTATGCCTTTCTATAGAAATCTGTGGGTGACGAAATGCCTATGCTGATGGCCCAACAAAAGAAAATTTCTTGCAACGAATAACCGGTCACTCAACTCCTTTCCAAATCGTTATTGCCCAGGAAAAGCTCATCCCAAACCAAAAAGGGTAAGTGTTCCAGCAGGGCAAGATGCAACACGAGGCAGACAGGATAGAAACATGAAATGCCAAAGCGAATCAATCACTCTACATGTCTTCTCAAAAAAAAATGAGCACTTAACTATGACAAGTTGAATTAAACTCACTTCGCGTCTTACCCCAACCGGCTCTTGCAAAAAGTTCGTAAAAATCTGCAACGGATTAAACTAGAAATCTCCCCCTCCCACTAGCGGCTAGCCAGATGTAGAAAATTCGCATCATTATCACTACGACATCGACCAACGAAGGGGAGTTGCCATTCATAATCCTTGCCAATTACAGCGCAACACTCGGACGCAGTACGGCATAGAACGGCTAAAGAACCCGTTGCACAATCACAGAAGCATGCCAACGTGACACACATTTACCGAACTAGTAACAGGTACTGCTGAAAGGGTTGGTTTGCGAAAAAGAAGTTTTACTACCAAAAATGCACATGCCACTTACAGATTCGCAAGCCCAGGTTCGAGACCTCCGGCAAAACTTACAAAATTGTTTAAGTAGTGAGAGTGACAGAGAACAAGATATATTCATTTAGAGGTGCACTATGTGCCAAAATCAGTGATAAGTGCAACTCTGAGTTTGTGTATGTTACTAGTTCGCGCCACTTTTCGTTGTTTGTGTGTTATGGTTCTTAACTGTAATACACACACACACAACCAAAACTCGTTGACAGATAGTGCACTTCGTGAAAATAAATTATACTCATGCATTGTACTCATTGCATGTCATGCATGGTGGTAGCAACTTACCAAAGATAGGTTAAGAAGATATCTCATGTTTGCTTTCAGTCTCTCAGTGTCTTCAAGACGAGTCACTGATTGGCCTAAAGTCCTTGGACAGTGAGTGGCTCGGTTTTCTCGCTTTGGGAATGAAAATAACCGACAAGCAAAACACAAGCCCTTAAAATCCTCTCCAGAAGCCACAGGGTATGCATCCATCCTTGTGTAACATGGCCAGCGATATGAAATCCGGTCCGGCAAATGTGTAAGGCTTAACATACAGAAATAACTTTTTCTGAATCGAGGTTTTTAGGGAAACCAACCACTTATGAACCCCCTAGGGTCGATCATTGTCCAAGTATATATGATAAACAAGTCAGTTAATTTACAGTTTTCATTCCTCATCATGAAACTGTATTTAGCATTCAAATAATTTCCAATTAAAATAAATCACAAATTGTATCCCATGCATAATGGTTGATATACGAATGATTCCCTCCACAAACTAAGGTACATATTGGTAATTTTTCATTCACACCCTATATTTAGGAATAATTTCGATAACAAAGCAAATCTCCAAACAATTATTTATGGCTTGGCCCAGACTTTAAATTACAGAGTATCCAGTGCTATATTTTTCCATTTGTTGCGGCCAGTTCACTTGAAGTCGGGTATTGTATGAAAATGCCCCAGAGACACGTTTTTTTCCTACATTGTAAAGGCTATCAATTATTGAAATTAATTAAAATAACAATTTTGCGAATGCAAACGAAATAAGCGAAAACGTGATGTATTACTGAAGGTCGGTTATGGTGGGGAATAATTGTAAGATGAAATTTTCTTTGAATTGCTATATCCAAAAGTCGGTTAAATTGCTGTCCAAAAGTCGGTTCGGTGTTTTATACATGATAAATTTCGATTCGCTACGCTCCAATACGTTACGTTACGCCCCAATACGTGACATTACTCCCAAATACGATACCTTACGTCACAATGCGTTATGTTACGCTACAATGCATTATGTTACAGTACAATGCGTTAAACCACGTTTACCCTGCTCATTAAATCCGGATTTAAGGCTATAATCAGCTGATTTCCTGAAGGGAAAACAGATGATCCAGCCATTTAATCCGGATTTAAAGAGAAGTGTAAACGGGGTTTTACATTAGATTGCAATGCATTATGCACATAAATTCTCACCCAATTTCACTTTTATTTTCATCAAGGTAGAATAAAAAAAAGGAAAATTTACGATGCATTGCTGGGACTGATGGTGACTGACAAAGTATTAACATTAGCAAGACCAAACAAAAGTAAACAAATATTCTGTTATCGCATGATATCGATAACTATCCAGAATACGTTTGCACTGAAATTCTGTCTAGAACATTTGCTGTTCACTGGATGGCACTAATGGGTACTTTACATGACACATCATGATACGTGGTCATTGTACTAGTATTGTTGAAAATAAGGGTCACATGTACACATAATCAACATTTATGGCTCAAAAATTAAAGTCAATATCGATGGCACTTTTGATATTTTTCGATGGATACAATCGCAAAAGTAACATTTTTTGAAAAACTAAACAAAAACAAGTAAAAGCGTGCTAATTTCGGCCGAATCTTTTATACCCTCATGAATCGCATTTGTCAAGTTCATTAAACGACTTTTTCGAATAGAAAAAGACTAATCATAGAAAAATGCCATCTCCAAAATATCAGGAAAATCGAGTAATAATTGCGCCCTCTGGAGGGTTTATCGATCGTTTTATATGGCAGCTATATCAGGTTATATACCGATTTAGACATTACTTAGAACAGTTGTTGGAAGTCATACCAAAACGACATATGCAAAATTTCAACCATATTAGATAAGAATTTCGCCCTCTAGAAGCCCAAAAAATCAAATCGGAAGATCGCTTTATATGGCGGCTATATCAGGATATAGACTGATTAAGAACATAATTAACACAGATGATGGAAGCCAAAATAAAACACTTCATGCAAAATTACGGCCAAATCGAATAAGAATTGCGCCCTCTAGAGGCTCAAGAAGTCAAGACCGAAGATCGGTTTATATGGCGGCTATATCAGGTTATGGGCTGATATAGACTATACTTGGCACAAATGTTGGAAGTCATACCAGAACACCTCATGCAAAATTTCGGCCAAATCGAATAAGAATTGCGCCCTCTAGAGGCTCAAGAAGTCAAGACCGAAGATCGATTTATATGGCAGCTATATCAAAACATGGACCTATTTGGCCCATTTACAATCCCCACCGACCTACACTAACAAGAAGTATTTGTGTAAAATTTCAAGTGCCTAGCTTTACTCCTTCGAAAGTTAGCATGCCTTCGACAGACGGACGGACACGGCTAGATCGACTTAAAATATCATGACGATCAATAATTTATATACTTTATGGGGTCTTAGACGCCTATTTCGAGGTGTTACAAACGGAATGACGAAATTAGTGTACCCCCCATCCTATGGTGGAGGGTATAATAAGCAATCCGATACTGAATGTATCTTTTAAGCTACATTGCGCCTATAGTGGGCGCAATTTTCACAGATTAGGCTAAAATTTTGTACTATGATTTCTCTCATGACTTCCAACTGACGTTATTAACCTTGATTTTATTTGGTCTGTGCATTGATATTGGTTCTATATGAATCGATCTCCTGGTTTTTACTGTTCATTTTCGTTTGAAATATAGTTGATGGGAAATTACTCTCGATATTTTATTAATAAAACCAACAAATATATCGAATGTTGCAATTATCGATAATTTGCCAACTCTAGTATAAATTGTCTATTAAATAAATCTCTGGTCAGTAATCGATATCGATTACAGAAAAATAGCAACGGTGACAGTGCTTTTAACTGTTAACTCAATATTTCACCATTCACATTTTATATGGGCTTTTGTAGCCCATATAAAATGTTGACTAATTACAAATCTTTTAACCATTCATAGTTTGCAACTGATCACTTAATGCACATTCCTTTGCCACCTTACAAAACTTCATAGATGGTTTTGCCAACAAAATTCCACTAAGACCACTGGTCGAAATATCGAGAAATATCGAAATTTAGTAACCAAAAGCAACCAAAATTAAGAAAACATTATGCCAGATAATAGACACGCAATGTTTTTCAAAGCCTTAGACAAAATCAATGATCAGCCATGGCTCGATTGGAATTGATTGTGTTATGCGTGTGTGTGGCATGCAACCAAAAGCAAAAAAACAAGTACCATGCCATAATATGCGAAACCACTTTGTGGCAAATTTACGCCAAGGTAAAACGCGATTCGTAGAAATCGAAAAATACAACAAAAAAAAACTTTCGGTTTAAAAATACAAAACAATTTTCGATTTTTTTCAACAATTGCAGGCTATGTGAAGAGCTAAGCAAGCAAGCAGTTACGAACAGGTTCTCACCATTCACCCAACAACACCAAGCCATGAAAATCATGATGTGTTGCAGTTGAAAATGAAATTTGGAAACGAAGGATGAATCTCCAACATTTATCCCACACAACACCATATCATCATCGCCCTTTTTTTTCCAGTTCAATGTAAAGGAAGTCAAGTAGGACGAGAATGATATTCCAATCAAAACCAATTTAGTCACACAATTGTCCATCTTGAAGAGCGATACGATATACTCGCATACATAGACGCTGGGCACATGCATTCGGCCATTAGTGTTTTAGCAATGGTGGTCAATAACAACAACTGCTATAATAAAAATGCAACAGAAACTGCAATAACAGCATGACGAAGATTATATAAAACGGTTCGACTTTTTGAAGATATCCATCCAAGCAAGCAACCAACCAACCTGCCTGCCAGCCACTCAGCCAGTTCGATCAGTTATTTTTGCCCCCTTATGCCGCAGAGTTCTACTTTTTGGTTTACAACCGCTTGGAACACATACCAGCACCATGTACTCCATCAACTTAAAAAAAAAAACAATCTACCTCATGACCAGATTGAGAGTTGTTGTGCATTGTTGCCACAAACAAAACGTCCATATAATAAAAGTTTAAATGTTGTACAGTGGAATCAAGGAGAATAAGGGAAAAAATACTTTTTTGCAAAATATGTCACGAACTTAAAACACCGAATAAATTTTCTATCATATAAAATAAGAAAAGAAAATTTTACAAAAGAAACAACCAAGGAATTAAGTGATTTTTATTCAAGCATCTGTTTCCTTTTATAAAATAAGCTGATTGCGATGTAAACATACATCCCTGGTAAAATTAAGAAGATAAGAAGTATGTTCGTGTACTCAAAAATTTGTGCGAATTTCCACAAATTGTTACTGGATGTCGTTCGCGTACTTTATTTGCCATCAGAAGGGAGAGGGAGTGCGTGAAACCGAGCAAAATATTGACAGTTTGGTAAATGAGTCTTTAAAAGCCCTTAAAAACCAAACAAATCCCTGGGATTTGAATACGGAGCTCATGTGCATGGCGCCAGAATACAACTTCACCATCAAATTCGGACTTTCGTCTCTTAAATTTGATTCTGCGCCTCTAGTAATTTTTTGTTTTTACTCTAGATTCCTTGATTAGGTTTAGGTTCATTTACATTCTAACATCTGTTTTCCTATTATAAAAACAGCTGATTTTGGCACGCCGAGTAAATGAAGCCATTGGTCTCACTAAATGCCAAAACAGAATGAACGCGTTGAGGAGCGTCATGTTGAAAAATTCAACTTTGCAAACAAAGTTAAACAATTTTTAACTTTGACGACTAAAAAGAAAAATTCAACTTTGCAAACAAAGTTAAACAATTTTTAACTTTGACGACTAAAAAGTTTTCCTATTATAAAAACAGCTGATTTTGGCACGCCGAGTAAATGAAGCCATTGGTCTCACTAAATGCCAAAACAGAATGAACGCGTTGAGGAGCGTCATGTTGAAAAATTCAACTTTGCAAACAAAGTTAAACAATTTTTAACTTTGACGACTAAAAAGACTTGTGGCAGCACTGAATGACGCTCACTTTTTAACTTCACCACTTTGCTTTCGTGGGATTTGTGTGCAGAGTTGCATTTTTGCAACGCGACACCCAAAACCAAAGCTCAACGCGCCCATTCTGTTTTGGCCTTAACTCATTCGAGAGAAAAGTTTCAAAAAATTTTCTATAAAACAAATGTTGTTCTCCCTTCATTTTCGCCCCACAGTAACTTCCCCACCAACCACAATTTGACCAACATCGAAAACAGTTGGTTTCACTGCATATTTTTAAACACTGGCTTTACAGTTGGGGGCTTTTCAATTTTCCAACCACCATCGAATTATGATGCGGCCAGCAAATGAATGGATATTGCGTTAACAACTAACTCAACTACGCTGCATGGCTTTGTATGATGCAAGCCCAGATGGACGGCAAAAAAGCGGTACCGGAGCTGGGAGGGACCTGGGTCAATTGAACGATTTTAAAGAGAGATCGTGCGGCAATTGGCAAGTGTTGCGTTAAGTTGTATGGGGCGAATTTTTCGGCGAGTGTTGTTAGCTTAAAGCGTATGTATCACAAAATAACAAGATTTCTAAAAAAAAACACTCACAATGAAAATTAAATTTTGAACTTTTATTTGTTTGCTAAAACGCCGATGCAATGATCAATGAAACAGAAATTTGGCAAAATATCGATGGAACTATCGATATTTTATTTTCAGTCTGAATATCGATTGATATTTTGTTTATCGATACTATCGGCAAAGTTAATTTTGTTGCAAAATGTAACAAAAATGCGCGATCCGATACGAGTGTATCCTATAAGACACATAGCGCCTATAGAGGGCGCTATTTTCATCCGATGGGCTTAAATTTTGTAAAATTATTTCGCTCATGACTTCCAACTGACTTGTTTAAATTTGGTTTATTCGGTCTGTGCAATGATATAGCTTCTATATAAATCGATCTCTTTATTTTTACTTTTCATTTTCGTTTGAAATATAGGTGATGGGAAATTAACAATAGTATCGATACTATCGATATTTATTATTAAAAATATCGAATTTTGCTAATATCGATAGTTTGCCAGAAGTTCATTGGATTGTTTGAAAAGAGAAAGGGGGGGAGTAAGAGAGAGAAAACATGATGTATGCAATGCATCTGAAATGCAGACTTTACATGGCACATCTGATGCATGGTCATTGTAATAGTATTGGTGAAAACGGAGGTGTATTCGTCACATCTACACATAACCATCAGTCATGGCTAAAAAATCTAAATCATTTGATTTTTTACTATGAATGATGTCTATCGATTACCGTTTACAAAGAAATGTGTAATCATTAATTGACAGATATTGAAAAACACAGATAAGGCTAAGAAATGAGAAGTAAAGTATGAAAAATTAAATAAAATCAATGAAAAGAAAATATCGATGTACCGTTTTAGGCAAAAGCTGTAATCAACATGTACACATGATGAGTACGATCGTGATGTGCCATATAAACTCTACTTAATAGAGCTGGCAAACTATCGATAATCGCAACATTCGATAATTTTAATAATAAATAAAGAATGGGCGATTTATGTAGAAGCAATATCAATTCATAGACCAAATAAAACCAAGATTAATAAATTCAATTGGAATTCATGAGAGAAATCATTGTACAAAATGTTAACCTAATCGGATGAAAATTGCGCCCTATATATGCGCAATGCATTTTAAAAGATACATTTAGTGTTGCATCATTTATTTTTGCTTAATTTTGCAAAAAAAAAATCCGATAGTATCCATCGGAAAAATAATAAATAAAGAATGGGCGATTTATGTAGAAGCAATATCAATTCATAGACCAAATAAAACCAAGATTAATAAATTCAATTGGAATTCATGAGAGAAATCATTGTACAAAATGTTAACCTAATCGGATGAAAATTGCGCCCTATATATGCGCAATGCATTTTAAAAGATACATTTAGTGTTGCATCATTTATTTTTGCTTAATTTTGCAAAAAAAAAATCCGATAGTATCCATCGGAAAAATAATAAATAAAGAATGGGCGATTTATGTAGAAGCAATATCAATTCATAGACCAAATAAAACCAAGATTAATAAATTCAATTGGAATTCATGAGAGAAATCATTGTACAAAATGTTAACCTAATCGGATGAAAATTGCGCCCTATATATGCGCAATGCATTTTAAAAGATACATTTAGTGTTGCATCATTTATTTTTGCTTAATTTTGCAAAAAAAAAATCCGATAGTATCCATCGATATACAGTCAAAAAATTAAAAATTAAAATCTCAGCTTTATCTGTAATTCCCTTAAAAAATATCATATTTTTATGTAGTGACAAAATATCCTTCCAAATCTTCATCAGCGTTTAAAAGAAATAATTAATTAATAAAATTATCACAATTCTGACAGTGAGAAAGAGATGAGGGAGAGGGAGAAAAACTGCCGTATGTAGTTGTATATAGGTGTGTTTATTATGTGACGTAGATTCATTATTAATAAATTCTTCATCAGTGTTTAATGTAAATAATTTATTGGTAAATCTATCACAACTCTACTTTCCTTTATTCTTGCATGGATCGAACAATCGCTGCTATACCATTTCATATAATGAAATTATTTCAAAAGTACATGATCGATAACAAACATAACATGCATTAATCGATTTTTAGAATTGATTACCCTTTAATCGTTGTATATAATGACCTCTCTGACAGGTCCACCTAATTGAAAGCCTCTCATTAACTCTTGACTAAACACGTATAGAGAGAATAGGAAGAGTATGGGTGAGATAATAAGAATACAGTATTTTTCTTCATAACTTTAGTTGTTGTTACTATTGCCGCTGTTACAGGTGGAATGTTTGTGTGCAACTTACAAATATGAACAATATACAGTAGGCAAGTAAAAAGGTACTAAGTTCGGTCAGATCAGGAATCTTGGAACCCACCGTCATGGATTTTGCCAAAAATTTACACAATAGAAATAAGTTAAAGGGCAAAGTTGTACTTTACATGGCAAGTTTCTGCAAAATCAGGCAATATTAGAAGCTCCTAGTAGCCGTAAAAGGCTAACTTTGAGATCGGTTCATGTGGAAGCAGTTTATAGATCAATTTGGACCATACTTAACATAGATATTGAAAGTTGTAACAAAAGACTAAAAGTTCAGCCAAATCGAACAACAAAATGTCAAATTGGCAGATAGGATTATATAGGAGTTACATATATCATTCCTGGAACAATTGTTGGAAGTCGTAAAAGAACTTTACGTGCAAAATTTCAGCCAAATCGGATAAGCTTCTAGAGGCTTATGATATAAAATCGGAAGATTTAGAGCTATATCAGGATATAGAGCAATCTGAACCGTACCTTACACGTTTATTGATCTAGGGGCACAGGATATCAAATCGGCAGATGGGTTTATATGGGACCCATATCAGGCCATACACCGATTCGGACTATTCTTTTCAAGATTGTTGAAAGCTAAAATGGAACACTCGTGTAAAATGTCAGCCAAAACAGGTTACAATTTTGGGCTGAGGACCACAAAAAAACGCGGAAAAGTTAAACAATTTTCGACTCTTGCAGGTAGATGTGAAATGGTAATGTAATTGAATGAATGAATAACAGAGAATATGACATATACATTGATACATCTGTATTTTGGACAAAGTTTTGCTTCAATTCTTATTATTTTATTTTTTATAGTAATAACTTATTGATAAAACTCTAACGTCTTTGATTTTCGTTATATTCATTTTTCTTTTATTTTAGCAATCACTATCGATACCACTTCGATTGATGAGTATCGATAACAGACAAAACATGCATAAGCGATTTTTACTATTTTTATACCTGTGGCTGTCACATATCATGATCCCTCTGGCATGTGCATCTAATTGAAAGCCTCTCATTAACTCTTGTGTTCTCTGTCTCTCACATTTATAGAGAAAGCGAGATAGAGAGCAAGAGTATGTGTGAGATAATGTGGCTTAATGTCGCCCCCTCTTAATAAAAAACAAAAATAGAAGCGCTCATTAATGCATTTTACTACTTAATTTTTGTTGTTGTTGTTGCTGTTGCTTTTGCTACTGCTACAGGTGCAAATGGAAAGGTGGTGTACAACATACAAATGAATGAATGGAAAATGCCTCAATAAGAATAGTAACAATAATTATTTACCACTTGCCCCTGATCATAATGTTATTCTCACACACCCAGTATTGTACATATAGGGGATTTGTTCATTATGTATGTATGTGACTATGTAGACAACACTTGTGATACATTTGTATGTAGGTAAATACAAACTTGTTTTTCTTAATCAAGTGCATGAATGTAAAGTTGAGTGTTGTGAAGTGAAGTTGGTGGAGGAGGACTCTAATGAAAAAAAATCTACACTTAGGTCGCATTGAAATAGATTCTGGAGCTCTATGGTAAAATAAACTGATAATGTTTCGTTTCTATAGGCGTTGATGTATAGCTGACAAAATATAGATGGCACTATTGATTTTTAATTTTTTGACTGAATATCAATTGGTGTTTTTCGGATGGATACTATTGCATACCTCAAGGACACAACATGCGTACTTTAAGAGCAGGTCGGAGGAGACGGCCCTCGACACAGTGATGGGAGAAGTCGAGACGTCTCTCTAACTGACGGAGTAAGCGATGGTGGCCTTCCTGAATATTGAGAGAGCATTTAACTACGTAGAGATGGGTCGACAGGCGGTGCTCTTAGCCGCACGGGGATCCACCCGAGTTTCTACCTGTAGACGGACTTTATGCTACGTGGCAGTACTATCAACGCGGAGAGAGTGTAGTCAGAAGATGGTTCATAAGGGGAGAACCCCTCAGAGAGGTGGTAAACGAATTTCTGTTGGGTTTTAACAGGGATGGCATGGGAATAATCGCAATGCTGGGTATGCTATGTATCAAGGTTAATATTCCGAACTGTATCTCTTAAGTTGCAATTAGGCTGAGGAAAATTGGCATACCGGAGAAAAGGGTAAAGGTGTCCAGGCTCATGCACATATTCACAAAACTTAATGTAGCTTTAAACTAGGTCTCTTTTATGTTTACTATATAAGTTGAATAATTGTAATGGTTTATTTAGTTTTTCAAGTGCTTTAAAGTATGCTGCTCTAATCGTAACACGTGTGCCATATTGCAGAAGTATGTCGAAGTGCTTAACTTAACTCACTGTCCCAAATTTCGGCGAATTCGGACAATAAATTCACCTTTTATGAGCCCAAAACCTTATATCGAGTGATCGGTCTATATGGCACCTATATCCAAATCTAGACCTATCTGGGCCAAATTGAGGAAAGATGTGAAAGGGCCAAACACAACTCACTGTCGCAAATTTTGGCAAAATCGGGCAATAGTTTCAGCTCAATATCTCTAGTTTTAAAGACTGTAGCGTGATTTCAACAGACAGACGGACGGACATGGCTAGACCGTCTTGGATTTTTACGCTGATCAAGAATGTGTATACCTTATAGGGTCGGAAATGGATATTTCGTTGTGTTGCAAACGGAATGACAAAATGAATTTACCCCCATCCTTCACACAAAGAAATGTGATCCTTTGAATTGGCTTAACTTCTTTCCAGCTGTTATATATAGCCTAACCTAACATAACCTATTTCCAAGATTTTAAAATTAACAAAGCGATAATTTTTAAGGAGCATTGGTTTTTCAATAGCAATATGTACTTACATTATATTATAATTATTTTTCAATTTAATGTTATTTTTTTCAATCAGTTCTAGTATTCTAACCTTTGTCACAGCCTCCATACAGCAGCTGCAATAATCTGACATGACATTGAATTGATTTGGCAATTAATCGATTTCAAAATCGATTTCGTTTTTGCTGTTGCTTTTGCCGCCGTTGCCGACTTGTGTGAGTGACTAGTGTCAATGCTAAGTTTCTTAATATTTACCAAACCAAAAATTCAATTGTGCCTGGTACTTGTTTCAATAAGTGCGTGTACATGTTTTTTTTTCTCGTTTATTTGTTTATTCTCACACTCAAAATCAACATATAGATGCTTGGATGGTAGAGATGGATGACCTTGTTCTAGTAAATTAATCCGGGTATATTCGATGGTAACCATAACAAACAATAAAATAATGGTAATGCTAGTCGCTCTTTGTCTTTTTCATTCTACTCTACTCTCTCACTCTCGGTCTCTTTCGATTTATCGATATCGCCAATAATTGTATTGGAGTAGGTAAAGCGTGGCGAATGACAAGCAGCAAGCGTATAGTGAATGCAGTCAGCATTCAATGGCTTGAGTTACAAACAACAATGATTGTAAAGAATAGTGGCTAGAATAGATTCTTGGCAGGGGGTTCGTATGAATTGCTTTGTATTTCTTGTTGTATACATATTTCTATGGCAGCAAATTACAATGGCCATACTCTACCACTAGTATTACTCGCTCATTCAAGTAACTTCTATAATTAGATTTGACCTATTTATGATTCACACTCTTCACCACCTGAAATGTATACGCTTGCCTAGTAGAATAAAAATGGTGTCGCATCGAATTGATTTTGGTTATTTTATACTATGTAGTGTGTGCCCCCAATTAGAAATTCAATATTTGGGCTAAAAGCGATATTTCAAAGTCAAAAGCTCCATTGTCTACGTTTAATTGGATCTTAATGATAAAGCGAATTGGAATTTAAATAGTAATTCATTAGAACGAGAACGCTATTTGGAAGATATCATTCTGGGAACACCTGCTGATAAGGAGAGATTGTAAAGATTGTGTTTTCACAAAAAAATTCATTTTGTATATAAAACTCCCATAGTGCGGAACTAAGCCATTTAAATTGATCAAGAAAAGGAATAAACTTTGGGTGGTACCCTCAGCTATACAGAGTTATTTAGTGCAAGGTTGAACAAAAATCGCCCATCCATTTAGAGCTGGCAAAATATCAATGGCACTGTGGATATTTTTTTTATCTGAATATCGATTGATACTATCGGCAAATTTAAAAATTTTGCAAAATTGAACAAAAATAAATGATCCGACACTGAATGTATGATATAAGATACATCGCGCCTATAGAGGGCGCAATTTTAAATCCGATTAGACTAAAACTTTGTACAATGATTTCTCCCATGACTTCCAACTGACTTGGTTTTATTATTACATCTATTGCTGTGTCTTATTTCAGACCTATCTAGTTGTTGTTGTTGTAGTAGAGTGTTGTACACTGAGGCGGCAGCCCTTGCCGATGAAGGACTCCATCGGGTCAATCCGGTACGTACAATCGGCTGCCATGGGATTGGTCTTGTATAGTGTAATCTTAGTCTGTCGAGAGGTGGCCTTGTTTCTAAACTGCTTACCTAGTCCAAAGTAGCATCTGTTTACCAGCATTATTCTTCGCTTTTTCTCAAAACTGGTGACATTTGTTTCGGTTACGTCAGTGCCGAGGTAGATAAAGTTACTGACTACCACAAAGTTGTGTTTTCCAACTGTCTCCATTTTCTTCATCTGCTCGGTTGTACAAGGTGTTTTGGTAATTAAATTATCCATTTCGTCTTATCTTCATTTACTGCCAGATCCATTTTCATTGACTATGATGTCGATGTCGTCGGCATAGGAGAGTAGCAAGCGTTCTCTTGTAGTTAGTGTGCCATATCTATTCACATCTGCATCTCGTATAATCTTCTCCATCAGGATATTAAAGAGATCACACGATAGGCTATCTCCTTGTCTGAAACCTCGTTTGGTTCGGAGAGATTCTTTCCTATGCTTACCGAGGAACGCGTATCAGCAAGTGTCAACAATACACTGATACTACCCGTGTTGTTATATGGTTCTGAGTCATGGGTATTTGTAAAAGCAGTTGAAGCAGTGCTTGGAGTATTTCAGAGAAAGATTCTTCGTAAAATATATGGGCCAGTTTGCGTTAATGAAGAATATAGGCGACGTATGAACCACGCATCAAAATACAACGACTGCGTTGGCTACGTCATGTTGTCAGAATATATGAAGAAGCTCCAGGAAAGAAGTCTATTGAAGGCAAACACGGTGGTACCCGCAAACCGGGAAGACCAAAAGCCCAATGGAAAGATCAAGTGGTGGGAAACACCTTGAAATTTGGTGTCAGAGATTTTAGAATGAGCGCAAAAGATCGAAGCGCTTGGAACACTATTCTACGTTCGGCAAGTGGAACAAATCTTCTGTCATAGCAAAATAAAGTAAGTAAGTATTGGGTTGCCTAAAAAGTAATTGCGGATTTTTCATATAGTCGGCGTTGACAAATTTTTTCAACGGCTTGTGACTCTGTAATTGCATTCTTTCTTCTGTCAGTTATCAGCTGTTACTTTTTGCTTGCTTTAGAAAAAAAGTGCGCGAAATTTTGTTTACATTTGTTTGTTTGGCGTCAATTTTAATATGGAGCCCACAAAGGAGCATTTTCGTCATATTTTACTTTATTATTTCCGTAAAGGAAAAAAAGCTAAAAAGTTACGAGATGTGTGTGGTGATAAAGCCTTAAAAGGAAGACAGTGTCAAAATTTGTTTCGCAAATTCCGTTCTGGAGATTTTTCACTTAAAGATGAGCCACGTTCAGGTCGGCCAAATGAAGTTATGATGACCAAATCAAAGCATTAATCGAATTGGATCGTCATGTAACTGAGCGTGAGATAGGAGAGAAGTTAAGTATACCAAAATCAACCGTTCATTATCACATAAAGGATCTTGGACTGGTGAAAAAGCTTGATATTTGGGTACCACATGTATTGAAAGAAATTCATTTAACAAACCGAATCAACGCTTGTGATATGCACCTTAAACACAATGAATTCGATCCGTTTTTAAAACGAATCATAACTGGAGATGAAAAATGGATTGTTTACAACAACATTAGTCAAAAACGATCATGGTCCAAGCATGGTGAACCAGCTCAAACCAATTCAAAGGCTGATATCCACCAAAAGAAGGTTATGCTGTCTGTTTGGTGGGATTGGAAGGGTGTGGTATATTTTGAGCCGCTTCCAAGGAACCAAACGATTAATTCGGATGTTTACTGTCAACAATTGGACAAATTGAATACAGCCATCAAGGAGTCATATTCCACCAGGACAACGCTAGACCGCACACATCTTTGGTCACTCGCCAAAAACTGAGTGAGCTTGGCTGGGAACTTTTGATGCATCCACCATATAGCCCTGACCTTACGCCATCAGACTACCATTTATTTCGATCTTTGCAGATAAAACTTTGCAATTGTAAAACTTTCGGCAATGATGAGGCTATAAAATCGCACTTGGTTCAGTATAGTATTATGGGGTTAAGTCATTCGTTTGAAACAAAATGTCAAACCACAACACCTAAATTGAAAGAACTATAATAACAATAACCAACTTCTGTCATTCATATTCCAAATACAACTTTTCGTCAAAATGTTGAAAAACTCCCAAACCTTTGGCTCATTAAGCAGAATTCTTGACTACTTGAATTTTATCCATTCACAAAGCTATTTCATCTGTGATGGGCTACTATGAGCGTAGGAGTTTCTATGGTGTGTGGGTAACAATCACAAGCACCTGTTGAGGTGAATACACTAAAATTAGTTCACTTCCTCGCAAAGTCCATACAATATTTAAACGATTTCATTTAAAATTGCCAAGCAATCAATGTAAACACCACATAATTGAGTAGTTAATGAACTCTTTAAGTTGAAAGTCTTGTTTAAATGATCTTTAATGGAGTTTTTTCCTTAAAACAGCCTACGTGTAGATTGAAAAATAAAACGCGTTTCCGTTTTTGTTTTTCCCCCTCAAAGCTGGTACAACGTATCGAGCAACAGCTTCCATAAGGAGAGGTGACGACTTGCAATGCAAACATATCAAGAGCCCATGTAAGTGCAATTATTATTACGTCAAGTTTATTAACCCCAAAATAAAAGGAAAAAAAATATAATAAATTATAAAAAAAAAACTGAAGCATAAAGCAAAATTAGCTCATAAACCATAACACTATTACTCATAATAAATTGCAGACTTTCTAAAGCCCAAGGGGGCCAACATATTAGCAGCAATTTAATTTTACAAAATATTTTTTTAGGTTAATCCGAAAAATTGCGATAAACAAAATACCCCCAAAGGCAGCCAAAAGAATTTTGGAGGGAATTATTAAATCATAAATAGCCATGGGGCCAACTAGTAGGCTATGATTCTTGAAATGATGAATGATGCTGTTAAATAGACAACAACATTCTTATCGAAACATTTTATTACAAACAATCGCTGACAAGAAGCGGCAGTGGCAGCACCAACAGCCTCATATGAATGTAGAAGGCTTGTAATTTGATAAGTCCCCAAGAGCGAATATGTGTCAGAAAGCTGAATTCATATCTCAAAGCGTTTAAGCAGCAAGAACAAAAAGAACTATAAAAACAAACCAGCCTGCTTTTCAGTTGCTGTTCTCGTCCTCTTGTTTTTTTTTGAAGAAGCCTTGTGGAGTTTTTTATTAGTCTTCAAGGGGAGTAATAATCAGTTTTATCTCAAAGATGTTGCCAAAAGGGGAGACGCCATGCACCATGATTATATTAAACTGGAATACTTGGTGTTTAATTTTCATGGTTGGCAAAAACTTCCGTCAAGAACTTATTTTTCCTTGTAACTATTTTCAGCGAGTAGTATTGAATTGAAATTCACTACCAGTTTCATGGCAACCAAATGGTTAGTCTACATACAAATAAATGTGCTGGAAATGGAATAACCAGATTTTCTGATTGATCGATCGACTTTAGAAGTTGACTTAAGGTTACTAGAACAAATTAAAAAAGAAGATACAGTGTGAAAAAGAAAATATTCTACAGATAGTTAAGGTGACGAGCTTATGATGCTAAATAAGCATGCCCTATACTGCAGCTCCATTGACGCGAAGGATTTGTCTAATGATTTCGAGCCAAAGAGGCAAATCTTAAGGTTGGTATATACTGGATTTTCCAATAAGGACTTGACAATTATTTTTTTTTTCAATAAAACACAAACGTTAGAGCTTAATGATCGGAGATTTTTGCAATGGTAAAAGGAAAGCCAGAGATCACAACCCACACCGACCACAGTACAGTCCTGTACGGATTATACGCTAAGTTCACCCATGGGCCGTGCATATCTTTTCGGCAGTAAGGAGTTGCAATATCTTGTGTTGTGTACACCTGCAACTAGCCGTAAATTAATCTAGTTTATGAGGTACCACAAGTTGTGTTTGGTTATGTTGGGCCGCATTACCATGTGCGTACATTAGATATGCATTTTTTATTATATAATACTCTCTATGACACATATAATCAGTGTAAATAGTGATTCTAAAGACGCAAATCTACTGCCTATTTTAACAAGACAAAGAGATGGTTTGAAAATATGCCACATAAATTCTCATAGTATAGTAACCAAGATTGATGAGTTCAAGTTTATATTCAAAAATGCGGAAATCGATATATTGGGTTGCCCAAAAAGTAATTGCGGATTTTTCATATAGTCGGCGTTGACAAATTTTTTCACAGCTTGTGACTCTGTAATTGCATTCTTTCTTCTGTCAGTTATCAGCTGTTACTTTTAGCTTGCTTTAGAAAAAAAGTGTAAAAAAGGTATATTTGATCAAAGTTCATTCTAAGTTTTATTAAAAATGCATTTACTTTCTTTTAAAAAATCCGCAATTACTTTTTGGGCAACCCAATAGTATGTCTCTCAGAGATTTGGTTACACACTGCAATACCATATAGCTTGATAAACTTGGATGGATATACTGTATTCAAATCTGATAGAGAACGTCGTGAGGGTGGCATTGTGATATATGCAAGGAACACGTTAAAATCCAAATTCCCATTAAAATCTAATCCAGAGGATCAAATGGAATATATATACGTGGAGCTTTTATCTAACTTGAAAAAATTTTGATTGGTTGTAACTACCGGCCAAACAATACAATAGATTTGAATCAAATTCATAACGTCTTAGAGACCATAACATTGGGATATTATGATGTTATTAAAGCTGGGGACTTGTAGATTCCCCTACCAATTCTAGAAACCCCACTTATTTTTCGTCAACTTTTAATACCCTTTTGGATATGTTCTTTGTGAATAATACTTCTGATATTTCGGTATATGATCAAATATCTGCCCCTGATTTGTTTTATCTGGCTTACAATTTCATTGTGCCAAAGACAATGGAGAAGTTTTCGTACCGCGACTTCAAAAATGTTGACTATTCTGCCTTAGATGAAAGGATTCAGGAAGTCTTTTGGAATGGGGTATATGATCTTATATCTATCAATGGGAAATGTAGCTTTCTTCAAGCTAACATTGGACGTATCCATGATGCAAAAGTCCCCATTCGAACTAAGATGACGAATTTGTATACCAAGCTTTGGTTAAATTCGACTGTTAGGTATTTTATTCGTAACAGGTGGAAACGTTTTAAAACGCCTGAACTTCATGAGGAATTCCACACGGCAAGAAATAAAGTTTATGCACTCATTAATGATGCAAAATTACGATATTATTCATCCAAATATTATTCGGCGTTAGACACGAAAGGAAAGTGGTGGTGGTTATAAAAGATATCGGGATTGGAAAATCTAAGGCAATTTCTAATTACCATGGTGATAGAAATGAATTGAATGAAACTTTTGTTAATATTCCGTCCTTAGATATAGACTCGCCTTTTTACCAAGACACTAATAGGCTTTCGGAAAGCACAAATGTTGATTGCAGTTTTGAGTTTAGATGTGTAAGATGTGTGTTTAGTCAAATGCTATCGGTCTTGATAACATTGACCCAAGGTTCATTAGAATATTGGTTCCTTACCTTCTACATTATTTTATTCATCTCTTTAATTCAATTCTAATCATCAGTGAATATCCGACTATTTGGAAAATATCAAAGATAATCCCAATAATGATTTCGGTCCGATCTATATCGACAGTTTTCGAGAAGATTTTGTATAAACAAATGTCCGAATATCTTTATCATGGTTTATTTCTGAATCCTCAGAAATTGAAAGTGATTGTTATTCACAAAAATAAAATATTTAGTTTGTGAGACGTGGATATCACTATAAATCAACAGAAAATTGATATTGTGTTTAGTGCTTAGAATTTAGATGTGATTTTTAACAGTTCTTTAACTTGGGCAAATCATACAAAAACTATTGCCGGGCAGACATATGCAAAGCTGCGTGCACTGTGAATAACACACTCTTATACATCAATCGAAATACGAATTTTGAAAGCAAAGACATATCTAATTCCTAGCCTGATCTATGGGTGTGAACTTTTTTCGAACTGCAAATTACTAAGCCAATGAAAATTAAATGTAGTAAACAAAAAGACTTTCCATTTCTCTTCGAAATTAGCTGTTTTAAAATTTTATTTTTTCTTTTAAACAATACTATTGTCTAACCTATTCTAAAGATTGTTTTAACTATTACATAAAATTCTAAAGAGTATTTTCATCAATTTCTATTGGGTTGCCCAAAAAGTAATTGCGGATTTTTCATATAGTCGGCGTTGTAATTGCATTCTTTCTTCTGTCAGTTATCAGCTGTTACTTTTAGCTTGCTTTAGAAAAAAGTTTAAAAAAAGTATATTTGATTAAAGTTCATTCTAAGTTTTATTAAAAATGCATTTACTTTCTTTTAAAAAATCCGCAATTACTTTTTGGGCAACCAATATAATGATATTTGAAAATGTGTATTCCTTTAAAAATTGTTTTATTATTTCTGAAGAAGAATACATGACTGCTCTTATAAGCTTGTACTATAACTATAAGATTTAATCGTGTTGTGTACATATTCATTAAATAAATAAAATAAATAAGTGGTCCCGAGAAAGTAATTGCGTTTTTTTAAGAGTCGTCCAAAATGTGCCCTGATAATTGAATATTGCATTCTCGTTGCCTTTTATCGTATGCAAACTGCGAATTTTGACCCTGAAAATTCCACTAAGGAACAGGGGCAAACTTCTCACACATCAATGTGTGCATTCGGATCAAAGTTTAAGCTCAATGATAAGGGCCTCCTTTTTATAGCCGAGACCGAACGGCGTGCCGCTGTGCGACACCTCTTTGAAGAGAAGTTTTACATGGCATAGTACCTCACAAATGTTGCCAGCATTAGGAGGGGAAAACCACCGCCGATAATTTTTTCTCATGGTCTTGCCAGGATTCGAACACAGGCGTTCAGCGTCATAGGCGGGCATGCTAACCTCTGCGTTACGGTGACCTCCGTCTTTTACCGCATAGGTTTAGTATATTTGTACATATAGATTTAGGTTTAGAGTTAAAATTATATGAGAAAAAAAATGAGTTCTTCCCAAACCCACAATCAAAGCGGTTGGTCTCCAATTTGTTCCTTGATACACGCATCGATGTGCAGCAGTAGCCTGCACAACCACTATGGGATGCGTTTCCTCATTTGGTCAGAATAACTCATCGGCCATATTAGGCTATGGGCCATACGTTGGTACGTTGTACGTATAACGAATTTATTGCGAAAACGCCTTAATGATATAAATACCACATTAACCATGCTCGACAACCCTGTCTGCTAGCTGTTTGTTTGCCAATGCATGTGTTTTTGTAATGGCAAATTTTTTTTGTCTACACAAATACACAACTCCACAACACAACGTTAATCATGAAGGAGTTGGAGTTTCTAGGCATCAACTCTACCGTAAGAAAGTTTATTAATATCTTACTTACTAAATGATGCATTACGGCAGGCTTAGGATCCGTGGATCTAAAAAGATGGGTCCGCAGAGTAACACCTCCAGGATGTGTACTGTCTCCTCTACTTTGGAATATAGCCATTAACAATATATATCATTGTCTCTGGAAGAAAAAGGCGTAAACGTGGTAGCGTATGCTGATGACGTGGCAATTTCGGTTAGGGGAAGTTTCCCAGCACTCTAAGAGTTATACTTCAGGAAGCTTTACGTGCAACAGCAAAGTGGGCTACCGGATTTATACCTAGATCATAAATCCGTAAGACATAAATAGTTCTTTTCAGCCGGAGATACAAGTTGCCTACTGTGGATCCTGTCTCCTTGGTTGGGGAGAATGTTCCATTTACCGAAAGCGCAAAATACCGCGCAAATGTTTTGCCCTTTCCAACATTTTGGAAAGGGCAAGAAAGGCCACTCTTGCCATATACACCTGCAAGGGAGCCATTGACAAAAGTTGGGGGTTTAGAATGCGTGTCATGCATTGGGTATATACTGCAGTTGTCAGACATATAATGCTATATGGTGTAGTGGTCTGGCGGACGGCGCTTCAAAAGTCCACCTACTGCTCAATACTTAACCGGATCCAACGGATGGCTTGATTGTGTATCACAGCTGCACTGAGGACGACACCATCTGATGCACTGAATTTAATGCTACATCTTATGCCTCCGGACATTGTGGCTAACCAAATTGCAGCAACCACTGCTTAATCTAGACTTGAAGAGTCTTCTGCTTTGCTGTCATTGCCTAGTACAGACATCTGTGTCCGCCATGACTGGTTACTGTCTAATCGGAAAACATGCTGGCAGACTGAAGGTTGCCAGCAACGACTTTTGCAGAAGCTGTAGGGACATCGAAGAAGAAGAGACTATTGAACACCTTCTGTGTGTGTCCCGCACTAGCAGTCAGAAGGAGTTCCACTTTAGGTTCTCATTTCTTTGAGAACCTGACCTAACCTACACAACTCCCATGACATACAAATGATTCTGTGCAACTTTTGGAAGTTGTATTGAGGGCTTCGAACGCTACCCAGCAGGCCGCGTCGTCAAGACGTCTTAAAATATAGCCGACAGCCCATTCAAACCGTTGATTACATTTCCATATAGTTGTCGCGAAAGTCATGCATGACATTTTATGCGACATTACGAACGAACATGTCATTATGTCTCATGACAATTCAAGTGAAAGGTCTGTTACGATGTCCTTTAGAGAGCGTCCGTTTTTCGAAGAAATAATTAATAAAATTTCCCAATAATATGAGAGAAGTATCCCTTCCACCTTAATGGAATGTTCATGGAAAATTTAGTAGTTCAGTATTTGATAAGTTCTCAAAATAAGGCAGTTTATTATACAACCTAGTTTTAGACTTATGATAGCCCTGTACATACAACCTTGATATAAAAAAAAAACAAGCTGACTGTATGGGTGGTACAAGATTAGTCAAATCCAAAAGCGATGTTCTAGGAACACCTCTCGTCCTTTCGTTGCAACCAACAATGTGACATAGCATTTGCCGAAACGACAGTAAATTGAAAATGTGCCCACAAAAAACAACCCATTGAGAAACAGCGGGGAGACTTCTGTCCTAGCAATGAGTGTGGTCCTATTCAAGTTTTAGTTCAATAATAAGGGACCTTCTATTTATAGTTAGAGTCAAAATGGCAAATGGAATGGGTTCGTAAAGAAATATTAGTTAATGTAGGGAATAACCACTGTCAACTATTTTTTTGAGGTTATTTTCAGGCGTTCAGCGCCATATGCTGACATGCTTAGCAAAGCGCTACGGTAGTCTTGTTAAAAAGTAAGATGAAATAAGGAAAAATATAAGTGAAGAAGTATCATATCAGCTGAAGCAATGGGTAATTTGAATACTCAACATGTTAAATAAATAAATTACAGTATAGCTGAAACGAAATTTTACCAAGTTCACACAGGTATATTTGTCAGACATCGCCTATAGCGAAATTTGGTAAATTGTTTTGACGAAAATCGTTTAGTTAAAAAACGATAACAGAAAAGTTAACGAATTTGGTATTCAGTAGCCACGTTTAACGACAACGTCGTTAACGAAAAAACAATCGTGAACTAAACGACGGACAATTATTTGGTGTTTACTTTAACCATGATAAAGAAAAATCCTTATTTATAGTGGCCTTAGAGTATTGTTCTCTTGTTTTTCTTAAAACATTTAAAATACCTGTGCACAATCAACAAATAAGAGCGGTTGCCAGGATGAACTAATAGAAGGTTAGGTCACTTGCGAAAACATAAAGTGGATAGGCCCCATGAACATCATCATTGAATATGTCATCATATAGGAGAAAGCGTAAACAAAGAATGAATATAAAAAGAGATCAAGTTGACATTCTCAATGCCAAGTACTGCCAAAAACTAAAACTGATTGCTTGGTTTAACCTTATTTAGTGATTTCTACGCGGTTGCGTGCTTTCCGCAATATGAAAAAAAAAATGTTCGCAAAATTTTTATATGAATAAATTGGTATAGATAATAATTTTCAAAAAAACTGTGTACATTTTATTAAGAAGTTTTTTCGAAGGAATATTCATTACTTTTGTCGATTCCTTTTTGTGCGTTCGGGCTTTTGTATAGAGTTGCCAAAACAAAACAAAAAGATAACGATTTCTGTTATCGAGGAGTTAGAGAATAGCATAATCGTTAGTGCAAACTATTTTTTGTCGACAAACAAAACGATTTTTGTTATAGGTTACAGAATTGCGGTATCCTGACGCGAATATTAGGAAAAAAATTAACGGTTGTTTTCCCCTCGTAATGCTGGTACATCTGTGAGGTGCTATGCCATTCGGTGTCACACTGCGGCACGCCGTTCGCACTCGGCTATTAAAAAGGGGACCCCTTATCACTGAACCTAAACTTGATTCGGACAGCTCTCATTACTAAGTGAGAAGAATGCCCCTGTTCCTTAACCAAATTATCATGGTCAAATTTGCATATCTGTAGAACTGGAAATGACAGCTGCATGATTGGAGGCTCAATATACTGTTTAGTAGCCACCAATGGCATTTGCTTCAAAGTTTTTTTTAAGTTAATCATGATGGAGTTCAAGCGTAAAGGTGTGGTTGCATGCTATTTGGCTGAAAAATCATAATATCAGGCTATTGTTGGTGAACTCAAACGCCTCAAAGTGAACAAAATGTTTGAGTCTCGCACCATAAATCATTATAATCGATACTTGTAGCATCGACAAATGCCATGGAGCTGGTCAAAAAAAAAACTGGAAGAACACCTGAAACAGGCGAATGAAGGCTTCAACGAAATCTATGCCGTAGAAACATTCAAATGGGTAACTCCCAAGATGATCGTGTTTGCTTAATTTGAGCCACCCGAAGTCATTTTCCATCTCAAGTGATAGCATAGGCAAATATGGCCGCTTTCCAAACATTTTCATAGAGCCTGGCATCAAGTAAATGCGACTTATTAACGGGAAAATATTTTGAAACTGCTTTGGAGCAGTGGACACTCAAACATTGCGTTCGTTGACAATGGACTTACCAACAAGACTAGGAACCTTCACGTAAAGGACTTGTAAACTAAGAATGGCCCAAAAATCATGTTCCGCACTTCATTTCTTCCACACAATGACTGCTCGATTCGCCAGATGTCAATCCTCTAGCATTTTCTTTCTGGGCCATTTTAGACAGTAAGGTAAGTAGTAAACAACTATAAACGTGTCAAGCTCAGCCTGTCCGTATCTTGGAAACCAACCACCAGGGCTTCTGCTAAAAATGTACGCAAAATAAACTAAGTTGAAGGGCAAAAGATTTGACAGAAATCTAGTACGTAGAGTAGTACCAGATTTCATAAAATTTTGCCAACACAAACAAAGAAATTTGTGTGCGTGTGTGTACACGTGTGCGTACATGAGCAGAGAATATGCGAGAAAGAAGATAACAACAACGGAAATGCTAAAAAAAATCTGTCATCTTAATACCGTCAAGTCTCGCCGGCTGTTAACAGCTGTTCGCGTGAGACCACCTTTTTAAATCCGCCTTGATGGGGGTCGGACATCTGAAACCATTTAAGACGCAATAAATTTACCAAAATATATAACTGAAACTGTTCTGACAGGATTCAATAATAGAAGGTTAAGCCGCTTACGTAAACAAAAGGTGGGTAGGCCCCATGAACATCATTAAGAAGGTCAAATCTGCCGATTGAAAATGTCATCAAATAGGAGAAAATGTAAACAAAGAATGAATGTTAAAAGAGAACCAGTTGATATCCTCAATGCTAAGTACTGCCAAAAATTAAAAAAATTTGTACGTCGGCTGATCGCTTGGCTTAACCTTATTCAGTGAACCCTGCTGTTCTGAGGCATGCTTAGCCCTACCCCCAGAGACCTTTCTACGCCTCTGAGTAGGTTGCTGCGTTAAAGAAGAGTACATATAACATTTGGCATTCTTGGCAAATCAGCTTTATTACGATTATTTTTATAATACGTTTTAATTAGGCACAACTTACCTTTTGAGTACTTTGTAAAAATCCACTGTTGTCAAAATTCAAATACTTGAACTTTTAAAAGAAAAATCCATTTGTTTTGTTTTTCAGAAGATTAAAACTGTAAAATAATGATTGCTTCACTTTATGATTAGGTTGGGTTGGGTTGAGATTTTAAAAAGGCACCTTAAATTCCTTTAGTTTAGCTATTTGAAAAGCAGATTTGACATATAAGTATTTTAGTTTTTTTAGCTATTTTCAAATTTATATCAGGTTTAAGTTTTCTAAAATTTTCAACTCAATTTTTTCACTTTTCTGAATTACAACGGCCAGGCTTGTACTACTGCTGCTGCTACTGTTTCGTTTTTGCACTTTAACTTCAATTTTAAGTAGTAATTATGTTTGTGTTCTTTTTTTATGTTGCTGCTTTGGTTGCTAATGAGGAATTTATGGAATGAGTGAGAAAAAAAAACTCCAACAAAAAATTTCATTTTCGTTATGTTTATTTTCAATTTTGGTCATTTTTTTTTGTTGGTTTTTGGTTGCCTTTGTTTTGTTGGTGTTGTTGTTGCTAGTTTTCATAAGGGGGGGTGCCTTGCTATGCGCTAGTGTAGCGCCGTTGTAGTTGAAGGGGGTCTGCTTAAAACTCAGTAACCAGTTTTCACCTCCTTTATGTGAGCGAAGTGGAGTGAGTACTTGCTCTCCACACTAAATGGTGGCTGCTGTTACTGGCTGTTAAAGGTAGGTAGGTAGTTTGATTTTAAGAGAGTGTGAGGTCTGTCGACTTTCAATGTTTATGAGAGTTGGTTTGGTATGTCTGCATTAAGTTAGCTGTAACTAAAGTTCAGCGTTGCCGCTGTTAGGGGTTTTTACAGCAAATTTGGTACATTCTAATATCCCATATTAAGGGGAGTTGATCAAAAAACATTGTACATAGTTAAATGAAATATAATAACTTAACATGGGTATTTAAAAGCAAAATTATTGAAGAAATATACAACTAAATAACAAAAAAAAATTTAATAGCATGAATAAAAAATATATTTACATCATTTTACATTCAATCGTAATATGTATTATATTATGACAATGAAAATTTACTCTAGTTTATCTATGGGACAGGCAAAAAGAACAAAAATACTGTCTGCCTCATAGATCTATTGAAGTTCGAAGTGGCATCTAACGATGTCAATGATATTACTTGCTCAAATAATCAATTGCAAAAAAAGTCGCAGAGAAAAATACATAGTTTATGAGTAAAACCTACATGTGGCAACACTGTTTGTATAACTTCTTTGAATGGCAACAACAAAAAAACTAACATCTTCACTTTGATCTTTTCGCATCAGCATAACACATGTACACTAAAGGTGAATGAGAAAATCATATACAAAAACAACTAACTCACAAAAGTGAGCCTACATGAGAGATATCAATCTACTAAAGGTAGAGAGTTAGTTCAATAAAAGGGGCAATGAGAACTTAAAGATTCAGACAAGAAAGAAGTAATACCTACCAACTAGCAAACACCAAAGAGAAAGAAAAATGGAAAATAAAAACAACAGTTTAACGCAACAATAGGGAAAATTTATGATTTCCCGTTCATAGATGATTTTTCTATAATATCGTTGGAAGAAGAAAGAGAAGACTCTAAGCCAAAAAATTTCCCAAATATATGGCTTTTAACTTATATTAATAAATAACTTGTTGGTAACACTTTTGTTTACGTTAAGGTAAATTAAATACCACACATGTGTATACGCCTTAAACTCTTTCACTTGGATTTGGATTTTTCGTTTGGTCAGCTAAACCTTGCAATATTTTATTAAAAAATTTTAACTTTATTCGTACAACACATTTAATTTCTTTTACAATTTGTTTCACCTTTTTTAGTATTTTGTTTTTTTCTGGTTTATATGTTTTGACTAAGTTAACGAAAATGCAACCATGCACTTCTTTGTAGAGAAATAACACAACATAAAAAATCAAAACACACACGGATCCGCTAAGATCTAAAGTAAAAAATTTTAATATTACATTGATTGTTTTGTTAAATTCGAAAAATAGATAAAAACTTTATTTTAATTACTAAACAATTAAAGAAAAAAGTCGAAAGTCCGTCTCGATCTTGGAATTCAACCTCTCGCCACGATATATTTCGTTTGACTAATTTTTATGTTCATTTTGCTGCTGTTGCGGCTTTATTGTTGTGTTCATGCCCATACATACTTCGCTGTTCGTAGTTTGTTCAGTTGTATATGGTATTGGGGCTCTCCAAGCAACACTCATGCACACACACACACACAGAGTTAAAGATACTCATAAAACGCCAGCGAACGAATGTAAAACAACAACATATTGTAATACAGGTTTAGAGAGTGCATGCATTTTGGTTTCCATAGCGATGATGACGGTTGAACGGGCGGCATTTGGATTTTTCAGCATTTTATACACTGGCTGTGGCAACAAGTGTTTTAAGGCCGATGTTTGATGGTATTGGTGAGATAAAATGAGGGAGAGAGTGTGAGAAAGGTAGGAGATCTCAATGTTGGTGATGAAAATACGAAAAAACCATGAGATAAACATAGGAAAAAGGAAATGCATAGGATGACCAAAGAGCCTATACTTTTCAATTTAATGAATTCCACATAATTTGATATGGGTATTCATTCTTCGCCGTTAAACAATTGAGTATGCATTGATTCATTCCAATTGTTTGTGATGTTTAAACAAATAAGCGGAAATAGTGGGCACGACGCCATGGAAATGAGCTCAAACGGCCATTTAACACGTACTAATAACTAATGAGAGGATATGTTTATTATGAATCTGCCTATAATTCATATCATTTAAAATAGTTTTTCCTAAGAAAAATTTGAGGCAAACACTGTGGGATGTGGTTTGAAGACTGTTAGTGTATTGAAAATGGAAAAGTAATAAGTAAAAACGTGCTAAGTTAGTCAATCCACCACCACCATGGATTCTGTTAAAAATGTCCACAAATAAACTTAGGTTGAAGCGTGTGTGTGAAGTTTACGTACCGAATTTCTGCCAAATCTGCCGAGGAAGACTAATCGGAAGAGAGATGGTTGCTAAATCAAATTATTAAACGTTTTGAACAATTCTTGCCATGGATGTTGGAAGTCATAGGAACCACTACGTGCTAAATACCAACCAAATCGGACAACAATTGCACCTTTCAGGGGCTTAAGAAGACCATCTATCATTCGTTGTCCTTTGGGACTGGTCCTGAAAACTTAGCTTACATGTTTAAGGTAGTTCCTGGTATCGCAGGCTCGTCCGCTTTACAATTCCACAATATCGCAGGTCTAATCGGTTCTATCAGGAATAGTGGTACAGTGTCCGTAGCAGCCACTCGAACCAGGTGTCTTCGTCAAAACCAGGTGTCAGACCAGTCGAACCAGACACCTGGTTCGGCTTCATCAAAAGCCCCTGCTGACCAGTCATCTGTCGGCTAGTGCAGCCTGGAGCTGCCGCTCCACCAGTCGAGGTTTCAGTAACAGACAACATACTACATCCTGATACCACCACTGCGGCTGTTGGGTCTTTGGAGTCCATTCTAAGCCTCCTCCCGGGCTCTAGATCTTCCGCTCCACTGGAAAGGGACGCAGATAATCAACCACCTAATGGATACAACTATCGTAGCTATCCTTGGGTGACTTAAATTTTTTTTCCAAAAATAAGGACCTATTACGAGTTGCAGAAAAATTCTTGCGGAGTGAAAGAACCAAACGTCCGCTCCACTAAACGGTTCAGCAATATTGTCCCCTACGGTCACATTGATTATCCGACGATGGCGCTACCAGCTTCTACCTGTATACAGAAAGGGGTGAAACG
Source organism: Stomoxys calcitrans (assembly GCF_963082655.1). Lineage (NCBI taxonomy): Eukaryota > Metazoa > Arthropoda > Insecta > Diptera > Muscidae > Stomoxys > Stomoxys calcitrans. Next base: position 224,111,330 of record NC_081553.1, read on the forward strand.
AGGTCACGGAGAACTAAACTCTTACCTAACGCAAGTCTTTAGTGGCCATGGAAACTTCGGTATATATCTGCATAGATTTCGAAAAAAGAACACACCAACGTGTCAACTCTGACAATCCCATGGCTGCCGGTTGTACGCTCCGGATTGACCCGATGAAATCCTCATCGGCTGGAAGGGGCACATCCCGGATCGCCTTCTCCGCACGCTTCTGGTCCCTGCCGGGATTAAAAAGAACCCCGGACCCTGGTTCTGTTCGGTTTGCCAGTACCGCCTCCATCATCGGTCGGTGTCGTTGAGGTGTAACCGGTGCATGGCGAGGGTACATTTCCGATCTTACTCTGGCCTCACATCCTTGCGGAAGTATAGTCATACTGAATATCTTACAAGGTGCTGTGCGAAAATAGACAGCAGTGGGTCACAAGCGTGGTCGTCGTCGCCTTCGGCGTCCTCGTCGTCAGACTATGTAACCCCCCTAGACCTCTCCTGTGCGGCAATATACGCAACAGCAGCATCCCAGCCCCAATATTGCCAGGCCAGTGCCGGGAAGTGTATCTTTTTTGCAACTGAATTGCAATCATCTCAGAGGCAAGATCGACGATATTGTAGATTTTATGAGTCGGAATAACATATTGGTTACGGCGTTCCAGGAGACAAAACTGACCAACACCTGCAGCTTGCACAGTTGTTACGGATACAATGTGCTACGTAAGGATAGCTTAAGGAATGGAGATGGGGGATTGACAGCATTGCGAGCAGTACAGACCCATCTCACTTGCGCCAGGGCTAGGAGAAGAGCCTTTCTTTGAACATTCTTATAGTTCCCAATGTCTGGATGATGGGCAGAGTGATCCCGCTTCTAAAGCCTTGAAAGGACCCGAGTTTGAGGGAGTCGTACAGACTGATCTCCCATCTCTCATCAGTAGCCAAGACACTTGTGGCACTACTCCTCCCGAGCCTCGTAGGAGAATTTCCATTCGCCGAGCATCAGCAAGGATTTCGAAGACAACATAGCACAACAACTGCTTTGCATGCTATCACCGCACTCATTTCTTGTCCATGTGATAGGACAGTCCTCGTGTGGTCTCGTCAGCTATGTGACACGAAATAATATTTAGATTTGTCAGAATGCCGCCCTTTGAACTGCAACGGACTGTATCCTCAGTTCTTATGTGGACCGCTTCCATCAGGAGAGAAAGATCCTACCCGTTTGAAGACATATCTACATGCGGTCTAAGCAATGCCTCCAAATCATCATCTTGTGGATAGATATCCACCGTTCAGAATCCTTAAGGTAGATCTACATGATCTAGAGCGTGAGGTTCGGCGCTACAAAAGATAAACTCTAGATCAAGCAGATCTAGACAACATTCATGCAGACACGGTAGCAGATGCGGTAAATAGCTACCGGGTGAATATAGTCCTTGGGGAACGACCGCCTCCCATTGCACCTGAAGAAATTGACCTCCCCCGGCAAACTAGAGTATTTCTGATTCAATTACGATCCGGCAGATGCATCCACCTTAATTCCTACAGATTAATGCCATCGTGCTGGATGTATGTCCCGATTGTGACCAGGGACCGCACGACACCCGTTTAACTGCCCAGCCAGAGGCTCTCGACTTAGACCCAGATACTTTTGGACGCACCCCATGACGAAAGATACAACACAAGAAATTGCTACAACAACAACTCTGTCGTGCAGACGAATGCAATGTACAACATACACTTCTCACTTGTAGACATTGGGAGAACAAAAGGCTGGCGCTCAACGTAGGCACGCAGGATATAATGAGTTGGGCCAGAAATGATGAAATCAAATGAGAAATGGATCAAATACGGCGCTTATCAAATATAACACCGACTAACTTATAATGGTCGGGGGAGTAGTTAAAAGAAATGAGAACTGTGGATAAGAGCCTACGAACTCCACCCCGAAGTAATGCGAGAGTGGTTTAGGGCTGGTGGTTCCTGTATGAGGCCACTATTGACAGAGCGCTATCACTCCATCCGCGAAAAAAAAACTATCCGCAGCCTGTGGACGCGCCCGTTAGCCCTAAGCTGATCTTATCTTGGTTCATTTTCCGCCTCTTCCAGAGTCCTCCGCAGACTGTGGCTATATTTGCTTTTAAAGTTATATTATGCCTTGGTGTTGGACTTTTCATTCTGCTCTATTTTTCATGCCAATTGCATTTGAAAAAAATCTCCTTGATAAATGTTAGAAAAATATCCCCTCAATTCTAGGGTAAAATTTCTTCAATAAGCAAGATTTTTCAATTAGTCTATCAGAATGTTGGAACATCAATCAAATGGATTTGGAATCTTTTTAATTGGTATTCTGAGATGACATTTTTAATTGACAAGCCATGTTTTTTTTCAAGCAGAAGTCCAAACTTTTTACAAAATCACCGGAATTTATCATAGGAAAACTTCTAAAAGATTGCAGAAAATCCACTCTTATACATAGGGCCAGGCGGAGAGACAGACAGACAGACGACCAACATAGGGACACTAAGAGAGATATCTTAAAGAAATTATCCCATGTCCCAGATGGAAAACTCAAAAGAATGCGACCAGAAAAATACCTCCAATAGAAGACATACCCATGCACACAATGCCTAGCTCTGGCAAAGGAACGATGCACAATACAAGGAGATGATAATCGTGCATAAGCATTGCCTGTAGTTTATAGGTATTAAGCAATGCCAACAACGATGGCCAAGTAATCAATTGAGTGGTAGACAACAAGACACGGATACCAACAATTCATGCAGGGAGGGTGTGTTAAGAATCCAAAACACAAGTTCGGCCCAACGCAAAGTAAAGGGCTTGTTGATCAGTGATTTAACACAGGCCTGCTATGCTATGCAGGCAGCTCGGCTCGTCTGTCCGTCCATGCGAAGCCGCCAAAACAACAATTGTCGATATGCAGGGGAATATAAACGTTAAAAAGAATCTTTCAAACAAGATCAAAAGCGGCATAAGAACATTTTTCAAATGAAGCACCAGCAGCAGCATCTGGGAGAAGCCCAACAAGGAGTAGAACGGAATTCGCCAGCTATCTCTCTTCTAGCCACTCTGGGCACACACAGGATAAAGTAATTTTCTCAAATGATCGCCTATGTGTTGCTTGCCTTTAACAACACAGCCTAACTAACACGTACCACACTCACCCAACAAACGGCAACTGGCAATCAAAGCTTGGCGGCAGCCCAAGCCGCGGATCATGATAATCATGACGACAACGATCATGATGTGGTTACGGCTGCGGCTGCGGCTGCAACATTATTATTTGTTCACTTTGGGCTGAAGGTGAGGGGTGTCGGCGGTCGGTTGTCGGCTATTAGGAGTCATCTCGCACAGGAAACCTAACAAGTATCATGTGTGGGGCTGGATGCTTATCGAAAATGAAAAACTTGTTTGATTGTGGGAAAATATGGTTTACATTTTGTTGGAAAATAAGGAATAACACAATATCAACAACAACAACAACGCCACCACACGGCACAGCATAGCATTCATTTCATAACCGCCAACATTCATATGGTCGATCAACGACGGCCACCATACATACACACACACATACAAAGCTCTATTTCAGAAAATATTATAGCGACCATTTGTTAACCACGAAGATGAGGAGGATGACTATGATGATCTGGAGATTTGATAACAATGAAAAACCACACAAGGAAATAAATTTAAATAAAAGAAAACAGATGTAAGGAGTTACAGGCGATATAACTTCTCAATGGGGAGGCAGGAAACAAGTACACATTCTACTTATAAATTATGCCCCTTCCCATTCTATGACACCCAGCTACAATTTCCAAATGAATACAGCTATTGCCGGATAGTACATGAAAACCTCTGAAACAAGCTTGCAAGTTCTTATGGAAAAGTGGTGGCGTAAATAGTTTCCGGTCAAATCAAGTAATAGAAGAAAGATTCGATTTTTATACCCACAACCATAGGATGTGGTTATAGTTATCTAGGGATTTGTAACACTGATCTTGATGGTCGTCACATTCTAAGTCATTCTAGCCATATCCGTCCCTCTGTCGAAATAACGATAGCGGTCGAACGACAAGATACGAATTTTGCAAATACTTCAACTTATTGGGGATTGCATATGAGCCATATCGGTTCAGATTTCGATATAGCTCCCACATAAAATGCTCCTTCGACTTGACTGGTTCGGTTCCTAGAAGCTTCAATTTTTGTCCAATGTTGCCGAAATTTGGTATGTTCGACTGGTTCGGTTCCTAGAAGCTTCAATTTTTGTCCAATGTTGCCGAAATTTGGTATGTGAAGTACGTTTATACTCTCCAGCATATAAAATCCCGCCCAGATTAGGCCGACTTTCGACTAATCGATTTCAATGAGTGAAAGATCGAATAATGGATTTTGAAGTCGAGAAGAAAGCTGCACAGAGTTGCTAGTTAGTGATGCGTTGCAAAAAAATCGGGTTTATTAAAAAATAATTATTTCCAATTTTTCTGATATGCATTTGGGAACTTTACTTGCCAGCAGAAGAGAGCGCGCGAGAGAGAGAGAGAGCAAATATTGATAGTTAGAAAATAGAGAACCTGCAAACTTCTACTGGGACTTTTTAGCCAGCAGAAATTTGCAACTTTGAACAGATGTTTTGTAAAGGTCAGCTGTTTTAAAAAAAGCAGCAGTTAAATGAAAATACAAAAGCTAACGGCAAAATGGGTCAAAAAGGCAGAGGTAAGTAAAAAATATAAATATTGTTTATTGGAAATTGTTAAATTTGTTTCATTTTTATTTACTTTTGATGAAAATTCAAGGCAGTTAGTGTTCAGGTAAAGAAAACTCGCCAAAAGAAGTTGTAATTTTACCTCAGGTCGGTTGTTCTACATTAGAAGGTAAGTGCAACATGTGCGAAATTATTTGGAAAATCTTGAAAAACTAAAACATTTTATACTTCCAGACACCAAGAAAAGAGCAATGATTGGTTTCTTAAGTATTTTGATGCAATCATCCTCATCAAAGAGCTACAATGAAACGAAAACCGCTTCTTTGAATTTGTTAAGGAGGGAAAATGCTGCCATGTTATTAAGTGGGTCTGGCTGGACAGTTGGATTGTAAAATTAGTGCAAATTAGTCTGCCAATTGTGAGCGGATACAGATATCTTCTTCAATGATAACAAAGTGTCCGTAGTCGCCACATGACCAAATAGAAAGCTCCCTTAGCCTCACATCAGTGGTCGTAGCAATTTATCTAGCCACTATATCCAGAAGCATTAGATGCTTAGTCCAAGGTTTCTTTGTCAGCACAACAAGTGTACTTTTGTATACGGTGATGGCATGTTAAGCAGTTGTAGTCCTATGCAGCCTTTGAAATCCATGGTGATGCTCGGCGAATGCAAATTGTCCACCGAGAGGAGCGGAAGGAGTAGTCTCTCATGCGTCTTGGCTACTGATGAGAGAAGAGAGTTCGGTCTGTACGACTCGTGTCCTTTTCAGGTTTCAGTAGCGCGATCAGACTGCCTATGATCCATACATCGGGTACTATAAAAGTGGTCAGATAGGCTGAGGACGACTCCAGGCAGATCCAGATTCTTTAGAATCAGTGTAGAAATTCTGTCTGGAACTAGCGCCTTGAGCGACATAACGCCACGGATGACATTCGTAGCTTCGTGCACGATTGATGTTGTTGATGTAGCAGTGTGATGTACACGGAAAGACTCCATCGGGCCAATGCGGTACGTACAACCGGCTGCAATGGGATTGTACAGTAATTTATGATGGCTGTCCAGCGACACGGAGATCACGGATATACGAATGGCTCCCCTTCTAGCCTTTTCACTCTCGGGTGAATAAATTAATGTTTATCTAAGAAAAATACCGAAAAGTGTCGCCAGCATTTTTAATTTAAAAAAAAAAATGTTTTCCAAGCAAGCAAATAAAAAACCAACCAGAACAAAAATCAGCTGTTTTTATGGAAATTTTTACTAGAAGTCGTTCGCGTACTTTTGCTTGCAAATTTTTTAAAGAGAGTAAAATGGCTCTTTCTCTCCTGCAAATTTTTACCAGAAAAGTACGCAAACAGACCTTATGTATTCGACATTTTTCGATTATTGATGGATATCGAATTACGTATCCTCTCCAAATATCATAGCCGTACCATGTACCGTTATGAAATAAGAGCTAAAATGTCTGGGGCTAAATTTATTTAGTCTGGAAATAATTCATACAATCGGATATTGTCCAGCTGCAGACCATAGGGTAATCTGTTGCTATTATAAATAGAACACACAAAAACCCTTGTTTTTTAGAGTTAGGCAGAAAAATGTGTTTTTTTGCTTTGTAATAGCATTTGACTGGTTTCCTAGATCGCGATTTCGTTTGGAACCACCCAAACTCGTCGGTAGGATTTGTCAAAAAGGTATATCTTCTAGGTTGAAACCATGCTCTTAGGAGTATTTTCATGTGTAGCGCAGCAAGAAAGAAAATTACTCCACTTCATATGTTTCTACCAAATGAAGACATCCAACTATTACAATCAAACACACTTGCCCAACTGCTACTCTAAATAATCGTTGATTACCATAAGAGTAAGTTTTCGATGTAAGCATATTTGCAGCCTATACTGTTTTCGGTGTGCCTCCCGTTCATTCACATGTCTGGCGCTAAATTTATTTGGTCTTGAAATAATTCCTACAATCGGATATTGTCCAGCTTACACCGAAAATGATTCTAGGCCTATGACGCTGAACGCCTGCGTTTGAATCCTGGCGATACCATCAGAAAAAAATTTCAGCGGTGGTTTTCCCCTCCTAATGCTGGCAACATTTGTGAGGTACTATGCCATGTAAAACTTCTCTCCAAAGAGATGTCGGACTGCGGCACGCCGTTCGGACTCTGTTATAAAAAGGAGTCCCTACTCCTTAGAGGAATGTTCATGGGCAAAATTTGCATTTGTGATGTGACTCCACACATGGGTGTAAAGCTAAATGCGAACTAATTTCTTTTAAATTCATTTCAAAATTGCATGTGACGTAAAAGAATTCTACGAGCAAAATTATTTAAAATCGGACAAGCATATATTTGGGAGCGATACGTAAATCCGAAACGATTTCGACCATTTGCATAGTAGAAGTCAAGTATTTGCAAAGGCTCCAGAAGTAAAAATTGGTTAAAACATATATATGGGAGCTATACCCATATCTGAACCTATTACTGTCCAATTCACCGGTAATCTCGAGAGCAATAAGAAAATTTTTCGTGCCAAATTTTGTGAGGATCAGTTGGCAAATGATCACATTATTCCAATATTAGTCCAAATCGGACGAACATATATATAAGAGCTATAGCTAAATCTGAACCGATTTCAAGCAATTTCAATATAACCTTTCTCTAGACTTCAAAAGTAGTCTGTGTTAAATTTTAAGTAAATCGGTCTGTACTTATAAGTTATATGAAGATGTAACCGCCATTTTGTTTAAAACTACCCTTCCAGCATGACCGCAAAAAATGTTGTAAGCGACATAAATCCCCTTTAAACAGCAAAAATTAAAAAAATTATTTTTGATTTTCGCAAATGTGCGTCACGTGAGCTGGTAGAAAATTTCGACAAAACGTCATTTAAAATCGATATTTGATCACATCCATCCTCTCTCCGCTATGAATTTCTATTGCCACAAAAAACAGAGCGAGAGAGTGAACACAATTTTGACAGCTTCATTAGTGAGAAGCTTCAGTTAAAAGCAATTAAAAGAGAAGTAGCTGCCATCACACATGTTTTATGCATAAATAAGCGTCAGAAAAAAGGGTAAAATTAAAATTCGCGATTTTTAAAACACAAAATGATATTTTTTGGATACGACATAACTTGTGGAATATTTAATTGACTGCCGTGGGTCATCGGTTCATCGGGTCCTAGAAAGAATATCGTAAACATTTCGCATTAGTATTTATTCCCTTCAATAATACTGGACATATTTGCATTCCAGGATCGCCTGCTTTCGATTCTATGCATCGGAAGCCATCTCACACATAAAAGCTGGCCAAGGGTCGATACCCCACAAGCAACTATGTATGAGGTAGGGCCCATATGGTCATATATAAAATAATTGTCCCCTACAACATCAATGCTCTTTAGAAAAATTACATTATCCAAAGAAAATTTATGCAATACAGCACCATACCCCATAACAATCTCCCGCCTTCAACCTACAGCCATATATCTCAAGTTTTGATAAGAAACTTAACATCATCAAACTAAAAAACTTTATAAATCAAAATATTGTTTTTGTACTTTTCATTTCATCTTTTATATTCTATTTTACATTATAACATATGGTCGGCAGATGTTATAGTAATAACGCTATACATTTGTAGGTTTTAAGTCTGTTGTTTTATTAATTATTAAAAAAATGGTTTGTGGTTTTCTGTTATCTTTATTTAAACTTAAAGATGCAATTAAGTGTAAACAACTTAAATCCTTGATGGGTACAACATCTGAAAGAAAGAAGAAAAAAAGAAACAAATTTACAGAATTTGTTAACATTTTTCAAGGCATTTATTTTGTCGGACTGTGCAGACTTATATAAGTTTGCTTTGTGGGTTAAGGGGAAAGACACCTTTGGTCAATTGCGTGATATAGATATTAGATACATAGAATGTTGTTGTTGTTGTAGCAGTGTGATATACCCCGGGTGGCAGCCCTTTCCAATGAAGAACTCCATGGGGTCAATCCGGTACGTACAACCGGCTGCCATGGGGTTGACAGAGAAGGATGTGTTTATGAGAAGTGTTGTTAAGAGGGGTTAAAATAGATATTTTACAAGCCTTTATCAGCGAGGGCTTCCCAGGACTAATCTTTTTAGCCCTGTACGGAGGCAAACAGTGAAGTGGAACCAGGAAAAACGTCTGCACGTCTCTTTATCAGAAAACCCATTGGCACAATAATTTGTTGTTGTTTTTGTTATAGCAATGTTTTGTGTTTTGTAATGATACTTGATATGATAAGTTGAGTTATTGGCACCTCCTTTGGCCTAATGTCCACCGCGGTGATCGGTCATATGAACCAGTACAGCCCTGCTCACCTTTTGGAAATTGAACATCGTCTCCTCTACATGCAATTTTGTGATTACAACAACCAGAAACTGTTGTCAAACGGCCTAGCTTACATTATAGTAACATTACGTGGACTAAAGCATTTCCTACACTGGCGGATACGCTTATATTTCAAGAAGTTTTTAGTACTGGCTGACAGTCCACATCGGGTTGGAGTCTATAGGCTCTAATCCCATATCGGAATCCATATAGTGCTCCTTGAATAATTTTAGGCATTTTTTTATCAACTAACACCCAGAGGATGTCCCCAGAGTATAACATTGGAGACGCTGGTTAAATATTGGAGGGGGAGCGAAGGTGTGGAAGTAGCAATGACCAATCAAGACTACTACCAGTCCGAAGATAAGCGATTCCCTATTTCGCAAAATACTACAGTACCGTACTGATTTCGAACAATCCATATCAACGTTCCATTTCTGGACAGCTCGTCGCCCGCTTCGTAACTTGCGCGCGACCCTTGCAACTAACCAGTCTTGACTTTAGGTGGCCTGACGCTAAAGTCCTCAACGTCATCTAACTGTCGAAGTATATCGTGACAATCAGATCGTGCCATCGGCGAAGCCTATAGGATTCACTGATTCCAAGGAATACAATACAAGATTGTTACCCCGTTTCCCTCATCTAAATAAGATCCTTCCATAAACTCGAAAGGGAAAGGCGGGAAACCGTTAGCCGTTGAAAACCGCTAACCAACTCGTCAACAAGGGAGGATTAACGCTACGCCCAATCTTCATCCCACGCCAAACCAAAAGTGCCCAAAGTTTTGGGTCGCCAAGTTCTGACTCTCTTAGTCTAAAATCAATCTTCAATGCCAAACACCCAATATACAATTGTAAAGGCCAAAGATTCAATATGGGATTCAGTGCCTCTCTCTGGGCACTTATCTGTGTCCCAGGGAATAGCAACACCCTGCACCTTCTAGATCATCATGCGGAAGCCACGATTTTCCAGAGCCCAATGCTACACCACACATCCATAGGTGAGAATAGGCAGAACCGCCGTTAACATCCAGTTTAACACCTCTTTCCTTCCTAGAATTGCGATGGGTGTAGATCCCTTTTACTCCTGGTCGACGTTCCTTCTCCCACTTAGTCTCTGATCATGGAATCTTGCCAGGTTCATGGCCTATAGAAATAATTGGAGCTATATCTTATCCAGGATAGTTCCTTGAAAAAATCCAAGTTCGCCTCCTGGTGAAGAAAACCAGCTCAGTATTTCTAGGGTAGGCAAAGCTCGTTGGCCCTCGCCCATCCACCGCCCTCTGAAAGAGGTTCGTAATAGTAGAAAGGACTATGCCATCTACCACGACGACGAAGTCATCCTTCTCCCTCTCCCTGTTGTACGACCTCAGAGTCTCTTGGATAACCGTGTTGATAGCCGCATACCATTAAGGGGTCCAGAAGGTCCCTAATAAACATCACATTTAGTCTCTCGAGTCATGAGACAATTGATGAGAGACTGATTGGCCCATAGTCCTTGGACAGAGAATACTCTGCTTTTCCCGATTTCAGTATAAAAACCATCCTCAACTCTTTAAACAAACAATGCAGCGTATTGTAGTTTATGTGGTGCATGGGATATTACAAAGTCGAGTCCCGGTATGTTTCCAAGAAGGATGATTAAAAAACTTAGGGTATTGCTTAGTTTCTTCTAAGTTTGTTCAAACTCGAATTCCAGTGTGGGTCTCTTATAGGGATGTACATAACACCTACCCGTGAAGCAATAGTTAGTAGCTTCTTCATGCACAGTCAAACAAAATTCCATTTCTTTGTGTGACCACCGATATATTTATACTCACAATGCGAATACGATGACCCATAGCGTGACCAGGCAAGTTCCTGTTGAAACGAGCGCGAACGGCACCGCCGTTACCGTGCAAGCGAGTCACCTTACCCCATACGGCACGTACACGTGTCTTGCGTTCTGGATGTTGGGGTACGCACTTCTTGGTTTCAGCTTTGTAAACATAAACACAACGCTTGCCAATGTAGAATTTGCCATGATCCTTTCTGCGGGCACCTTCAATCTGAAAAGCCACAAACACACAAAAACATTCAGTCAAAGAAACACTTCATGTTTCTAATAACTTACCTTCAGGATAGCCTGGTTTTCGTGCTGATTTCTCAAACCACGTTTGTAGCCAGTGAAAACAGCCTTGGCAAACAAACGGCCATGACGCTTATATTTGGGGGCAGATTTCACATTAGCAGCCTTCTCAGGCTTGGCAGCCTTGGGAGCTTTAGCAGCCTTAGCGGCCTTGGGAGCCTTGGCGGCAGGAGCAGCAGCAGCAGGGGCAGCTTGTGTGTCAGCCATAGTTTAACTTCACAAAAAATAAAAACAAAACATCACATTATAAAATCAGTAGAAACTCATTACAACTCAAACTAAAAAAACTTCAAATGGCCCCACTGCCTGTTTCTTCCGATAAACATTGGTTATTTCTAGTTATTCTAATAACAATTTGTACATTTTCATTTGCCCATACAAGAACAAAAATTTTTATCTGAAATCATCGTTGTCATATTCCATTAAATTCACTTAATTTTGATGACATATTAAGCCATTGAAGTTTCTTTAACACATGCTCATTGAATTTTGTAAAGTTTAAAGCATATTTAATATATTTTTTGATTTTTTTAGGAGAAAAACACAAAAATCCCGTACATACCGGAAACTTGTCAAATGGCGAAAGAGAGAAGGCATGATAAATCTGTCATTTCATAAATTTGACGTTTCCGCAGTGACATCTGGCGGGCAATAGCAAATTTAATGACAATTGACAGTTAGAGTGGTTTAATAGTAGAACCTACAAAACTTGCGTGTTTTGATGTTATTTCTTATTTACATTAGGTCTTTACACTTTGGGTGACCTCCGTCTTTCTTCCTTACTGAAAGGAGGCAGGATTCACTCAAGATATATTCATTTACAGGTAGTGGCAGTTGCCCAACAACAAAATATTGAGTGCACTATCTGTCAAAATCAGTGATTTTGAGTATGGTTCTAGTTTGCACCACTTTCCGTTGTTTGTGTGAATGGTTCTTAACTATAACACGCCACACAATCAAAGCTCGTTGACTGATAGTGCACTTCGTGAGAAAAAATTGTCCTGGGATTTTCTAACAGAAGGTTAAGTCGAATGCAAAAACAAAAAGTGGATAGGCTCCATGAACATCAATAAGGATGTCAAATCTGCCGATTAAGTCTCAAAGGGGATTTAAAAACATGGTCTCTCGCGAACAGTTGTTAAGGTTTGACGATATTAAAATGTCAGATTTTTGTTTGCATTCTCCATGTTGTTATCTTTTTTCTTGCATATTCTCTACTCATGTACACACACGCAAACAATTTTTTTTGTGTGTGTTAGTAAAACATCGATCAGCTTGATGACAAGATGGCGGATTGCTCCATATGTTTTGTTATTGTTTTACAAATGAGACCACCTTTAATTGTTTCCTCATGACTGACTTTCTTCTTACTTCCTTTCTAGGATTCACTGGATAAGGTTAAGCCAAGCGATCAGCCGACATACAATTTTTTTGCACTTTTGACAGTGCTTGGCATTGAGTATGTCAACTTGCTCTCATTTTACATTAATTCTTTGTTTACATTTTCTCCTATATGGTGACTTTTTCAATCATGGTGAAACAATTAAAGGTGGTCTCAAATCTCATGGACGTTTTGCCAACACTCACAAAGAAATTTGTGAGTGTATACACACATGTGCAGGTAATATGCGAAAAAGAACATAAAAAAGAGAAAGCAAATACCGTCAAACCTGGCTGGCTGTTAACAACTGTTCGCGTGAGACCACCTTTCTAAATCCACCTTGGTCGCCATCTTGTATTCTACAAAACTAGAGGTGCATACTCAGCTTAAGGTCAAAATAAAACGCGGCAATCAATTCCTCCTGTCCGAATCATGTTTAAGCTCAGTGATTAGAAATGGTGCCATAAAAAATAATAATAACCGACAAATCGTTATTTGCACCTATAACCTAGAACTCTGAGCTTATAGTATAATTTATTTGTTGTTGAGTTGTATTTTGCCATTTATGTTTGGCGACGATTTCGCAATCATTTTAATTAAATTTCGGGCGAATGAACTTAATACTAGGCTTTTAGTACTCTAACAAAATTCGACAACATTTTGATGCTGCTAGCGCCTGCTGCATGTCGCCATTTGGTTAAGCTCCATAAAATTCGCATTATAATCGGTTATTATAGAACAATCGATAACCGTTTTATGACCGACTATCGATTAATAGTGAATAGAAATCGATTTATAATCATCGCCGATTTTTCATCATTTTTTGAAATTCATGACGCTCATTGTGTGCCTTTGTCAATATTTTTGAGAACGAGTTTAAAACCTGTCCTACTTTTTGTGTTATAAGTGTTACGTTCATTAATTTAAGGTGCCTACAATTTATCCAAACTTTTATATAGCATAAAAAAAGATAGCACACCATGGCCGCCTTGGAATCTTTGAGCAATAAGGAGTTGCGTCAAAAATGCATAGAATATGGAATGCCAAACGTTCCGGTGACCGATTCCAGCCGAAAAATTCTTATACGACGACTGGAAGCCGCGATGTCGGGAAAACCCGCAACTCCCAATAAAACAAATCGTCGAGAAACTATGCACGTTTCGAAACCCTCACAAATGGCGTCATCTGCTAAAATAGACAATGCGGCGGTTAATATTAACAACAACACCACGGCAGCCAGCAAGCCAACAGCCGCCAATAGACCATCGCGGCGTACAATAGCTGCCACCACCGAACGACATGTGACTACAACAACCACAGTAAGTGAACCGGAGTATTCGGATGTCTCCCCTGATCGTGGTGATGAGTTTCCCATGATGTTGCCACCTAAAACAAAGACTCCAGAGAAACCTACACTTTATCCCAAACTGCCGACCAAGGAGCCTTCACCGAAACCACAGGTTTTGAGCAAAACTGGTGTGGTCACCACTTCGTACGTTAAAGAATCAAATATAAACAAGACGTATGCAGCACCTGAAGATGATATTGATTCAACAGAAGAGGATATATTGGAGCCGGTAAAGAAGACTCTCTCCAATCCCCCAGTTTACACCAGCAGTTATGTTCCACTTTCTGAATCGAAAGTTAGCACCACTGGACCGTTGTCGGCAACATTAAGCTCAAGCACACGTTACAGTGCCTTGGGAAGCTCATATGTTCAAAATAAACCTTCAACCAATTTTACAACTTCAAATACAAGACAAAGTTACGAGGCACCAACTCGTTCATCCTATCAACCCAGAGTAACCAAACAATATGTTACCGATACCTACAATGTTGAGGATGACGAAGATGAAGAGGATGAGGATGAAGAAGATGAAGTTGTTTTGGTGGAAGACAGCCCAGTGGGAAAGGATATCCAAACACCATTTCTCAGTCAATTTGCACGCAATCTAGAGACACTAAAGGCTACCCCTATACGTCACTCGGTGGGTCCTACGAGAATCACACCCCCAAAGCTATCAGGTTCAGCTCTGAGAAACCGTGAAGCTGCCTACACACGTCGTACAGTTGCCGGTACTGGGCATATAGCCCCACGCCGTTCTTACAAGCCCGAACAGGATGAATCACCATTTCGTCAGTTTGTAATGGCTCTGGAGGAAAAATACCATCTAAAGCAAACCTTTATTATAATCTCTATCTTTATAATGGCTATATTTATTTATGTCTTCTTTATACAAAGTGTTTAAATGTATTGTGTGTATTGTATTTAAATGTATTGTACTAATTTTATGAAAACTAAAGGAAGTAAAGAAGAGAAATAGGGCGTAAAGAATGTAATTCGGATTGATTTAAAAAAATTATCTCTTTTTTTATAAATAAAGAATTTTTGTTTTTTTTTATAACTGCACACTCATAAATATGGATGAACGTTTTATTAAAAGAAGAGAGTAAGGAAATGACTTACTTAGTTGTGAGGTACAGACAGTTCGATCCTCTAATCGATTGTAGGAAAGGTTACCAAGCGTCTAGTTGCCCAAATTCCAACATTTGGGGGTCGTTTGTGGAAGATCCCGCAACTATAGCGGCTTTGCGGGGAGATAAAACCATTAAAAAAATTAGTACAAATTTGGAAAATTTTCTCAGTTTCATTCAATATCATTGTTTTGAGCGTTCAGCTACTGAGTAAATTGTAAAAAAATTCAATTCATTACAGAAATGGAAATTTCCACGACAAATTTTGCTGTCGGCAACTCAACTGAAGTTGGGTTGCAATCCATAATCAACCCATTGCCTTCGACATATTATTGTTTTAACCTCATATCTGCGATGGAAGATCAATGCTTAGCCAGAAATTGCCCCCCTGGGTCGACGTGTGTTTTTTCCACCTGTAGTGCGCTTATCTAAACTTTTGCTTTGTCGAACCAATATCATCCATTAACGAAGTCAGATTCTTATCCACTCCAAATCACTTTAGCTGGGGCACTTTAATTCAGTCCGGCAACATGACTGGTAATCTTTGGTCTTTTATACGCTTGCCTTTGAGAATCATCTGGCTTTCACTTTTTTTAAATGCATTTGTTGTTATATGTTAGTGTGCCTATCACTGTTTCAAAGTTCAATTAACCTAACCTAGCCCAGCCATTTACACCAAGTAGCCCTAGAAACATTTCAATTCGATTTGCTATGTGATTTGACCATTGAGAATAAAATTGGGTACGCAAGGTACACAAAGTGCCAAATGTGGTACAGATGTTTCTGTAAATTTAGTTATAGACTCGTTCTCCCGTTTTGGCTTATTGAGTCTCTACACCCCTGAAATTGCATCCCATTTGGTTGACATCTAGTATGTGTATGGACATGTCCGTTCCTCAGAGATATGCATGTTCGAGAAAATTAGAAAAAATGTTCGCCGGTGGTTATCCCCCCCGGTGCCTAACGGCCTCTCACAGAGACTCAGCTCTCGATACCGTTGATTGTTCGTGACTGTAGTTGCACCTACTCGTTATGGAGCATTCCACCTCCGTGGACGCGCAAGCTTCTCGTGATAACGATGAACACCACACAGATCGGATCTCAAAGTTCCAGCCTGTGTGATGTTCATTAATATCCCGTCTCTAGTTTGATCGAGTCCCAATCTACGAGCCGTTGTCTGTGTATCGATATTTTATTTTTTATCTGAGTATCGATTGATATTTTTCCTATCGGTGCTATTTGCAAAGTTAATTTTTTTGCAAAATTGAACCAAAATAAGCGTTTCGATACTAAATATAGCCTTTAAGATGCATTCCGCCTATAAACGCCTGCACCGCCAAATCGTCCGCCCTTTCATTTCCTCTTACTCCGTTAGGGCCCGGCACCCAAACGAAGCGGATTTTGCCATTCTCAGAGAAGACGTTAATCTCCTTCTTACACTGCAAGACTGTTCGTGACCATACCATCCTGGTTGTTATTGCCCTTATGGCAATTTTACTGTCGGTAAAGATGTTCACACTCGACGTCCTCGCGTTAGCACCACACCACCTCACGCATTCCGTGATCGTCCGAATCCCCGCCTGCAGGACCGTATTATGGTCAGGTAGTCTAAAACAGATCTCAGTCCCTGGGTTCTCAATGTAGACCCCCAGGCCAACTTTGTCCTCTAGCTATGATCCATCCGTGTAACATGATCTTCCAGATAGCAATCCGTCAATCCAAGACTGTGCCGATGGTAACAGTGCCTCGCATTCGACTTCAAGGTTCATCTCATCTATTCGATCGGAAACCTCTTCCCTTCCTTCCAAGTTTCCTATCGTCGCCTCGATTATACCGCGATGGTATGAGCTGCTTCCATCCTCAATCCATTCTCCCATCACCTTAAGTCTCATAGACGCAGTGGCTGCTTCACATTTAATCTGTATGTCAATGGGTCGTATATCTAGAATAGTCTCCAGTGCCCTAGTTGACGTGATCCTCATCGCTCCACCTATGCCAAGACAACATGTTCTCTGAACCTGTTGTATGGTCCTTATGTTGCACTTTTTCTCCATAGCAGTCCACCAAACTAATGAGGCGTAAGTAAGTATTGGTCTAATCACGCTCCTGTAGAGTCAGTGGACTATCCACGGATTCAGGCTAAGGCCCGTCTACAAAGTGCCCAACATCTGTGAGCCTTCTTAGAATGCTCCTAAATGTGACACTTCCAGTTCAGTTTCCTGTCCAAGATCACACCTAAGTATTTGACCTTGTCAGATATCGAAATCGTCTTATTGAGGAAACGTGGTGCGTTAAATTGGCCCACCTTCGTCTTCCTCTCAAACAGGCATATTTCAGTCTTCTAAAATGGAGACGTCTGGGTCTAGCCCACTTATATGCCCTATGCAAGACCCTTTCGGCCCTTTTGCATAGTTCGTTCGGATCCTTATCCCTTAGAAGTATTATAACATCGTCCGCGTAGCTGACTGGTTCAAATCCGTCCTCAGTCATCATCCGTAATAGGTCATTTATGGTGGTCACTCATAGGAGTAGCGATAAAATGCCCGCCTGTGGCGTGCCTTGTGCCACTTTCTCCCTTATATTTATGCCCTTATATTTATACCAATCTCTAAGGACGGGGTCCACCCGGCACTGGTCTAAGGATTGGATAGGTGTGTCGGTCCGCATATTGTTAAAAGCCCCCTCGATGTCAATGCATACCGCCAGGATGTACGTTTTGGCATCGAAGTATTCTTCTATTTTATGCAAAACCTCGTGCAGGGCAGTCTCCACCGACCTTCCCTTGACATAGGCATGCTGTTTGTATTTGAGCAGATCGCTGGATGTCCTACTCTTTATCATGGTGTCCACAATACGTACTTTTAAAAAATCCGCAATTACTTTTTGGGCAACTCAATAGAAAGAACGTAAGGCTTTAGGTCTGTAGGCCTTTGGTGTCGCATAACTTGCCTTGCCGGGCTTGGGTATAAACACCACCCTTGCCTCCTGGCTTGCTTTCGGAGTATATGCAAGTCCTAGGCAAGCTGTGAAAATATTGGCCAGATGAGGCGCCAGATAGTCTGCCTCTTCCTGAAGTAACGCCGGAAATATTCCATCAGGTCCGGGTGACTTAAATGGTTTGACTCAAGGATTCCTTCATTTCCAACTGACTAAAATTTGGCTTTATTCGGTTCGTGCATTGATTTTGCTTTTATATAAATCGATCCTCTGATTTTTAATTCTCATTTTCGTTTGAAATAAAGGTGATGGGAAATTAACGATAGTATCAATATTTATTTCAACAAATATCGAATGTTGCGATTATCGATAGTTTGCCAGCTCTATGTATGTGTCCGAAAATGTAGTCACCTTTTATGTTGACCCCAAGAGTCCCTTTGCATGTAGTGAGGTTTTCGCGAGGTCTCACACAAGACAGTTATGTATTCTCTAGGTTAGGTTAGGTAAGAGTGGGAGTTCTTTACAGACTCACTTAGACAATTTTAAGTCCATTGTGATACCACAGTAGCGACAGACCAAGGCTTCTGGTAGGAATCGAATCCACGACCCCTGCACTGGTAATCCAAGCACAACTGTCAACTCGTAGCACCAATCCGCCTGGGTCAAGGTCCATTTGATTGTGTATTACATGTTGGCATCACTTCCCAGACTCCATTTATCTGTTAAGCACTCCTGTGGGTGGATGCTTAGATAACTGGCTGCATAGGTTCGCCATGTCGTGAAGATTTCTTCGGCTATAAATGCCTTTGGTAGCACGTTCTCTGTCTTCGCCGCTTGTGGAGAGTAATTATGCTGACCAGCATATCTTCAGGTCGTCCAGCTACTAGCCAGCTGACCTGGCAATAGGAGGGACATTTTTCCATTGCTCTTTAATGGTATTTTTGTGGGAAAATTTACACCTTTCTATATAAATATAAAAGCATCTAGAGGTCAAATTTTAGAGTCAAGGTTTTTAAGATGTGTTTGTGTTGTTGTTTTTTTTTTTTTAATTGCTTGGCTCAGACAACATTGCTATTTAGAAGTATAAAGACGTGCGTAACGTGACTTTTATATTGAAATTTAAATTTTGCTTTGCCTAATAGTCGTTGCTGCACGTCGCAAAATTATAGCACAGAGCTATTTCAAAATATGAATCTATAGTTTATGTAAAGCTTCGGTAGAACTAGGAGTATTTCCATCTATTTTCGAGTCTAATTTTTTCTATTAAAACGATTTTATTTGACGAATTTTTCGAAGTGTTCACTTTTGAAAATTCAATATTCTTTTAACTTACCCACTTTGCATTGCATTGACATACTTAAATATGAAAATCAAAGTTTTTATTTGAGATCTTGAGTTTATTATAAACTCAAACGAATGCATTTATCTTCAATTGGTATATGTATTTTTTTTAATAAAACTATTTAAATTTGAATATCATTATTTTGTTTGATTGTTTCTTTTATTTTAATAAATTACTTTTTGTCGTACAAATTAATTAATTAATTCTTTGCGTATTTTTTTAATTATAATTTTGTTTTTTCATTTCATATATCCTAGTTAAATTAACTATTTACACTAACAAAACAAAAGCAGGGCGATGTAGGGAAAAAACAAATATGCATTAAACTGATATGATGGCAATTTGTTTTTCTTCACTTCCTAGACGGAAGAACAAACAAAAGATGATTGGTTGCTGATTGAAAAGCAGAAAATGAAAATATTAGGTTCATTTAAAAGAAGATCTAAATCACATTGAAACCAAACAACAAAATGCCGTCTCTGTCAATTATTATACAAAAGAATAGGAATTAATAAGCCAAAATAGTATGAAGAAGAACATTATACAATAAATGCTTTTTCTATTACAAAAAAATGGCCATTGTTAGAAGGCAAAGTATCAACAAGTAGTTGTAAGAAGGATGGGAAGGGGTAGCTACGTTTTACCTATGACTAAAACTTATTTAACAAAACTTGACTAATAGATTAAGCTTAGGATGCCTTTAATTATCTTCATTGTATTTAATGGTGTTTGTGTGTGTGGCGGGGGTATTATGTGAGCGTAGGAAAGGTTAGTTAAAGTGGAACTTAAACTGGAACGGTGACCCGTGATGGAAGTGGGCAAATGGCGAACCACCATGGAAACCATGACCACCTTGTTGACCCTCGGGATCAAGGGGATCGTGTCCCTGATCGAATTGTTTTCGTTTTTCGGGATCTGTTAACACTTCTTTAGCTGCTGCTATATCGATGAATTTCTTTTCGGCTATCTTCTTCTCATCGTCGTGAAAATTGTCAGGATGCCATTTTTGAGCTGCCTTACGATAGGCCTTGGTAATCTCTTGTTTTGTTGCATCACGCTTAACTCCTAAAATTTTATAATAGTCTCTACGTTCCGCTTGTTTTTGCAGTCTTTTGGCTTTTTCTATGCCCTCTTTGGCTCTTTGCATATGTTCATCTATGCTTAAGGCTTCCTGGTAGTCATGTATGGCATCATCATACATTTCAGAGCCGAGATAAGCTTCGGCCCGATCACAGAGAATTTGTGCATCGCGCATTATATCTAGCGCATCCTTACAGTAGCCCAAGGCTTTGCCATGATTTTCATCATGCATATGACATGTGCATAAAATACGCTTGGCCTCAAAGATTATCATTTGCTCCTCCTTTTCGTGTTTTAGAACCGATTCGGCAGATTGTATACAGTCTTGATATTGTTTTTCATCGCGTGAAAGTTCCGCATTCGTTAAACCCTTCTCGACTTTACGCAGTTTCTTATAGAATGGAAAGCAATCTTTATGTTCTGGATCGAATTTCAAACATTCACGTATTTCCTTGAGTGCACTGGTGGCATGACCGATTTTGTACAGCAACAAAGCCAAATGATAATAACCTTCTGTACTATCCTGTGAAAGTTTATTTACTGATCTCAGATCTGATATTGCTGCCAAGAGATCATTCATTTCTATGTAGGCATCTGCTCTAGCTTGACGAAAAGCCACACTCCAAGGTGAAATTTCCAACAATTGTGTTAACATGGGTATAGCATTACGATAGTCACCACGTGCAATAAGATCTTGTACCAGTTGCCACTGCTCTTCGGCTGGATCAATACGTGAAAAACTATCATGGGCTACTGCGTTATGGGGTTCTTCATATAGCTGAAATGAGAAAGAAATAAAGCAAGGCTCAATTATGCTTGTTATCGGCCAGAGTTTGTTTAAAAATAAATTTGAGGCACCTATGTAAATATTTCTTATTATCTTGTTATGAAAAGCAAATCTATTCATGTCTGTCCGTCCATGTGTAAAACACAATGGTATAACTATGAATACAACGCGGGTCACGGGTTGCAGATGGCGGAATGTTTCGTAGACGGTATAACTGCAGTCACTTACAATCAGCAGTGTCAGGTAGAGAGTCTCACTTAGAGGCCGGGCGGCAATGGCTCTTGCTTAAATTTGAGGAGAATTATTGGCACCTTTAAATAACGAATGGTCTTAGCGTTTTTGCGGCCATCGATGAGCCGAAACGAGCTTGCTCACCTATGGAGCTTGAGGAGGATCAATACCTCCATATACAAACAAAAAGAACATATAGCTTCTTCAACAATTATATTTAGTAGTCGTCTCTGGGTTTAGATTTACGGCAGAGGTTTAGTTCTCTAAGGTCTCACTAGAGCAAACAATAACTATGTGAGTCTGCATACAGACGGCCGTTATAATCTAAATCACTTAAAACTAATAAACATACCACTTGTTCAAAGTCCTCAGCGGCTTCATTATATTCTCCATTTTTCATGTGAACCGTGCCACGTTGAAGTCTTGCAGCAGTGAAATCAGGTTTCAGTTCCAAAACTCTAGTAAAATCTTGAATTGCAAAGCGGGTCTTGCCCATTGCCAAGTATACCGTTCCTCTCTTGAACAAAGTCAAATAGTTATTGGGATCTCCCTCTGTTCAAACAAGTAACACAAAGGTCCAATTATATATAAATTATTGCAAATATAAACAAATGATATACTCACCAACTGCTGCATGATAATGTGTCAATGCATCACTCAGTTGATTGTGTGCTAGAAATTGTCTGCCCATTTCTAAATGATTTTCTATGTCTGCTGAATTAGGAACAGATTCGGCACCTGTAACAAAAGAAAAACCAACAGAATATATGGTTATTAAAACTGAATGTTATATGTTGTTCCATTTGTGTGGGCGTAATAGTTGTATGTGCCCCCACACAACGATAAAGAATATAGCAGGGGGTCAAGGGCAAGGTCTTTGTGTTTTAGCTTTAATGGATATTATGTTTGCAACTATTTATGACTTTAACACTGGCATAAGTGCGAAGGTATAACCGGGACTGACCTTCTAAAAATAATTCCAAGAGCAGTAAGAGCAAACAAGCTGTTAGCTTTTTCTCCCCTCCCATGAGCATAATATCGGGCAATGATACTACCATGGTGTCAACAAGTTTTTGCAAGGATCAGGATTGGCAATACATCAAAATGGTACTGGTCACTTTTTTATACTATTCTAGAAAATCTTCCCAACAGTATGGGTTTGGCAGCGTGGCAGAACGTCGACTCGATGATAAGGTAAGCACTTTCGCACTTTCTAGTACTTTTTATCAGTGTAGGTAGGTAGGTGGTGGTATGTTTTGTTTCTCCTTTTCTTCTTCTCTGGTAAATAAAATCTGTTGTTATTTTTTAGCTATTTTGTTGCCTAATGTAAACTCAGATTTTTGTTTTGATTATGTGTCTAATATTCCAGCAATATATCAATATATAACTTTCACTATTTTTCGTTCTGTTGGTTTTGATTTGTTAATTCAGAATGAGACTGGACAATGGATATATTTGCATCCGTAAGTTATTCTCATTTTTATCAAAGAGAATAAACACGTCAGTTTAAAGACAACAGAGTTGTATTTAGTATGTGGTCATTTGTGATTGGCCAATGTAAAGCAGAGTTGTATATTGTAAAAATCACAGAGATGCATCATTTTCTATTCTTTATTTTAGAACTATATATGTTGTGTTTTATTTTAGTACATAGCAAATTCCAAATAATAGGCTATTATTATATGTTATCGCTTGGTATCTATAACAATCCAGTACAACTGATTTGTACCATATAGGACTAAAATAAAAAAAACAGTATCGTGAAGAATCATACGAATTGGCAGACGGATGTTCACATTACAGGATTGTTTGTTGTACAAATCAGAGTTTGAAGAGAATATTTGTTGTGTTTTATTTTGTAATAATTTGTGCAAATTACGATTCATCGGTTGTTGTTGCTGTAGTAGTGTGTTGTAAATAGAGGCGGCAGCCCTTGCCGATGAATGATTCCATCGGGTCAATCCGGTACATACAACCTGCTGCGATGGGATTAATCGGTATTTATTATCTGTTGTCGCTCGATACGATAATCATTTATTTAATAATAACAACAGACAACCACTTCATGAAAAACGAATATAGTACTAGCCTTAAGAGAGAAGAAAAAAGATTTTGGGGGAACATAAAAACTCAAGGTGGATTAATGAAGGTGGTCTCACGCGAACAGCTGAAAACAGCCGGCCAGTTTGATGGTATTTTGAAGTCAGTTATGTGTTTACATTCACAGCAAACAACCCCATTTTTTGTATGTTCTCTTTGTTTGTGTTTCTCTTACTAGTTTCTTTGGTTGTGTTGAGAACATGCCAATTTTGAAATAACATCTTAATTACGAGATGGCGGATTGCACCATATGATTTGAGGTTGTTGTACAAAATTGTGTCGCCATGGCATGTGAGCAAAAATGAACAACAAACAAACAAACGAGACAAAATTACAATATTCAAGAGAGCGATTGTTAATGCGGATGGATAATGGTAGGTATTTGAGAAAAAAAGAGTTCTGAGCTTGACAATAAGTTTTTATACCCTCCACCATAGGATGGGGGTATACGAATTTCGGCATTGGAAATAATCGTCAAAGACCCCATAAAGTTTATATATTCTTGATCATCATGACATTTAAAGTTGATCTAGCAATGTCCGTTCATCCCTCTGTCTGTTGAAAGCACGCTAACTTTCGAAGGAGTAAAGCTGGCCGCTTGAAATTTTGCACAAATACTTCATTAGTATAGATCGGTTGGAATTGTAAATGGGCCGTATTGCTCCATGTTTTGATATAGCTGCCATATAAACCGTTCTTGGGTCTTGACTTCTTGAGCCTCAAGGGGGCCCACTCTCGTCCGATTTGACTGAAATTTTGCACGTGGTGTTTTGGTAACACTTCCAAAAACTATGCTAAGTATGATTCAAATCGGTTCATAACCTGATACAGCTGCCACATAAACCGATCGATCTTGGATCTTGACTTCTTCAGCTTTTAGAGTTCGCAATTCTCGTCCGATTTGACTGAAATTTTGCACTTGGTGTTTTGGTATCACTTTCAACAACTATGCTAAGAATGGTTCAAATCGGTTCATAATCTGATATAGCTGCCATATAAACCAATCTTGGGTCTTGACTTCTTTAGCCGCTAGAGGGCTCATTTCTCATCCGATGTGGCTGAAATTTTGCATTAAGTGTTTTGTTTTGACTTCCAACAACTGTGCTAAGTATGGTTCAAATCGGTTCAAAACCTGATATAGCTGCCATATAAACCTCACTGGCATCTTGACTTCTTGAGCCACTAGAGGGCGCAATTCTTATCTTATTTGGCTGAAATTTCTACAACGGCTTTTGCCATGACCTTCAACACACGTGTCCAATATGGTGTGAATCGATCTATAGCCTGATACAGCTCCCATATAAACCGATCTCCCGATTATGCTTCTTGAGCACCTACAAAGCTCAATTCCTATCCGAATGGACTGAAATATTGCAAATTTGCAAATTTTGCCCATGAACATTCCACTAAGGAACAGGGGCAAGCTTCTCACATAACAATGAGTGCAGTCCGATTCAAGTTTTAAGCTTAATGATA
The DNA here is from genome assembly GCF_963082655.1 of Stomoxys calcitrans. Lineage (NCBI taxonomy): Eukaryota > Metazoa > Arthropoda > Insecta > Diptera > Muscidae > Stomoxys > Stomoxys calcitrans. The sequence goes on from NC_081553.1 coordinate 224,136,347, forward strand.
AGGGGCCTCCTTTTTATAGCCGAGTCCGAACGGCGTGCCGCAGTGCGACACCTCTTTGAAGAGAAGTTTTACATGGCATAGTACCTTTCAAATGTTGCCAGCATTAGGAGGGGAAAACCACCGCTGAAAATTTTTTCTGAGGGTCTCGCCAGGATTTGAACCCAAGCGTTCAGCGTCATTGGCGGACATGCTAAACTCTGCGCTACGGTGGCCTCCACTTAAATATTACCCAATGATTTCTACTATGGACTTCAACGTTCAAGAAATCATTGGGTAATATTTCAGTGGAGGCCACCGTAGCGCAGAGTTTAGCATGTCCGCCTAAAAAACTTGAATGCCGAAACCACCCAATAATTTCTACTATGGACTTCAACGTTCAATTCATTTATGGTCCGAATCGGATTTAACTTGATATTGCTTCAAAAGCATAACATTTCTTAGCCATTATTCTTGTTTGCCTAAAAGGAGATACCGGGAAAAGAACTCGACAAATGCGACCCATAGTGGAGGGTATATAATATTCGGTCCGGACGAACTTGGCACGCTTTTACTTTTTTAATTTTCAAAAAAAAAAATTGGTGAAATTTTTCTTAAAAAATTATTTTCAAAAGACAAAATAAAATTTTTTTAAGACAAATTGTCAATAAAAATTTTACAAAGATTTGGTGGCAGATTTCTTTAGTTTTCTTGCAGCGAAATATGGGGCAAGTAGCCGTTCAACCTATCGTAGATGCCAACAATTCCAGTGGTCTAGTCATAAATACAACTTATGCTTGTCAACCACTCTGTTGATTTGATCACAATCGTCTGTTCCCACCGCAAATTGGATCTACAAATTACGTTTGCCTTGTTTAGGTCAATCCCTCGGTGTAGATTGCCCTCTCCCTTGTTATTAACCAAAAGTAAGCAGTTGACTTTTAGTAAAAGTGAAACAAGTTCTTTTATTTTGTGTTTAATTTAAAATTTTTATTATTTATAACTTTGAGCTAAATTTATATATATCGTTAAAACTTAGTTTAAATTGAATATAAAAATAAATTAATAATAATAACAATAAAAATTTTATGAAAAATAGGTAAAATATATGCATGTCCACAAAAATAATAGAACTCTTCTAAATGGACAAATCTAGATCGGTCAAGAAGAATAGGATTTTTATAATAGTTTTCTATAAAGGAGATCAGTTTGGATTTCTTTAAAAGCCTGGGGCTCATGTTCTAGTACAACTTGTCTTAACTAACATTAAGTTTAAAATTTGCTTCTTTTTTCAAAATAAATGCAATCATCATATATTCTTTTTGAGCTTTTTCAATTGCTACGGATTTGGTTACTAACATTGGATTTTAATTTATTTTTAATGTAATTAAAAGAACTAATGGTCGTTTGTGGTAGTTTTTTTTTTAGTTGATTCAGAGGGGAAAAGTATAAATTTGTTTTTGGCAAATGTTTGCTTAAGCTTTCTTTCTTTTGTTTTATATATGTATGTATTAATAAATATTCTTATATTGTCCTAATGGAGCTTAAATTTTATTGCTAAGTAATCACAATATTTACCAAGTTATCCAAGGGCAGCTCTGTGTTATTATTATTGGAATGGGGATTAAAATTAGTAGCCGCCACATCTTCTTCGTCATGCATTTTCTTCATGTGCCCTAGAAAATTGTGAAAATGAAACTGATTAGCATGTATTAAGCTGAGTAAGAAGCAACTCCCTTTTTTGGATTTAAATCTCGACGTAATGGCTGACTTATACACCACGACATCCACCTTTGTAAAATTGTATATGTTTTATATTTTATAACTTACATTTGAACTTTATGTGCGTCACAAAGCTTTCACTGCACAAATCGCATTTGTAGTAAGTTTTTCCACTGTGTATACGCTCATGAAGACGCAATGACTTTTCAAAAAGATACGATCGGCCACACGTCGAACAGGTGAAATTCTTTTCAAGTACTAGAAGAACAAAAAACAAGAAATGAAGAAAAACTATAAAATAACAAGTAAAAGCGTGCTAAGTTCGGCCGGGCCGAATCTTATATACCCTCCACCATGGATCGCATTTGTCGAGTTCTTTTCCCGGCATCTCTTCTTAGACAAAAAAAGGATATAAGAAAAGATTTGCTCTGCTATTGCAGCGATATCAAGATATGGTCCGGTTTGGACCACAATTAAATTATACGTTGGAGACCTGTGTAAAATGTCAGCCAATTCGAATAAGAATTGCGCCCTTTGGGGGCTCAAGAAGTAAAATAAAGAGATCGATTTATATGGGCGCTGTATCGGGCTATAGACCGATTTAGACCATAATAAATATGTATGTTGATGGTCATGAGAGAATCCGTCGTACAAAATTTCAGGCAAATCGGATAATAATTGCGACCTCTAGAGGCTCCCTCTAGAACCTCAAGAAGTCAAGTCCCCAGATCTGTTTATATGACAGCTATATCAGGTTATGAACCGATTTGAAACAAACTTGGCACAGTTGTTGGATTTCATAACAAAATACTACGTGCAAAATTTCATTCCAATCGGGTAAGAATTGGGCAATCTAGAGGCTCAAGAAGTCAAGTCCCTAGATCTGTTTATATGACAGCTATATCAGGTTATGAACCGATTTGAGCCATAGTTGGCACAGTTATTGGATATCATAACAAAACACGTCGTGCAAAATTTCATCCCAATCGGATAAGAATTGCGCACTCTAGAGGCTCTAGAGGCTCAAGAAGTCAAGACCCAAGATCGGTTTATATGGCAGCTATATCAAAACATGGATCGATATGGCCCATTTACAATACCTACCGACCTACACTAATAAAAAGTATTTGTGCAAAATTTCAAGCGGCTAGCTTTACTTTTTTGGAAGTTAGCGTGCTTTCGACAGACAGACAGACGGACGTATTTGGCTAGATCGACATAAAATGTCGCGACGATCAAGAATATATATACTTTATGGGGTCTCAGACGAATATTTCGAGTAGTTACAAACAGAATGACGAAATTAGTATACCCCCATCCTATGGTGGAGGGTATAAAAATAGTTTCATTCGTATAATCAGTTGAAATATGAGAAATGCTGTCATTGTTTGCAAAATAGCAAACATGTTTTTTATTATCTCTTTGGATTTAAAAAGTGTACGTGAGTGCTATTTAAATCCGAATCATGGGGAAGGATGTAAGGCTTTGCTGGGTCCCAGGTCATCAATTGATAATGGGGAACGAGGATCCGACTGGTGCTACGGTGTTAGTGAGCCCTTACCTTTGTGAGCTTCTACGTTAAACAAGCTGTTAAAGCGTGGGCTGTTGCTGTGCATTGCAAAGTGGCGAAGGCCTTGTGGCCGAGTATTTGACGTAACAGGACATCTCTTATACTGGGGCTGAGCAAGCATAACTTCGCACTGTTGATAGGAGTTCGGACTGGTCATTGCAACGTAGGTTAGGTTAGGTTTAAGTGGCAGTCTGCCATCAGACTCACTTAGACGTTTTCGATCATTGTGATACCATAAGAACAGAAGAAGGAAGATGCCTTCTAGTTCCTACCGTTGAACCATCCATATCGCTTTAAAAAGCCCAATAACTTGCGAATGTTCACATCCGCTAAATCAGACACGTTATCAAAGAAATGAGAACCTAAAGTGGAACTCCTTCTAACTGCTAGAGCGGGACACACACACAGAAGGTGTTCTATAGTCTCTTCTTCCTCGATGTCCTCGCAGCTTATGCAAAAGTCGTTGCTGGCAACCTTCATTCTGTCAGCATGTTTTCCGATTAGACAGTGACCTGTCATGACGGACACAATGACTGAGACGTCTGTTCTAGCTAATGACAGCAAAGCAGTTGACCTCTTCAAGTCTAGATGAGGCCACATAGTTTTGGAATGCTCACAGCCCCCTCTTCATCGCCCATCCCCATACTGCAAATCTCAAGACGCAAAATCTTAGAGATTGGTGTTTACTATACTTGGCTATTTAGAGCATGTATGTGTGATTCGCAAATTTTCCGTGAATCACCAATAGCCTTAAAAAAAAATTTTAATTTTTCACACATTTTTCTTTCACAATTTTTTTTATGTGGAGTTTGACAGTTATTCACGTAAAAAGCCAAACAGAATACCAACCCATAAAATAGAAACTGAAAGTTTGCTAAAATAACAGACACGACTGCTTTCGCTTTACAGCGGGCAAAAACTGCAAACAGCAAACTTTTTGTTGATATTACTAACATATTTAGCAGAGACTTTGTTGAATTAATTCACTTTCGTTCTATTCATTGGTGATCTTATTTACCTTCGTGACTCCTTCGATGTTGTGTTAAAACATATTTCAAGGCAAATCCTTTACCACAAATATCGCAAATGTTGGGCTTTTCTGAGGAATGTGTTTTCAAATGCCATTTCATATCTTGCGAACGTTTAAAACGCTTGGGGCACTGTGGACAAGCATGAGGCCTATGTAAAATAAAAAAAAAACTCATTACAAATTTGTTTGGAAAACCCCATGGCGAATTAATTAAAGGTGGTCTCATTTGTACAACAACCATAAATCATATGGTGCAATCCGCCATCTTGCCATCAAGCTGATCGACGTTTTGTCAGCACTCACAAAGAATTTTGTGTGCGTGTGTGTAAACGTGAAATGTGAGAAAAAAGATGACAACAACGTGAATGCAAACAAAAATCTAACATTTTAATATCGTCAAACCTGGCGGGCTGTTAACAGCTGTTCGCGTGAGACCACCTTTTTAAATCCGCCTTGGGAAAACCGTTTAGCAAACTTACCTTCCTTCCGTTGAATGCACAGCCATGTGTCTTTCTAAGGCAGACTTCATATTGAAGCGTTTATCACACTTTTCACATTGAAAAAGGCCGGTAAAGCTTTTTGGCTTTTTGTTCATGATAACACGCTTGTTGTTGGCTATTTTCACAGCGCCCTTATTCTCTTTGTGATCCTCGAGCATATGATCCTTTAGGATATGTTCATTTTCATACCTTTTATGGCAAAGCATACATTCTGTTTTCTCAATCAGTGTTAAATTATCCAAATGGTATTCGAGCATGTGAAGGCGTTTTTCAAAATATGAGGTAAAAACTGTAAATACAAATACTAATATGAGAAATTCCCTAAAAAAAAATTTAGTCATTTGCTACAAACCTTCGGTACAACGACCACATTTGTAAGGCTTTTCACCACCGTGTTGACGAAAGATGTGCCACCTTAGAGTTTTTAAATGGAAGAAATCTAAAATAAGAAAAATTAAAAAAAATCTTATATATAAAAATCAATTTGTGTTTGTTTGTGTGTTCCTTATAGACTCAAAAACGGCTGAACCGATTTTCTTGAGATTTTCACAGATGGTGCATAATGATCCCGTGGTGAAAATAGGTTACTATATTTTTTAATATCTGAATGGAGGGCGGACTCTCCCCCTTACCCTTATTTTCAGAAACGCCAGATCTCGGAGATGGGTGGTGCGATTTAAGCGAAAATTTGTGTGCCCTCTTATAGTAGTCTAAAAACAAAAATTTGGTATCTAAATTTTGGATGGGATATCTGGGGGAACGCCCCACCCCCAAAACCTACAAAATATATATATATAGACCAATTACGACAACATGGGACTCAAATGAAAGGTATTTAAGATGAGAAAACGTATCTGATATCCAAATGTCGGACCAAGTGTTTGGGGGACCACCCCAACCCCCAAAATACCCCTAAATCGGACATATTTTCCCACCATGGCAATATGGAACTCAAATAAAAGGTATTTACGAGTAGAATACGAAACTGATATCCAAATATGGGACCAAGTTTCTGGGGGCCACCCCTTCCCCAAAAAGCTATTTGAGTGTTCTACACTCGCGATTCTGATATCCAAATGTGAGACCAAGTATTTGGGCTGCCGTCCCTTCCCAAAAACATCCCCCAAAGAGTACAAATTTACGACCATAGCAATATGGGGCTCAAATGAAAGGTCTTTGGGAGTATAGCACGTATTTGGTATCAATATTCGGGAAAGTATCTATTGGGCCACCCCGCCACCATAACATCACCCATATAGGAAGTGTTTGCTGACCATTGAAATATGGGGCTCAAATAAGATGTATTTAAAAGTAGAACGCAAATATGATATATACTTCCAAGGCCAAATCAATGAGTGGGCGCCCCATTCCCCAAAACACCCCCAAACCGGTCATGTTTGCCGATTATGGAAATATGGGGCTCAAATGAAGGGTAGGTACTCAACCTAGTAACTTTGGGAGTAGACCACGAATCTGATATCAATATTCCGGACCAACCGTCTAGGGGACGTCCCACCACCATAACAACCCCCAAATAGGACGTATTTGCTTACTAAGACAATTTGGTTCTTCAAGACAGTGGAGCTCGATATTGATAGTTTTTGGGGCCATACATACATATTAGCCGAATTTTGCAATAAGGGGTTTTAATGAAAGCTATTAAGATTAGAAAACGAATTTGCCAATGCCAATAAGGTTCAAATAAATGATATATAGATACATGAGAATAGAGCACGATGCTGATATATTTTCAGGGCTTAGTGTTTGGGGGACCACCCCACTTCCCAAAACACCCCTAAATTGGGCATATTTACCGACCATGTCAATGTGGGGCGGAAATGAAAGGTATTGGGGGGTAGAGCACGAAATTGATACCCTCTTTTGGGACCAATTTTCTAGGGGTCTACCCCTTTTCCAAAATAGACCACAAACAGCAATTATTTAGTGATTATCGAATTATGGGGCTCAAATAAAAGTATTTGGGAGTAGAATACGAATATTCAATGTGTGACCATATATTTGGGGCACCGCTCTTTCCTCAAAAACCCCACAAAGGGTAAAAATTTGCCAATATGTGGCTCAAATGAAAGGTATTTGAGATTAGAAAACTAATTTGAAAACCAATTTTGGGGCCAAGTGTCTAGGGAACCACCTCACCCCCGAAACCACACCTAAATCGGACATCATGAAAATAGGTCCGATTAATGGCATTAAACCCTCCGAGCGAATTCGTGGTCCAATAAAGATCATATGGAATTCAGATAAAGGCACTTATATGGTTATACTGTTAGTCAAGCGATATGCAGATGGCATTTTCGTAGCATGGTATTTCACTAAAAGCTCTTTAATTGTCGAAAATAAATATTCAAAGGATAATTTTGTTCCATAGAAAAGAAGGCGCAGCAGAGCGGGCCCGGTTCAGCTAGTATTATATAAATTTAATTATAAGGAAAATAAGTGAAAATTACGTTTTTAGAAAGTTTCTAATTTCGACCACTTTCTTATGAAATTTTAATTTTAATAAAAACAAATCACCTGGCATAACATTTTCATTGACAAATTTTGATCTTCTAGTCCAATGAATCATACTTACATTTACCACAAAAGGAACAAACTTCCTGACTACGAAATCCCGTATGCGTTTCCTCATGCACCTTTAAATGCCTTTGATTTATAAACAGACGATCACAATAGCTGCACTTCAACTGTTCCTTGGGATTATGCCATTTCATGTGATAGTTCAAACTTTTACTGGAACAAAAACTTTTCGCACAGAGAGTACAATCAAAGTCGGCACCGCTGTGGTATTTTTCCACATGATTTCTCAAATTGAATTTATCGGCATACTTCTTGCCACACGTATCACAGGAATATAATTTTTGACTATGCACTTCCTTGAGATGTGTGGTTCTTGAGGCGGCATCCATGAAACTAACACGACAATAGGGACAATTATATGGCAGCTCTGAGCTGTGCAACTCGGTAATGTGAGCCAATAGCTCTTGTTGGGTGTGAAAGTTTTCGCTTCCGCTATTCTTCCATTTGTAACAGTATTTACATTCAAATGATATTTTCAAATTGTTATCGCTAACGATTTTATTGTGTTCGTTGTTGTCGTTGTCGTTTGGTGGTATCTGGAAGGTTTGTTCTAGGTTTGGATAGATATTATTTTGATTTTGGTCTTGGTTATCTTCATTCTCAATGTAATTTTCATCGGCCTCTTCAATGATGTCCAATTCATCGATGAGCTCCTCAATGAGATCGTTTTCGTCTAAATCGTTGGTATCTTCTGGTAGTAGTTCGTTATTCGTTATGGAAGTATCATTGCTATCGCTTAAAAAATTGTTGGGTTCTCCAAAAGTGGTTTTTTCGATTCGATTTTCTAAAACGGCAGTGTCATTAATATTTACGTTTGGCATGGTTTTAAATGAAACCTCGGTGTTGTCGCGTTCTTCGTCTAAGTGTAAAATGCCATTGGATGCATCGGGGTCATCTGAAATAACAATGAAAGATATGAGTTTATTTTTATAACATCGTATCTTATTTGTGTAATCCTCACCATAGTTTGGAGGGAAAATAACTGTGTATCTAAATTTATATCCTGATCTCCTTGACTTTCTAAGTAAACCTTACCCATTCCGCCCATCGGTCGAATCACGAATTAGGCAGCACGCTTAAAATTTTGCATAGATTCTACTCATTGAAGAGGATTGTACATATAATGCACTAATGACCTTTTACTCCATAAACGCTCATAAATAGATATAGCAACCTTCAACTTACCTTAAGGGTAGTATGCACCTCTGGCGAAATTGTCATTATCATAAGAATGATAGGTATTTCGTTACCTGTACCGCTTGCAAGTAGGCAGCTCAAATGAAATTTTGTTTGCGTAGCATAATAGGCATTGGCGAATTTTTCCTTGCAACTACGAATTAAAATGTATGCTTAAAAGCTCCGTTCAACATAAAGTGAAGGTATTTGCAAACAAAAACTAATTAATTTCAGCACATATGTACTTTATTAGCCAAAAATGATTAAAATTCGGCCAAAATTATAAATCGATGTTTGTCGCCATCCCTGTACCACACCACTACTGTGGTACAGGGTATTATAACTTAGTGAATTTCTTTGTAACACCCAAAAGGAAGAGAGATAGACCCATTGATAAGTATACCGATCGACTTAGAATCACTTTCTGATTCGATTTAACTATGTCCGTCTGTCTGTCCGTCCGTCTATCCATGTTAAGTTGTGTACAAAGTACAGGTTGTAGTTTTTATCCGATCGTCTTCAAATTTGGTACAGGCATGTTTTTCGGCCCAGAGACAAAGCCTATTGAAATTGGAAAAATCGCTTCAGATCTAGATATAGCTCCCATATATATGTTCGTCCGATTTTATTATAAATAAAATGGTCATTTGTTAACCGATTCTATTGAAATTTGGCAGGAAGTATTTTTTTACAACTCTCGACACTACATGTGAATTTCATGGAAATCGGTTTAGATTTAGATATAGCTCTCATATATATATATATATCGCCCGATTTTCACTTCTGGAGCCACTGCAAGCACATTTATTGACCAATCTTGGCAAAATATTCCACAACTTTATCTGAGAAATTTGCTCGAAATCGGTTCAATATTAGATATAACTCCCATATATATGTTCGTCAGATTTTGGGTAATTTGCCATAATATTGTCATTTGTCAACCGTAGTTTTTACAGTTTGAACATATTTGCTCGGTGAGGTTCATCAAAATTGGTTCAGAATTGGATATAGGTCCCACTTTGTACTTATAGGGTAGGTGTAGGGTATTATACAGTCGTCATCGCCCGACATTTGCCCTTCCTTACTGATGTTTTATATTTTTCAGTGGCGACTTAAATATTTTGGCTGCAACTGAAAATTTCGCCAGAGATTCTTACCCATCTTTACCGATACCGTTACGGAAAATTTCGCTGGCAAGTACGCAGCTCAAATGAAATGTTCTTTTGGTAACAGGGTGATATAATGGCATTGTAGAATTTTTTCATGCAATTACCAATGAAAATTTATATTGTAATAGGCCAATGCAAGATTAAAATCAATTATTTGCAAATAAAAACGATCAATTTTAGTGCATATGTACTTTGTTAGGCAAAAATTTTTAAAATTCGACCAAAATAATAAATCGATGTTTTTCAGTGGTGACATAAATGTTTTGGGTGCAACCGACAATTTCGCTAGAGTTGCATACTTAGCTTTAACTTCTTGAGCCTCTAGAAGCCATAATGTTGGATATCCAAGGTTCGATGTGACCCTTTTACAATAGTGAGGTAATAGTGGCAGTCTGCAATAGACACAAATATAGTTTTTAGTTCATGTTACCTTCCGCCTTGAGCGCCCAGGTAGTTGATTTGGTAATGAGCCGGTCACTTGTAATAAGTGACCACTGCCATTAAAAATTTACCGTGCCTTATTCTTTACCCTAATATAGCAAATATGAAACCAATATCCGATGTTGGGGTGTTAAGTTCAGCTTGGTCGAAATTTATATACCCTCCACCATGTATCGCAATTTAATAAGAATTTCTGCCAGTTGGTGCTTCAGCAGTAAAATCGATAGATCGGTTCATATGGGAGTTTATCCAGTTATAGAGAAAATTTACTTGGTACATATGTTGAATATCATGGAAAAAAATGGCTAGAGGCTCAAGAAGTATAATCGGATGAAAGGTTTATAAGAGAGATTATCAGGCTATGAACCGATTCGGACGCGCAAAATTTCAGCCAAATCGGTTAAGAAATGCACCCTCAAGAAGAACAATCGGCACATCGGTTTATTTGGCAGCTATATCAGATATGGACTGATTTGAACCATACATGCCGTAGATGTTGGAAGTTTCAGCCCAATCAGATGTGAATTATTGCCACTACAAGTAGTCCATGTAGAATAATATGGAAGAGAAAATGACGACTCGTGAAAAAGCCTCGAGACACTCACGATTGACACGAATTTTTTTTCTGACTTCGCTCACGCAGGAAGAATTATGATTCAATCACGGTCACTAGATTGGATTTGGATTAGAGATCGTTTGCGCCGGAAAATTCTACTATAGTCTCCTTAATACACCAAAACCCAAAACTCTACATAAGCACTGGAAATCAGCAAAACGGAAAACCAATTTAGTAATAAAGTCGAATGTTGAAGTAAACGCCCTCAATAGGCTTAAGAGCTCGAATCAAGAGATTGGTTTATTCGGGAGCTATATCAGGTAATATACTGATTGGGACCATACTTGACAGTTTTTGAGAGTTATAGCAGAAGTCATTGCCCAAAATTTCAACCAAATGGATGATAATTACACACTAATCTACTCATAGAATAGATTATTTGAGTAAAAAATTATGGGTGACTGAAATTGGATGCATGACAACATATATGTATATTTGTATGTAGTTGTGATTGTAATATCAATTCTTTTCCTATTGGTTGAGAGTTGATAGATATTGAGTACTTTTGTAAATATAGAATCACAGATAGTTCTCAATGCCAGATTAAGAACTCAAAGTTAGGCTAAGATTTTGAATATAAATAGTTGCTTGAAAATAAGGAGAGCCCAGACTGGTTATGAAAGCTTCCAAATCCAAATCCCAATCGGATGAAAAATACTCCTTTTATGGGCTCAATACTCTTTATCGGGAGATCGGTCTATGTGGCAGCTATAGTCAAATATGTTCCGATCTGGACGACATTCTACAAAAGGGTTAAGAGGGGTACCAGAACTCGCTGTGCCAAATTTCATCGAAATCGGATGAAAAATGGTTCTTTTATGGGCTCAAATACTCTATATAGGGAGATCGGTCTATGTGGCAGCTATAGTCAAATATGTTTCGATCTGGACGACATTCAACAAACAGGCGTAGAGGTCTATCAAAACTTACTGTTTCAAATTTGATCAAATTCGAATGAAAAATACTCCTTTTATGGGCTCAATACTCTATTTCGGGAGATCGGCCTATATGGCAGCTATATCCAAACATGGTCCGATCTAGACGATATTCAACAAAAGCGTTAAGAGGGGTACCAGAATTCGCTGTGCCAAATTTCATCGAAATCGGATGAAAAATGGTTCTTTTATGGGCTCAATACTCTTTATCGGGAGATCGGCCTATATGGCAGATGTATCCAAATATGGTCCCATCTGGACCACATTTGACAGGAATGGGTAGGGGTCTACCAGAACACATTGTACCAAATTTCATCGAATTCGGTTAATAAATGAATCTTTTATGGCCTCAATAGCCTATATCGGGAGATCGTGTGGTAGGTCTAAGGGCAGCTATATCCAAATATAGCCCGATCTGAACCGCACTTCACTAATCTGAATAGGGGTCTACCAGAACTCACTGTGTCAAATTTCATGGAAATCCGATGAAAAATTACCAATTAATTACCTCAAGACTTTAAGTGTGGAGATCGGTCTATTTAGCGACTATATATAACTAAAATCCGACTTTATGAGATTAGAAGGTCAAGTTTATATACAAAGAATACGAAATCATCAAAAATTGATTGGAAAACTTTTATACCCAATATATCTGCAAAAGTATAAATACCCAAAAAGGGCATTTATTGGGTATTTACCCAATAAATACCCAAGCGTTGGGTATTTACCCGGTAGAAACCCATCTCTAGATTAGGTTAGATTGAAAAGGGGGTGCAGATATTAATCCGCCCCATGCCACTATGGACATACACCTAAGCCCCCCATAGGATTTTCGCCGTCCTACCGACCGTTTCGCTGTTCCACAATGTTGCATGCGCATACGTCGCCAACTCCCTTAACTCGGTCTGCGTAAACCCGAAAGCCTTCGAGTTAACCAAGTTTATTAACGGCAGTCCTCTGGCCTTCACCACCAAATCGTCTGCTCTTTCATTTTCCGTTACTCCGTTATGGCCCGGCACCCAAACGATGCGGATTTTGCCATCCTCAGAGAAGGCGTTAATCTTCTTCTTACACTGCAAGACTGTTCGTGACCTTACCGTCCTTGTTGTTATTGCCATTATGGTAATTTTACTGTCGGTAAAGATGTTCACACTCGACGTCCTCGCGTTAGCACCCATCTCTAACCAAGTGTACTTTTACTACCGTTTACTGTACACTAGCAGAAAACATATCCGAGCCCCTGAAGTCGCGATCCTCTTTGCATAAATACACCCGACACCAACCTCCGAGATGACAACCACACCTCTTGTTATGCTACTTAGCCAGTACTCTTTCAAAGATAACTAGCTCTTAAGACGGATTTCTTGGCCCAGATTCATTGGCGGAGTACATAGCCGGGGTGAACACTGTATAGTGAATCCAGGACATCTCTGGGGGAACTCAGACCCCGCTGATACCATTAAATCTCTCGGTAAACCCTTATCGCTGTTCAAAGTCGTTCTCTTCCATTTCGCAGTAGAGCCAGGACATCTCTGGGGAAACTCAGACCCCACTAATACCATTAAATGTCTGGGTAAATCCTTATCGCTTTTAAGGGCATTCTCTTCCATTATCCCCGATATTATATATAGCTGTGTGTTGGAGTTTACCGTCACTAGCCTCAGTGTGATGGAGTTTACCGTCAGTAGCCTCAGTGCTTGAGTTAAATAATCCAAGACTTCCCTTTCTTCAAAGAAGTCATGGCATACCTATGCATTGTCCTTGCCTTTACATTTGGGAATATTTTAGGAGTCCTTTGTTGTCTAGGCCTAATTATTTTTATAGACTGATAATTTTTTGGTCACTTGTGTTACTTAAATAAGCGATAGAGAACAAAGGACTATCCTAAAAATATCACATACACCCAAGGGGCTACATTAAGCAATGTACATTTAAAATATGTATGAACACATTCCCATAATAAGCCTGAATGTGTAAACTACTCCATTAGGGTAATTAAAAATAATGTCCTATATTTAAAATGCAAATCGTTGAATTGCCCATAAATATGTCTGAACAGGATGTGTGGCATGGCATAATCGCATATGCCTAACGTTTGCCACCCACATGTGGGTGGATATAAACACAAACACCCGGAAGTCTAAATAGCTATTAACTGGAAATTGCAAATCGTATGGATAAGATTCAAACACAAAAAGTACTTTACGAGCCTATAGGACGAATGATGGCACAAGTAGTGTAAGGGTAGGATGGATATTTTTGAAACGAATCAGATATCAAAAAGGTTCATTGACCTGCCTCAATAAAAAGCGAAACGAAAATGCAAAAACGACACGCCAACCAGAGTACTAACGTACAACACACCCACACAAACTATTGAATGGTGCTGTTTGAATTACTGCAAAAATTTATGCTACTCCCTGTGAATAAATGAGTGGGCAAGTGAATCTGCCTTTTTGTCTGGCGTTGTTGTGTACTCACCATTTTTGCTATTTCTCTTAGGCAGAATACTCTCAATGGGCTTCTTGGGGGGTTCTGGAGGAGAGACAACATTTGCTACTGCTGCCTCCGTTGCTATTATAACAACATCATTGTGAGAGGTTGGTGCTGTGTGCGAAGCCAATGCTGTTGTTGTGTTTCCTGCTAAGTCATTATCCCGTCCATTACTGGACTGCTCGAAACCCTCGAATACTTCATTGTCCTCCTGTATGCTTTGTGTATCGATTTTATCGAATATATTGCTTAAAATCTGTTGGGCCTCCATGCATTGTAGACGAAATTGCGATACGGTGCAAAATTTCGAAAAACAATCGGTGCAAATTTTCTGTGGCAGCCCATCATTGCAGGATACCTGCAACATTGGTGGTAGAACAGACAAAAAATGGAACTTTACGATTTTTATCTATATAAACTATGTGGGCTACATATGTGTGTAGTTTCATGTGTATGTGTGAGCGTGTGTGCGTGTATGTGACATCTGAATATAAATACCTTAATTTTCCATGTATTTAATTCAATATGTATTCGCTCTGTTTCAGGTTTCCAATGCTGTGCATTGAATAGATCCAACCATTGCGTGGGATTATCAAAATCACATTTAGCACAAGTGCGACATGTTTCCATGGTGGTTAGGAAAACTTTATTTTCTTACGATCTGCACTTGCTTGCTTCTCGAACTAACTGTTCAACAGTTTAAGTTATTTATTGGCCTACTTTTGTTTTATCCAATTTTCAATTTATCTATTTCAGCTGCAGCACACAAAAGCCCTAACACTACAACAGTCCATGGTGTTTGAGTGTTGTTTGCTTATTTTCCAGAGTTTTTCTTCAAATTTGACATCCTTCGAAGTCGAGTTCCAATTGGCAACTGATGGTGAATTCTCCCAAAAAATCGTTATTTCATTAAAACCGTTCAAAGTAGTAGGTATGTCCTTTTTCTGTGTCGAAGGCACGACCACACCACAGCACAAACACACAGCGTGCATAACAAAATAAAATTATGTTATGCTCGTGTGTGTATTTTATGTTTTCCTAGTCGGATTTTTCACACGATGATGTGGATGTTGATGACGAAGCGGCAGGGGATGGGATAACGATTACAACAATTTTGAACATACACACAAGTTGTCGTAGTCGTTTTCGTCGTAGTAGTAACACAGATTTTCAGCTTGAAAGCCTCGGTCAAACTAATTTCTGTTGTTTGTTTATATGCCTGATGGTTGTTGATTGGTGTTTTGCTGGAGCACAAGCTACCATTACATCTCTAAGTGTATGTGTGTGTGTACAACAACATGCTCCTGAGGGAGCGCACAAAAGTTACTAGGTTGAGTACATGCTTCTTAGTCTTTTTGCAAAACATTTAACACACACGCATACGCACCCATTACACACAAACTCATTGCGCGCTCTTTCGACAGACGACCTTCATCAAGTTTTGTTGTTTTTTTGCTTTTCTCTTTTATTTTTTCGTTTTCACCATTTCACACATACTACGTACAAGGGCTGTCAGGTTTCAAGTCAACTACAAAATACAAGTGCTTATGCATTGTTGTTCTTGTTCTTTGGCATTCGTTCATATTGTTTTGTTACACTTTTAGAAGGGGTTAAAAACCTGGCACCTTGTATTTGTTATAGCCCATTAGCAAGACCACACATACACAGATTCCCTTAGATTTTATAAGCAACACACACCACGGGTTTCATTATTTTGGGGGATGCCTGCTTGCTATACAAATCTCAGCTGAGTTTTCTTACGCCTATCTTTTGTCACAACAAAAAGAGTGTCTGCCGGAAATATGAGAAATATTTGTTGTTTCTCTTCTTCTATCATTTGCAAGTTGTTTACATTTTTGTAAGGAAGACCTCTAAATGGCATTTGCGCATTGGGAGCCTTGGAAGTGTCATTCTAAACGTTCTCTCATACTGTGCTCATCACAAGTCAAAAATAAATTTAAACTAAGGCTTGGCGCCAAGACAGCTCTGCCTAGTAAAATTAGTGTTTCAAGACAGTAAAATATGTAGAAAACGTTTTAAATTCCTTTGTTTTCTTCGTATAGTTCAAATTGAATGGCAAATTTCGTTCTTGGTGGCGTATGTTTCATGAGATAAACTTTTACTGCATTAAGTATACGCACAATGGTGCATTTACTACTATCAGACCCTATTGTTTGCTGTAATGCTGACTGATAACTTTTGGCTCTGAAAAACGGACGTTAGAATAATAAAAATGTGAAATTGTCATAGAAAATCGAAATTTTATTTGGAAAATTGAAATTTTCATAGAAAATTGAAATGTTCATAGAAAATTGAAATTTTCATAGAAAATTAAAATTTTCATAGAAAATTGAAATTTTCATAAAAAATTGAAATTTTCATAGAAAATTGAAATTTTCATAAAAAATTGAAATTTTCATAGAAAATTGAAATTTTCATAGAAAATTGAAATTTTCATAGAAAATTGAAATTTTCATAGAAAATTGAAATTTTCATAGAAAATTGAAATTTATTTAAAAAATTTAAAAAATTGAAATTTTCATAGAAAATAGAAAATTTTCAAAATTTAAAAATTGAAATTTTCATAGAAAATTTAAATTTTCTATGAAAATTGAAATTTTCATAGAAAATCGAAAATTTCATAGAAAATTGAAATTTTCATAGAAAATTTCAATTTTCATAGAAAATTGAAATTTTCATAGAAAATTTAAATTTTCATAGAAAATCGAAAATTTTATAGAAAATTGAAATTTTCATAGAAAATTGAAATTTTCATAGAAAATTGAAATTTTCATAGAAAATTTAAATTTTCATAGAAAATTGAAATTTTCATAGAAAATTTAAATTTTCATAGAAAATTGAAATTTTCATAGAAAATTGAAATTTTCATAGAAAATTGAAACTTTCATAGAAAATTGAAATTTTCATAGAAAATTGAAATTTTCATAGAAGATTGAAATTTTCATAGAAAATTGAAATTTTCATAGAAAATTCAAATTTTCGTAGAAAATTGAAATTTTCATAGAAAATTGAAACTTTCATAGAAAATTGAAATTTTCATAGAAAATTGAAACTCATAGAAAATTGAAATTTTCATTGAAAATTGAAATTTTCATTGAAAATTGAAATTTTCATTGAAAATTGAAATTTTCATTGAAAATTGAAATTTTCATTGAAAATTGAAATTTTCATAGAAAATTGAAATTTTCATAGAAAATTGAAATTTTCATAGAAAATTGAAATTTTTATAGAAAATTGAAATTTTCATAGAAAATTGAAATTTTCATAGAAAATTGAAATTTTCATAGAAAATTGAAATTTTCATAGAAAATTGAAATTTTCATAGAAAATTGAAATTTTCATAGAAAATTGAAATTTTCATAGAAAATTGAAATTTTCATAGAAAATTGAAATTTTCATAGAAAATTGAAGTTTTCATAGAAAATTGAAATTTTCATAGAAAATTGAAATTTTCATAGAAAATTGAAATTTTCATAGAAAATTAAAATTGCCGCGTGCGACACATTTTTGGAGAAAAGTTTTAACACGGCATAGTACCTCACAAATGTCGCCAGCATTAGGAAGGGATAAGCACCGCTGAAAATTTTTTCTGATGTTCTCGCCAGGATTCGTACCCTGTCGTTCAGCGCCATACGCGGACATGCTTACCTCTGCGCTACGGTGGCCTTCAATATTCATTACCGTTTTGGAGGCCACCGTAGAGAAGAGGTTAGCATGTCCCCCTATGACGCTGGGTTCGAGTCCTGGCAGAAACATCAGAAAATTTTTCAGCGGTGGTTATCCCTTCCTAATGCTGGCAACAATTGTGATGTACTTTGGCATGTAAAAACTTCTCCCCAAAGAGGTATACGGCACGCCGGTCGGACTCTGCTATAAAAAGATGTCCCTTATTATTGAGCTTAAAATTGAATCGGACAGCACTCATTAATGTGTGAGAAAATTTCCCCAGTTTCTCAATGGAATGTTCATGGGCAAGTTTGCAATTTGCAATAAAATAATTGTTATCCTTCCTATAGTTGGTTGTTATGAAATTGAAACTCTGTAAATAAAACAAATTTCAAGAAAACAATATTTTAAAAATATTTTTTTTGTATATAGTTAAGCATATAGAAAATTTTATATAAATTGTAGTTTTTATTTCTATTTATCATGGCATGATAAAGAATAATAGAATTTATTCAATTATTATAGCTAAAACTAGAATAATTTACATGTCCTAAGCTAGAAAGTAGTAACATCAGAAAAAATAGTAGTAATGTCGTTTACTACATAACCACAAAATAGCCACATGTTATTGCTAATCTGGAGGTAATATACCCATTTGTTGTAAGCAAAGTTTGGCTGCCTGAAATTTGGCTTCTTTCTTTGTGTTGCACAATTTTGCTGGAGTATAGGTTTCATTATTCACCTGCACCGAGAACAAAAACATTCGACTATGTGATGGTCCATTTTCATGGACAAGAGTATATAGCGGTGGGGTCCATTTGTATTTTGTGGTGATTTCATTTAATAGACAAACTGGATGTTTGTCTTGGGGATTTGGAGGAATTGGTGGTGGGGCTCCTCCTCCTCCTCCGCCGCCACCGCCACCGCCGCTACCACCACCTCGTCTTGGTTTCACTGGCCTAAGATCTTCTTGTGCAACTAGTCCACGTTTATCCAATTTCACATCAAGAAGCAAAGGTTGTAAAGAACCATTCTTTTCTCTGCCTAAGCCTTCGCCTGGTTTCCAACCCATTTTCTGTAAAAGGTGCATTCCCATGCCGCCGGTGACCGGTTTGGTTGATGTTAATTGATCTCGTTTAGCCCAGACTTGAGGCCCTGAATTTAACTGACTTGGTTTGAGCACATTAACCCCAGTACTGCCAGTAAATTGTCCTGGCAGATGTTTAGAGGCAGCCCATGAAGACATTTCCCTTTGCGAGTAATATAACATTTTGGCAGCTTCAGAATCCATAGGATTTTCCTAAAATGAAACTTTTTGTTTAAAGTAAGTTTGAACCACAAATCGTAACCCAGTTTTTCTATTACCTGTAGTCTCCTCATGGCATTAAGGCGTTTCGATATTATGGATGATACATCCATGGTATGTGCCGGAGGATCTGGAAACACAGAATCTCTACTAGAAGAAGGGACGGGTACATCGGGTGTAAAGTTATTCGGAACAACTGGTATTGGGGGAGGTACAATAGGAGGTACAGATGGGGCTGGAACTGCTGGCGGAACTGGCTGTGGTGGAGGAACACACATGAAGGGTAATTGAGGCGTCAACGCAATGTTGGAAGGAGGATTATTATTTGTTGGAGGTAGTACTGTTTGGGTTGAAGCAGCAGCCCCCATGGAAGTTGATGTTGGATCGTCCACTGGTTTAAATGCGGGCTCTTGTTCACTTTCCTTGGGCAAAGGTTTACCAAGAGCATTTTTGGGTGCTATACTTTTAAATATACTTGTCGATTGTGTTGCTGCCGGCAATACTGGCAAAGGTTGGAGTTTTTCTTTAGGCTCTACTGGAACCCATGCTTCAGTCATGCGATGTTGCTGGCCCGAGGAAACAGGAAATTGCATTGTTATGGTCTTGGTTTGTTCATCGGTTTTGGCAGGGGCTGGTAAAATGGGTTTTGAGTTTCGTATATGCATTACAATGGGTTCCCGTTCCTTCAATTGAAAGGGATGATGGAAAGCTTTTGCATTTCCACTTTTGTCAATGTCTGATCCTTCATCTGAGCTTAAATCGGATAGATGTTCTCCATTTGAAATTTTCTTACAAAACTCAGTTAGATCTTCCACCGTTCGACCACCGTAGCGCATTTTGAGTAGCACTTTGTCTTTAATATCTTCTGTCATATTGTCGCAGCCGGGAAGATTTCCTCGCTTAAACATACTTATGGCATTCTTGCGAGCAATTTCCAAAAGACGTTTTTTGTCTATTCCTAAATCTCGAGATCTCGAACGCGACTTTGAACGACGTGAATGATAGTTGCTTCTGCGGTGATGACTGCGATATCGATCATTGCTATAAGTTCGGTCAGTCTCTCTGCTCCTGCTACGATGTGAACCAGAGTAAAAACTATTGCTACTTTTATATTTTTTACAATCTGTATCTTTCTCTTTTCTTTCAAGATAAGACTCCTCATCGGACAATGAAATCTCAGATATATCGCCATCAGATACTTTACGGGCGCTAGTTTTCTCTTCAACTTCCTTTTTAATCCTGATGGGTTCCTCTTTAACTCGTTCACTTTGTCTATCTTTGGAGCTGCTTTTGTAATCTTTTTCCCGAAAGCCATCATAGAATGAGTTGTACTTCTTTTCCTTATCATCAGTTTTACGTCGCTTGCTATTATCCACATCATCTTTTTCATGATGCCTCTTAAAATCTGTGGAAGTTCGGTGGGATGATGTGTCATTATGTTTTTTGTTGTCTAATGAGTCTTTGCTATAGTGCCTGTCCTCCTCACGGCTTGAATACTTATAGCTATCTACACGTGGATCTTTTGATTTTGATTTGGCTTTATCTGGAGGTTTATCCGATTCTTTTGCTTTCTTTTCCTCCCGGGATTTGTCTCTGTCCCTTTCCTTGTCCTTGCTCTTTTTCTTTGATTTTGATTTGTCTCCATCTTTATGCTTATGCTTGTGTTTCTTTTTCTTCTTGTGTTTACCACCAGAACCTTGTCCATTGGCAGCATCACCTTCATCACTGTGCTCCTCATTGGGTTTGTTTTTCTTGTTCTTCTTTTTCTTCTCTTTCTTGTGTTTCAAAGATTTCTCAATTAAATTTTTATCGTCCAGCAATTCTTCTGGAGGTGCAGCATTGAACACTTTAAATAGCTCTGCCAAAATCTCGTTCGAACTTTTGACAGGTTCTATATTTTTCTTGTCTTCTTCCGGCTCTTCTGGATGATCTTGAGAGCTTTGAGAGTCGGTTTCATCGGAATCTTCACCATCATCTTCAGAAGTGTTACCATCATATAGGTAGGTCTTGTCCTTCAATGATGATAGCTGCTCATTACATACTGGCTTATCCTGCTTATTCTTTTGATCTATAAGTTTCTTTTCGATTTCTGGGTCAATTTTTTCCTTCTTAATTTTGGCTGCATCTACCGCCTTGCCCGAACCATCTTCATTAGACACATCTTGGGCCATATTTAAATCCTTTTTAACAATGAGCACAAATAATTTTGTGGCAGAACACGATTAACAACAATTATAATCCAGTTCAATTAGATTCATCTCACTAAACACAAGGAATGGATAGGTTCCAATCTAAATAAAATATAAATTCGCTCATTTACTTATTAGTGGATCTAACGTAATGTGAAGTAAACGTGTCAGCTGTTTTCTATTGGCATGCAATCTGGACAGAATACCGACGGCAAACGCCCAAATTTTTTGTATCAAAATCGCTCTGACCAAATTCTTTTCAGGGCAGTATACACCTCTGGCGAAATGTTTATACTATAAAGAAATGCATTGACTGCAGTGTTTTATTTTAGTCCTATCGAGGGCAAGTCAGAAGTTCTGGATAAAAGTGCCGGTTCTGAATAGAAGTGCCGGTAACTGTACGGTTACCGTTACCGAAATTTTCTCTCGCAGGTACACTCCAAGCAATATGAAAATTGGCAATTCGAAGAAGAATTCAAAGAAATTCGACCAAAATTCTTCACAAATATTTTTCAGTGTCGACATAAATGTCTTGGCTGCAACCCATGGCGAAACAATTAAAGGTGGCCTCATTCGTGCAACAACCACAAATTATATGGTGCAATTCGCCATCCTGTCATCAAGCTGATCGAAGTTTTGCCGACACACACAAAGAAATTTGTGTTCGTGCGTGTATACGTGTGCGTACATGAGCAGAGAATAATCGAAAAAGAAGATAACAACAAAGAGAATGCAAACAAAAATCGGTCTTCTGAATATCGTCAAACCTGGCTGGCTGTTACCAGCTGTTCGCGTGAGACCACATTTTTAAATCTGCCTTGGGCCATAACCATTATATAAAACGTCGATCAATCAATTTTATAATCGACTATTCGGGTTATTTATCTACTAAAAGTCGTCTGTGACATTTTCACACAAAAAGTCCAATAATCGATTAGTCGATAATCACTTTTAAGGTCCCCACTTCGTTCTCTAAATCCTAATATTGAAATATAAAATATATAAAATATAATAATTATAAAAATATATTCTGTGGCCTGAAAAACGGAAAAGTGTATAATATGATTGAATTAAGGCAAAGAAATTATAGATGTGCTTTTAATAAACACGACGGGCCGATATTAAAAATACCACTTGGTTTTTAGTACATACAAAGAAAAAACGTAAAAACTGAAGAGGAAGGAAATTCGGTCGGTGTCTGTCGTCGCTTAAGATTTTTTTTCGAAATGTATTGCCTGCCCTTTAGATGTTGATATAATTTTGCTGAGAAAGAACAACAGAACAATTTTTACTTCCATCGAAACAAAGGCAATCAGCAATTTTTAAGTGTCTCGGTGTCTCTGTGGCTGATACCCATTTTCGTCAGTCTGTCTGGTTTTTTTTCTTCTACCTCTTGCCCCGTATGTTCTAGTGGGAGCTAGTGGTGACAATAAGCAGCAACCTGAAGCCACGAACGGTAAGTTTGAGTTGTAGCAAATAATGAAATAGCGTAATCAAATAATAATTACATATCTTCATACATTTCGTGGAATCTGTAATGCGTTTGTTAGTTTCATCAGTGACTCACTATTGGTGATTGAGTCCCATCAGACGTGAGTTTTGGTCATTGATGAAATATACTAGGGATGAAATACTAGGGAGTGTGTCCTTTTAAACGTTAATTGGGCATTCGTAAATTCAATGTCTTGTGTTGATTACATTTGTCGCAAAGTATTGTCATATTTAATATTTAAATGAAATGCTTAATTTTGCCAACCTGATTCTGGGCATGTTAGTTCAAGGAATTAACTACAAGTCTTTGGTAGAACTTTTCTGGTGCCATTGGTACGCCTTTTGGTACAATACAAAGTTTAGTTTTGAATTCCATCAGTGTGGTATTGTTAAGTTTTAGTACTCGGTTGTTTTAGAACAACTATTTTGTTTACATATGAAATTTGCCAAGCAAACATTTTGTTGACATGAATAATTTAAAAGGAAACATCTGCTTAGGAACATTCGCACAAATTCATAATAAGTAAATGCGTAGATTTCCTTTTAACTTTTATAAAAATGCCAAAAATCTAAATTTCATTTTTAGAATGGGTACATATATAAGACATAGTCTGTGTTGCCACAACGAGAAAATCTGACAACTTAAAGTTTTCAAAAAAAAAAACCTACCAAATCCCCACCTTGCTTACCAAAGTTAAAATTAATGTCTCCTGATCTAGCTTCAGGAATCTGGCTGGTTCAATGTGAGCCGTCTACAACGAAAGGCAGTTAGATTAGTTGGTTGTTGTGACCACATAACTGCATCTGGCACATTTCGCCGCTCAAAAATGACAGTTTTTTAAAGGTGTCAACAACTCTACTTGTCATATCTAGTATCACATACACTCAATATTTCAGCAAGAACACTGAGACTCTCCACTCGTTACCGTTGAATGTCCGTCCTCTAACCTCGAGCGATATGAGTTCTGTTTGTTGCACCATCCGTATACTTATTGGGGAAGAGTAGTTCCGGTTTTTCTAGGTATGTCCTTTTGTCATCTGAAATTGGTGGTGGGCGTTCCCCAAGGACTATATTGGTCTGGTAAAATGAAGTTGCATTGGCAACAGTTATAAGTGAATATAAAATATCATACGGTATTTTAACGTACGGATTAAGGCACACTGACACTATTGGGAAAATAGGCAAGTGAGTTGCAATTTTCTTGTAATTCGTGAATCGTTTTCTACTCTTGTGTCGTATTTTCACGTGGGTCGTGATTTTGTTATTAGATCCCGAACAATTTTGGAATCCTGAAAGTAGAGACGAATTTATCCTAGGAACCGCTCATGTGGCTTTGCGACCTGGGATACGGCATGTTTTCCTGGCTTAAGATCAGAGACCACACGACCTATTTTCCATATCTCAAGTGTTACTAGGGTGGAGATAAATAGATTCAGGGTAACTTTCAGGTATTGGCTTCCAATTCACTAGATGTTGCAGCATAAGCATTGATTTTTCGCCAGGGCCCATATGTTTGACGGCTTTGTCTATGCTATGTCTTCGGCTATCTCTCTGGCCCCGAAAATCTGTGGTTTTGCGTTAAATTTTGGCCTCCTTGCCTTCTGTAGAATGTTCCTTTTCCCTTTTCGCTCACTCACTCGAGTTGGCTTGTATTTTTCGGCGGTTTGCTCAGAGATTTATGCACATTCGCTAACTTTGCTGCTTCGGTCGTCAAATTAGGTTTCATGATTGGTAGCCCACGAACCCAGATGAAGCGGATGGCTGGGAGACGCGTTATTCCGTACCAATTTTGTTCGAAAATTTAACGCACTGTTGATGGCTCATCCCAGACTTGATAATCGACATTTTTCATAAGCTCCATACTGTTTATTTTAAAAAGGCAGTTCTATGAGTACCTCTATTTATTCCTCAATGTCAATTCTTTTTTATTTTAAATTCCCATACTTCCAACTTACAATATTTAACTACACTTTTGTTTTCAATGAACAGAAATTTCATTGGTATACAACCTTATAATGGAAACAAATCAGAAGGATGGCAATCAGTCTCAGCACCACAATCCAACGACCACAACCACACTGCGTAGTGTGGAATCACAACAGTCTCAAATTGGTCATCAACAGCATCGTCACAATCATCAAAATGAACTTTCACTGGAGGTGCAGCAGCATTTGAACGAGGAGGTTGCAGCTGCTAATTATGAAACCGTTTATGTTATAGAAGTAAGTAGCCATGGATCTAAACAAACAAACTTCTTTGATTCCATTTCTCAATGTTTGCAGGATGTTGGCCCAAATGTTTCTGCAAGCAGAGCTCAGTTTATTCCTCTAAGATCTTATGTAACGGACAATAACAGCGCTACTTCGTCGACAACAGTGAGCACTTCAAGTGAACCACCGCCACAACAGTTGCAGCAAAATCGTTTTTATTGGCCATATTTTCACCATCATCGCCACCATCCAGCGCAGCATCAACATCTACACCAACCCTATCAGCAGCTTGGACAATATTGCAATGCCTCACCGGTGTATGTATCTGATTTAGATATGGATGGCATGGGAACCAGTGCTGCTGCCAGCAGTACATCGTCGGCATATCAACACTCACGTGCCCAGTCGCATTACCATTGCAATATTCCGCCGCCAACGCCATCCTCCTTACGGCCTCACCACTACCACACACAATATAATGATGATTATCAAGGATATTACATGGTGCCTATGCATCAGCAGCCGTCTTCGTGCAACTGTAACTCGGCTGCAAGTAGCTCAACAAGTTCCGTAACACCACCACCGCAACCACTGCCAACATCAGCAACACCACAATGTGATACCCGCTGTTCAACTTGTCAACCCACCACTATGGCTCGAAGTTTGCCAAACTCAGAGTTTGTAGGTCCTTATCAGCGTGAGACTGAGCTAGGCAACAGGGCAAGCGGTGCTGGTGAATTGTATGCCGCCCCCTCAAGCACAAATGTCATCTTTAATAATGGCACTAATGGACATCGTGAAAGGCCTAGAAGAAGGATATACGAAGATGCCGCCTCATCGTCGTCTTCGTATGTCGCCGATGTAGAGATGCAGCGATTGTCTTCTAGAGATGAAGATGAAGTTGCTTCAACCACCTCAACTTCCATGACAGCGTTACATGGCGAGGAATTGGAATCTTGTCGCGGAACGCCCTATTCATTAGCTCGACCACCCTCGGCCTCTTCCGAGGCTGAACATGTGCAATTTGCCAACACGCGTACCACAAATACTACAACCACAACATCGGCAGCAGCTATGAAGAAACATAAGTCCACCACCACTAATGTTGTAGGCTCCTCTCCTACTTCAACCTCTTCTTCATCGGCAAATGCCGGGCCAAATGGAAATGGAGGTCGTCCTTCTGAAAGAGATGGCTCCAGGGAACGTTATATTGTCGATTTGGTGGAGTCCACCACTTCCAGCAATTCTCAAAGGCGGCTAAGTGATGATCAACCATCGACATCTCATCGTTTAAGAGAAACTTCCTTTAGTGGAAACTACTGGCAGAACTTGGATGAAGAAAGCAATGACCATTCTTCGCAAGCCTGGAATTTACATAAGCCGTCTTCGTCTTCGGCACCAGCGGCGCAGCCCTCTGAAGCCCTACAGATTGCAGATGACAGATCCAATTCGCCTTTCTCTCGTTTCCATGTACGCTACACAAGATCCGATGAAAGAGAGCGCGACGTGGAGGAAGAGGAGCCGGCGAGATCTTCAAAAATTCAAAGATTAAATTCCAACCACTCTGGGGGAGTGCACAGTCACAACGTCACATTGTTTCCGTCCGCACAAAGAGATGCCAGCACAGGTTCTTCTTCCAACGGCTCGTATGTCATAACATATGCTGGCCATCAAGCACCTGCAGGCGTTTCAGCGCGAAGATCACCTCAAGCCCTAGCTCCCGTATTACCACCGCCACCATTGCCTCCCAGACGTATACGTTTGGAAACAATAACAAGCTCCGATCAGGCCCAGAACTTTGTTCTGACAGACCAATTAAATGAAATCATATCAACGCGTGACATGGATGACCAACCCTCTACTTCTCGGGGTGGTAGGAGAGCCAGGTTGTTGGAGGCCTTAAATGTAAAACCTTCAACGTCGGAGCAGAATATCAAACCTCCAGCAGTGCTTACTGCTCCCGACTTGCAGTTGGATTGGCTTTCTGATGCAACCACTACCCCAAGTACAGATGGTGATGATGATGAAGTTGTTTTTGTACATTCTAGCAGGGAGCCAATACTCTCCATAGACTTAACGGCCGACGATGAATCTCCTTTAGCCTTGGAAATTCCAACTCAGGAGAATGCAGGCGAGTTGGAAGATGCCTCAATGGGAAGAGCACTAGTAAGGTCGCAACATTCACCAACAACTACATTTACTTCGTCGCCAACACCGGTGTCTGGTACGGCTGGAGCATCAGTTTCTATGCAGGGCGATGAATGGTACAACATGCAATACGCCCATCAATCGAATAGCGCAGTACGTCTTGGTTCCCATACGGCAGAACCGGCATCTACAAGACTCTGGCAAGCTCCTTGCATCGATTGTTATATGACCAACGATCAAAGCAATGAAACCTCGGCGGAACCTCTGGCGCCAGCGGATAGATTGCAAACGAATTTACCCATAGGCTCTTCTCTGTTGGACACCTCATCGAATTCATTGGCAACAACCATTGTTCCGCATTGTCACAGTACAAATTCTTCAAATAACAGCATGAGCCGTTTGAGAACCGTATGGCATCCATATTTGCCGGAGCCTGCTGTGTCACCCGCACCACCCATTGTGCCATCGGCTTCATTGCCGGTTATACCTAATTCACCACCGCCGATATTTATAGTCAACCCTTATGCCGATAGCTCACAACGGTTTGTGAATACCACGGTTGGGAGCGGTGCTCCAGTTGTTGCGCCATTGGGTTTGGTAGGTGTTATTAATCAAAATACACCTCAAAGGGCTTTACCACCATTGACACCTCTATACTTACAGCCCAGTTTGCAAGAGGCTGCAACCAATCAACGGCCCATAAATCCTCCACCTCTACCTTTCACCCCTCCTACGGCTATTTTTGGTGGTTCCACCACTCCCAGCGCCCAGCAATACCATCCACATTCCATGTATCATCGCCACCACGCACACTCAGCTCATACCACAACACGACCTCATGAAAATATAATAACCCATAATCATCATGGCCATTCCATGTCACATAGTCATGGATTGCCGCATACACATTCACTAACATTCCGGCCGGGTTCGAGCAATCATGGTGCACCACCACCCTATTTGGTCCATCAAAATCTTTGGCTGCGCCAACATAACGTTCAAGAAATCCATCGTCGTCATATGACTCCTACGCCCATTGACTTGTCGTCGAATCCTTTGAATTTAACCAGCAGTTTTCGTACAAGATTTCAGCAAATGGCCAATGCATGTTCCTGTGTACATGGCCGCAATGGACCTGTCTCTAGTTTGGATCCTGTAAGTTCTATCTATATATGATTTTGGAATGTTTTTGTTTATTACTTTAAATTTTTTCCCCTTGATTAGGCCTATTATCCTTATGATTCGCGCCCACAACCACAGAATCGTAGGTGTCCGGCTTTAAGACCAGCCGTTCATCATCACATGTTCCATCACTATTCTCCTGTGCATGTGGAAATTGATTTATCAACTCCTCGTATTGTTATTGGTTCTTCGATACGTCCGCCAAGAGGAGCAACTTTGGTAAGTTCATTCTATTTCAAAAAAAGTTTTGCTGTTTCATGCTCTACAAATTTCTTTTTATTTGTTTTTGTTTTATAGGAAATTATTGAACGCAATACATTGCCTCATAAATATCGTCGTGTTCGACGACCCAGTGAGACTGACGAAGATGCTGAGAAATGTGCCATTTGTTTGTCCCTCTTCGAAATTGAAAATGATGTGAGGTAAGTAAAATAGTATTGTCAAGCTTTTTTAAATTTTCCTCGTCAGTGGACAGATTTTATGAATTTGTTGCGTTTATTGTTTAATAATGAGAGAAGTATCGCCGCTGTTCCTTAATAGAATGTTCATCGGCAAATTTGCAATTGTATAATAAAACACATCATTTTGAGCGGGTTCAACTGCTATCTTAGGAGGCCAGAACAATGGCCTGTTTTGGAGGTTGATAATGTAGTTGATTTTTTCTGTTATGATTTTTTATGTTATAGTTACGAAAATTCGGTGTTCTTTAGGCCTCGGCTCTCAGCTAATGCTTGATCCATGCCCAACTTCTCATGTTTGACTTAAAGTCAAAATCTATCATATAAATTCTAGACAGCGATCCGTCATACTGACTTTTCGTTATCTTGCGTGATTTCCAATCATCTAACGATCAGGCTGCGGAGTCAAAATCATAGTCTGGCTCGGAGCCAAAGGAAGCTTGCTAAACTCAAAACCGGGATCCGACTCTGGGTATTCGTCGAAGTGAGCCACTCGCATGCACCTCTACATTTTGTAATGGTTCGATTATGGATGGCAACCTTAGTTCAATTGCGTTGTCAGTTGACAAATTTGCATTACGAATTGCAACTTTCAACTAAAGTTGATTTGTGAGGATTTTAACCATGGTGAAGCCTACAAACACCAACATATTTGTAATAAGCAAGCAAATGAACAATTTGAACACAAAAAAATTAAATTTCTTTTAATTTCACTGCTTATTTACTAATAAAAACAACAGAGCGACTACAAAAAACTGGTTGCCGAAAAATCTAATTTTTATACTCACCACCTGTTTGTAACTCCTTGAAATATTCGCCTCAGACCCCATAAAGTTTATATATTCTTGATCGTCGTGACATTTTAAGTCGAACTAGCCATGTCCGTGCGTCTGTCTGTCCAAAGCACGCTTACTTTTGAAGGAGTAAAGCTAGCCGCTTGAAATTTTGCACAAATACTTCTTATTAGTGTCGGTCGGTTGGGATTGTAAATGGGCCAAATTGGTCCATGTTTTTATATAGCTGCCATATAAAGCGGTCTTGAGTTTTGATTTCTTTAGCCTCCAGAGTTAAAGATTTGACTGAAATTTTGCACGTGGTGTTTTGATATCACTTCTAACAACTGTGCAAAGTATGGTTCAATCGGTTCATAGCCTGATACAGCTGCCATATAAACCGATCTTGGGTCTTGATTTCTTGAGCTTTTAGAAGGCGCAATTCGTATCCCATTTGTCTGTAATTTTGTACGTGTTGTTTTGATATCACTACCACCATTTGTGCGAAGTATGGTCCAAATCGGTTCATAACCTGGTATAGGTGCCATATAAACCGATCTTGGATCTTAACTTATTGAGCCACCAGAGGGCGCAGTCATCATCCGATTTGGCTAAAATTTTGCATGAGTATAGCGCAAAAAGGTACATAACCTGATATAGCTGCCATATAAACTGATCTGGAATCTTTACTTCTTGAGCCTTTAGAGAGCGCAATTGACATCCGATTTGGCACAAATTTCGTACCATGGCTTCTCCCATGGCATTCAACATACGTGTGCAATATGGTCTGAATCGATCTATAGCTTCATACAGATGCCGATTTTTACTATTGCAGGTTTCGTGGATTCGAATCTCGCCAGAAGCCTTGATCTGTCGCTACAGTGGTATCACAATGGACTTAAAATTGTCTTAGTGAGTCTGTAAAGGACTGCGACTCTTACCTAACCATGCCTGACGATGAGATTGCATTGTATGGTTGGGTCGGAATGCAAAGGAGATCAGGTAACGATAATCTGGTTGTGGTTTTGAGTGATTCATCCATCAAAAACTACTCTTTTAGCCGTTTACTCATTGCAGTGTTAAGAGAAATAGTACTCGATCCGGGTTATTATGGAAAAGTTAATGACATATGACTTGACGTGGCACAATCACGCACAAATGCCTTCCGGCGAAATTTTCTTATAGGATACATTCAGTATCGAATCGCTTATTTTTGTTCAATTTTGGTAGTATCGATAAGAAAAATATCTATCGATATTCATCAGACAAAAAATAAAATATCGATTGTGTATTCGATAATTTGCTAGCTCTTTTGTATTGTACGAGTTCCACAACAAACACACACACGCATCTGCGGAATAAGTTAAACAACTCTTAACTTTGAAAGCGTTTCAGGCGAAAAAAAATGATTTGGATTTGTTTACTTTTTAAAAATTGGCATATCATAAAGATCAAAAAGCTTTGTATTTTAAATAATTCATTAAATTTCTCTTTTTTTCAGACGATTGCCTTGCATGCATTTATTCCATACAGATTGTGTGGACCAATGGCTGGTGACCAATAAACACTGCCCCATATGTCGTGTGGATATTGAGACTCATCTCAATAAGGATGCTTTGATTGCAACCTCAACTAGTGGCAACACGGATAGTGGAGCCAATCGACCCTGGTGGCAATCGACTGCTGAGTGTTAAAAACCTCACCTGCATATGATGACCACAAAAGATATTTTTTCAAAAAGAATATCTAACCAAATCTCACATGATATGCTACACAGAAAATGTTACAAAACATATGAAAATTTTTAGTGTTCCTTTCCACAAAAACAAAAGAATAATAAGATGTCTATAAAAAATATTTAAAAAAAACACAAAGAAAATTAAGATTTATATTATATATATATATACATATTAATATTAATAACTTACCATACTACTATTGTTTTTAGTTCAAACACAAAATCTCATTGCATTGCACCAACAATTTATAATAATTTTTAAAAGTCAAATTTCTGTGAAATTTTGCTTATAAAACATTTATAACTTATGGTGTATTTATGCAGTGGAACAAAAAGGATGCAACTAAATAACGTAGCATTACTCCAAAAAAAAAAGAAATATTCGATTGTGATTTTGTTTTTGATTTATACATTTTGAAATTCTATATACCTTTGAATACTTGAATTTTCAAATTTTATAAAATAGCATTATATATAATAATTTATTATAATTTTTTTAATATTTTCCAAATTGTTGATCGTTGATCATCTGCAATATCATCTTGTTTTCTCTATTATAAATAAAATAAAACGTTTTTGTTATTCTTTTTTTTTGTTATATTTATAATTTTCTTTTTTGTTTTCTTTAAAATATTTTTCCAATATTTGTTTTGAATATGTTGTTTTGTTTCATCAGTTTGTTAGGATTTTCAGGAAAATTGTTCCATCACCTCCTACGCCTAAACATCCTATTACTTTTTTTGAGTTGATTTTTGTTTTTTTTTTTCTTAGAAATAATTTTGTGCCATATGTATATTATTTAGATGTTTTAGTGTTATATTTTTAGTTTGAAAAAAATTATACTATAAAATACATTTTTTTTTTATCAATTAAAATTATAAAATATTTATTTCTTATTATAAACTATGTAACAGCTAAAAAATAGAAAAAGTAAAAAAAATAATTATTTTCTAATAGTTCTTCCAAATATGTATATTTTTTATTGATTCATGTTCATTTTTATATATATAAAAAAAATTAATTGCATTAGCCATGGTTTTCACTTAGCTTTAAGCCTAGAAACAAAAACAAAAAATAAAAAACAGAAAATTATAAGCGTTGAAAGTTGAAGTTTTTCACCGCACTTCTTCAGTTTTTTGTAAATCCCCTCCCAAAAAGAAAAAAAAAATAATCCTCAATAAAAAAAAAACTGGTGTGGAGTTTATGCCAGTTAATTGAATATGAAAAAATCCCAACAAAATCTTATATATCATGTATGTATTTAATTATTATATAAACAATGAGTAATACTTATTATAAAAATAAAATTGAAATACACATGTATACAAAAGTTAGTCATTCGTTTATTTTTGGTATGGTGGATCTCGCGCTGATGTGTAATTTGGTTACACAAAGTTTTCGGATCTTCATTCAATTGGAAAATAGAAAATTCTCGCATCCGTTATCGAGCGAGTTTTTGTTCGAAGATTAACTCCGTTCCGTTAGCATAAATTGGATCATGGCTTACGATTGTAATTTGTCAAAAAGTTATCGATTTCGGGGAAGAACAAATCGATACGACAAGCACATTTTGGCACCGCAAAGATAGACAAACCAAATGGTGTTTGTTAAAAAAAATTTTATTACTACTAAAAAATAAATAAAACAGGTTTTAAACAATATGCCATCATTATTTACTGATATGTTACAGGTTTAACACAATAAATTGTTGTTTTATATGAAAGATGACAAAAAAGTATGTGGATTACGTCGCCTCCAGCACAGCCAACGGTGCTTGTTTGATGTTTGTGTTTTCGGGCAGGCACAAGTAGAACAACAGCCAATTGAACAAAGTCAGAACATTTTCCTTACAAAAATATCCTGCTCGCTTAAATTTAGTGGTTAAATGATGGTTTGGTTTTGGTTTAGTTTTTTCGAGTAGAAATAATCGATAACGGATGCCATAATCCAAAAAATGCGAAACTCGATCGTAATAAGTCGATTGCGGATGCAAGAATAAGGCCCAAGTTCACTACTTGCGATCTTTGACTTCACCTTTCATCTTCTGGAGGCAGAAGAAGAAGAAATAAATCGACATCTATTGATTTATCAATATGCTACTAGCTGGAATACAATGGACAAAGAAAATCTCTAAACCCTCCAATATCAAACAAGATTCACATAACAGACAATAAAAACATAGATAAACCATCGAATCTTTTAGGAGGCACCATGTACAAAGATTAGAAATAATCGAAGAAAATTAAGAGAGAATTTCAAGAGAATTATGTATGAGCAACGAATATGTTTTGGCTTATTTTCAATCGATTGTAAACATTTCGTTGCTTTTAAACTTCAAATTAGTCTTACAAAACAATTTTAACTTTCTTGTTATCTTCCCCAACTCCTTTTTCGTCTCTCTTAGGTGACTCTATAGACTATAGATTTCCTATAAAAATAAGAATTTGTACACTCCCAAACAAATGGCAAGAACGAACATCGATTTACAGGACGGGATGGTTGTGAGCACCATACATGCCGGAACATTGAGATCCGATCTGTATGGTGTTCATAGCTGTCACCAGAAGCTTAGCTGCATGCTACCGGGCGCGTCCACAGGTTGCGGCTAGTGGAATGCTCCATACGGTGTAACTGCAACGACAGTCGCGGACAATCAGCTGTAAAGAGCGGAGAGTCTCAGTGAGAGATCGCGCGGCACCGGCTCTTGCACAAATACTGAGTGCATATGATGCTCGATATGATAAGGCGAGTTAGTGGCGCTTTTATATAACCAACGGCCACCCCGTTCCAGCGGCGGCGATTGGTCCTTTGGACCGGAACAAGCTTGCTCATCTACAGGAGCTTGACGAGGTTCGCCACATCCACATGAAAATGTGGCTACAACAACAACTAGAAATCTTACAATCCCATTGCACCCGGTTGTACGTACCGGATTGACCCGACGGAATCATTCATCGGCAAAGACTGCGGCCTCAATGTACAACACACTGCTACAACAACAACATTTAAAATCTAACGTTTTCTTTTGTTTCATTTCATTTGTATAAGAGTCACCTAAGAGAGGAACAAATGGAATTAGGTGAATGGCCATTTTTCATTGAGAACAATGCGTGATCTAGTATATGGAGAGTCTGTATTTAACATAGGGCAAACGATTATCGTATGATTATCGTATTATCGCAACTTAATACAGAAATGGAAATTTCTGCAGCAAATGTCGCCGTTGACAACTCAACTAAGGTTGGGTTGTAATCCATAATTGACCCGTTAATACCCCGGGGCCAAGTTCTCGCATCTGTTATCGACCGAGTTTATGTTCGAAGATTAATTCCATGTGGTTCGCATAGGGCAAACGATTATCATATGGTCGTTTTAATATCCTGGGCCAAATTTTTCCATTCGTTATCGAGCGAGTTTTTGTTCGAAGATTAATTCCGTTCCGTAAATACTAATTGGATGCTTCCCTGCAAACATTTTCTATCGTACGAATCACTAAATCTGTACTTAAGGAAGTGGAAAACTATCCCAGGCGATATCACCTTTTAGTCTAATTAGTGTCTCGGTATGGGAGAAAACGTGCCACATGGCGATATACTCAACCGAGAGACTAAAACGGGCTACAAAAAGTTAAAAATTCGATTAAGTTCGTTATTAAAAAAAAAGAGTAAATTCACTTTTTTCCAAGTTTTTTCGGCTGTTAGGCGAAGATAATTACTTATTAAAATTTTTTATTTCTATTTCTTTATTTATTTTTCTTTTATTGTCGATCTTAATGATTGAAGATTTTTTGAAAGGATTGAACCCGACTGGGATTTGAACAGTCAACATCCCGATAGAGAGCCAAATGCTCTCCCTTTGTGCTACACGCCTTACTTGATTACAGAAGGTTAAGTAACCACACATTCACCTATGTGTAGGGATTTTTGAGCTAACGTCACAAGCATCAACAAAAAACCTATTTTTAGATTTGTACCAATAACAGTCGATGATTTGAAACTATAAAGTGAAACATGAATGATAGAATGTCGATAGAAATGTATTTTGTGTTTTTAAATCATGAAATCTCTACAATCTTTAAAAAGTACCTAAAAAGTGTGACTTCAGAGAGGGAATGAGAAATTAACTCCCAAATGTTTGGAGGGATGGCGAAGAAAGTTGTGTGCGTGTGTGTACATAAGCTGAGAATATGCGAGAACGAAGATGACAACAAAGAGAATGCGAATAAAAATCTGATATCTTAATACCGTCAAACCTGGCCGGATGTTCGAGAGGGACCACCCTTTTAAAAGCGCCTTGAATTGGATGATCACTTACGAAAATAAGTTGTCAAAAAGTTATCGATTTCGGAGAGGGAAAAATCGATCAGACGAGCTTCGCAAAGGTAAACAAAGTAAATGGTGGCTTTTTAAACAAGTTATTACTAGTAACATATAAATAAAAAAAACCTTTTAAACAATATGCCAGTGTTTTTTAACGGTATGTTAGTGTTTTTGCACAATAAATTGTTGTTTTATGTGAAAGAGAAGTAAAAAATATGTGGCTTATGTCGCCTCCATCACAGCCAACGGTGCTTCTCCAATACTAGTGCGTGTGTGTTGTTTTGGGCAGGCACAAGGAAAACAACAACCAAATGTGCTGTGGAATAGAGTTAGAAGCAATTCCTTAAAAACATTCTGCCGCATAACATGTAAGTGGATAAATTGGATTGGATTGGACAATATTATAATTTGCTTTGTCAATTCTGTTTTAAGCGCAAAGTTAGGAAATCTAAATTAATGGACCAAAAATGTGAATATATTATAATATTTATTTTATTTTACAAAATTAGTACTTCAATGTCCTATTTTTTACATAATTATTTGAAAACGTATTTTTTACATAATCACCCTTATTCGGTTGTCGAAGGCGAAAATCGACAGCAGTCGTGGTCGAAGAAGAATTTCACATTTCGTGGTATTCCGTATCCTTCGACAGTTTGATAATAGAAAAATATTGTGGTAATTAAAAAAATTGCATAAAAGTAGGTTCTATACTCTTTCGACAAAAAAAGCGCGATGAAGTTTAGAATGCAATTAACTTATATATCGATCGTTTTCTGTAAATTTGACAGTCGAATTTGACTTATGTGATACCAAAAATGTTCGTCTTCAACAACCATAATACCATTTTGTAAAAATGTTGACGAAGGCTACCGTAGCGCAGAGGTTAGCATATCCGAGAATCCTGGCGAAACCATCAGAAAAAAATTTTTAGCGATAGTTTTCCCCCTCCTAATGCTGGCAACATTTGTGAGGTACTACGCCTCAGTGTATAACACACTGGAAAACAACAACAACAACTATGTCATGTAAAACTTCTCTCTAAAGAGGTGTCGCACTGCGGCACGCCGTTCGGACTCGGCTATAAAAAGGAGGCCCCTCATCATTGAGCTTAAACTTGGATCGGACTGCTGTATTTTACGGCGTAGTTCTTAAAAAAACCTAAGTATTTTTCATAACCCCTTATTTTGACCCCAGGAACCCGAATATGAAGTCCGTTTTTGGGGCTCGGGTCCGTGGATCCCCCTAGGGGCCAAAAACATCCCTTGGAGGGAAGTAGTCCAACCTAAGCAATATGGGCTTCAAATGAAAGGTACTGAGTAGTACATTACGAATATGCAAACAAAGGTCCAAAATTTTGACCCGGTAAGGACCTACGGGGTCTTGAGAATTTGGAACCATCTTAAACCTAGGCAATATGGGTATCAATTTAAGGGTATGAACCAGTAGATTTCAAATATGGAGGAAATGAAGCTCTAGAAGAACTATAAATCAAAACAACTACATATTTATAAGAAATGAAAAAAATCGCGCTTTTTCTACAAAAAAAAAAAAATTTGGAAGGAAAATAGTTTTATTTAAAATACTTTTGCTATTTCCCACTGTTGGACATATGGAGGTGAAGAAAACCTCAAACCCGGCCAAAGGCCGGCAAATTGGTCCAAGTTTCAAAGTCAAACAGAGTTTTATTTTAAACTAGCTGGACAGGGCCCGCTCCGCTGCACTTTCTTTAACTCTCGAGTATCTATGTAGGGTGGGGACACTTCGCCCTAAATGTGTATATCGTGCTACTGTAGGCTATGTCCGCCTATGACGCTGAGCGCCTGCGTTCGAATCCTGGCGAAACGTCGGACAAAATTTAAAGCGGTGGTTATCCCCTCTTAATGCTGGCGACATTTGCTAGGTACCATACCATGCATGGTCATGTTAAAAATTATCCCCAAAGAGGTGTCGCACTGCGGCACACCGTACGGAGTCGGCTATAAAATAGGTCCCTTATCGTTTATAAATACAACTTGAATGGAAAAGCACTCATTGATGTATGAAAAGTTTGCCCCTGCTCGATTCCTGGGTAAATTTTTTACTCTACTCCCAGATGCCTTTATTTTGAGCTCCATATTACTGTATTGGTAAATATTTCGGGTTTAGGGGGTAATTCGGGCGTGGCCACTTGGCCATCAAAGTAAATATAAGATTCGTGCTCCACTTTCAGAAACATTTCGTACGAGTCCCATAATAACATGATAGGTAAATAAGTTGTGTTTGAAGGTGGGATGGACCAGAGGGTCTTTGTCCCGAAAATGAATATAAATTTCCCAAAAATCAATAAATATTCACCCCAAATAGATTTTATATAATAGGGAGGTATTTTGGGTGGGGCGGCTCACCAAACACATGGCTCTATATTGCCGTAATTGGTGTATATATCCATTCGGCGGGTTTTGGTCTGTCCCCGCGACACCCGTCGCCAACAATAAAAACCATGTTATTTTTTGGTGATTGTTAGAGTGTAAAAAATTTCGAACTAATCGCATTACCAATCTCGGAGATCTGATATTTTTGAAATTAGTAATAATAAAAAGCGCTTTTTAGGGGAGACATTTTTAGGGGATATCAAATTCGTGTTCACTCCCAAACCCCTTTACATTTTCACCATTTTGTCATGATCGATAAGTATGAACCCTTTGAAGGGTGTTGTGGGGCTGGGGAGGCCACCGGCACTTTGCCCTAAAAATAGATTTCAAATTCGTTCTTTACTCCAAAATACCGTTGATTTGAGTTCCATATTGCTATAGTCAGAAATAAAGTACAGTTTAAGGGGTGATTTAGGGCGTACCCCCAAAATTGGATATCAAATTCGTTTTCTACTCTCAAATACCTTTCATTTGAGTCCCATATTGCCGTAATGGGTCAATTAATCTATTCGACGTATTTTTAGAAGGAAAAGAGCCACCTTGACTTGAACGCAAATTTTAATTTCATATTTTTAATATACTCCCATATACCTTTCATTTGAATCCTATATAGTCATGGTCGGCTGATTTGCCCATGTGGGGGTGACGTGACCTCCCATTACTTGGACCTAATTTTTTATGCCATATTTTTAATCTACTGCCGGATACTTTTTATTTGAGTCCCATATTGATTGGAACGTCGAATGCTTCTGTTAGGAGGAGTTTTTGGGTTGGGGCGGCCCGCTGGGTACTTGGACCCAAATTTTTAATATGATTTTCATTTTCTAGTCTCCAATACCTTTCATTTGATACCCATATTGTGCCTATCAGTCCTCTTGGGATTTCTAAAAATTATATAACCTATGTTTTCTTTTTTTGATTCTACGGAGCAAACCGAGTCTCATATAGTCATGATGGGTCATATGCCCATTTGAGGAGTTTTTGGAGGTGGGGTGACCCCCTACACTTTGATCTGATTTTGTATGCCAGATTCGTAATCTTCCCCCGAATGCCTTTCATTTAAGCCCCATATTGATATGGACGACCAATTTATCTGTTTTTAAACATTTTGGGGTTAGGGCGACTTCCTGGGTCCTTGGACCCAATATTAATATCATATTTGTATTCTACTATTTAACACCTTTCATTTGATATCCGATTCATAAAGACAATATGTCTTTATCGGTTCACTTGTGATTTAAGGTGGTATTTTTGGAGTAACGGGGAGGGTCCGCCCCCTTCCGATATCAACAAATATAAAATATTTCTTCTTCCTGACCATATTCGTAATATACTCCCGAATACCTTTCATTTGAGTCCCATATTGTCATGATCGTCAAATAAACCTATTTTAAGGGGTTTTGGGGGTGGGGCGGCCCCCCATGTACTTAGACCCAACTTTTATTATGAAATTCGTACTCTACTCCTGAATACCTTTCATTTGAATCCCATATTGTCCCCATCGGTCCACTTTTATTTTTGGGTAGCATTTTTGTGGTAAGGGCAAACAACAAACAAACAAACACAAATTCAATTTTATATATAAGATTAAAAACTTTTGTGTATATCTCACTGTTGGACGTATGGAGGAGGAGAAACCCGTAAATAATTTGTCCAATTTTGGAAGGCAAATAGAGTTTTTTTGAAAATAACAGTAACGAATATAGTACCAGCCTTTATAGGAGAATGCCCTACTGAATGAAATGAGCAAGTTTTTTTTTCCTTCAAAATCTATTATTTAAAAAATGTAATTACGAAAAAATTTCGCGAAAAGCGAACATTGTACCAGATTTATAACGGATGCGAGAAATAGGCCCCAGCTGTTTTATTCAACGAAATAGCAAATTACAGTATAGGCTGTTCTTACACTTGGCACTGGCCATCCCAGAAACTCAGTCTCTCGCTGAGACTCTCCACTCGATACCGTGGATAGTCCGCGATTGCAGTTGCTACTCCATAAGGAGCTTTCAACTATCCCGTAACCTGAGAACGAGCCCGGTAGCTCTCAACTGAGCTTCTTATGAGACGATGCTCCAGCATGTGTGGTGATCATAGTTATCCCATGGTCTCGGCGTATGACGGGTTCTGGCTAAAAATGGACTTTAACTCCCTCGGCCCATGGCATGGCCATAAGTACTGAAAAGCACAAAAACATACATAATAATAAAGGATAAATATATATTTATTAAAAAAAAATGGAATAAATCACTTAATTTTTTGTCCAAATTTGCTCTGCTAGACATAGCGAAGAAACAAAAATTAATTAATTAACAAAATATGAACTAGCCTAGATTACAACAAAACTTAAACTGACAAAAAAACAAAACATCATCTATCGTGGATACAATGATAATCACATACTAATTAATATCAATTTTTAAACACATTCGAACGGTCTTTTGGTTTTTTGTTTGTTTTTGGTGTAAAGGGAAAATATCATACTTAATATAAATACATAAAATTACTTTTCTAAAGATTGTAACGAAGACATTTTAGAAGTTTCCTTCAATACTCTCAAGTCGGGATACAAGGCGCCGGCAACTATATATTGAGATTCGTATTTGTAATTTTGCTGGTATTCCTCAACAACAGCTTTACCAGAATTCTTCACCAATTTCTTGGCAATTCCTTTGGGCAACATGTAGTTAACATTACGGCTAACCACAAAGGCGTTGCCCAGAGTGTCAAAAGTTTCGGCAGCCACATTGCCCGCAGAAGTGCCATATCTAGAAAGAAGAAAAAAAATATATATGTAAATAATATGTGACATCTAGTTTTAGTCAAACTTACTTGTGATCTATGATCTTCACTGAATTTTCACTCAGATTATTACCCAATATAGCAGCCGACTTTTCCAAACCATCCACTATGGTAGTGAAACCTTCAACTGCCCCCGCAGCCAGTGTCAAGGCATTGGACATTTTTGAATTGGCCTCTTGGTCATCCAGACCACAAGTCTTTTGCAAAAGATTTGCTCCATGATGTTGTATGTGGGGAGCTAGAAATTTACCTATTGCCATGGATGCTGAGCCCACTTTGCCTGCCACCCAACCGGTAACTCCCACCGCAGCACTGGTGACATTTTTGGCCACCACAACGGTTGTTTGCACCTTCGAAGAAACAGGAGGGGCATCCTCTGGTGCTGGTTGCAACTTCGATATAATATAGGGAGTAGATTTTCTCATAAGATCTCCAGTCTTTTCGGCGCCCTTTATAAGGCCACGTGCTATAAAATCTGCAGTCGTAACAATATGCCTGGAAACTTGTTGGCTGGCATCACGAGGTGGTCTTACAGTTGCCGCTTCGGGTATCTCTTCAATGGTACCAGCCAACACGGCCTCAAGCAAATCCAAAAAGAATTGTTGCAAATCAGCAAAAGCTTCTTCGGACTGCTCAGAGTTGCGTGCAAGTATTAAACCAAATGCAGAGCCAGGTTCATCTGATTCTAAATCGGGTAAAATAAACGCGCCATATTCGGTACGATAGCAGGTGGTTACGGTGGAGACCAAAGGATAGATCCAAATTAAATCATTTACTTGTGATGAGCTTGAAGATGACGTTGCTACAGCTTCATAAGAATTTGAATCCGTGATGGAGCACTGTATAAAATATAAACCATTTAGGAAACTCCATTTTCCTCCTATGGTGCACATGACCAAAGACATTGAGGATTCACCCTGAGTAATGAAAAACAAATTATCAGTTCATCAACATTCATTCTTATTTTGATTTACCAACTTACCGCCATAGTTTTTACTTCGCCATTTGGTAAAATTTTATACAATTTCACTTTGGCTTGGAACAATGTATCATATATTACTGGACTTGTAGAATCGGCCATGATGTCTCTTAAAGCCTTTGTTATTTGTTTATAGGTTTTGGCCGGACCCCCACCATTGTTGGTTATGTCCAAATAGGTTTGAGGAGTCTCCATCAAGTTGGATTTTTTCTTAGCCATGGGTTCCGACAAATCTCCAATAAAACCACTTGCTTCTGCAGCTTCCTCAGTATCAATGGGTGCATGCTGCTGTCTTAGTATTTTCAGTCTATAGGTTACTTCGGTTTTGGCTCCTTTCAATTTTTGTATTATTTTACAGGCATCATTCCATTCCTTTTCCACATTATTCGTATTGTCCGGTAGACTGACGGGTATTGCAAAAATTTCGTCGATAAATTTAAGACCTTCTTCATAGGCAGCAATAGCATAAAGGGGTTTGTCATTCTCTTCCAGTTCTATGGCCTGCTCAATGTGACGTAACGCCAGCTTATTTGCTTCCTTTATGCGCTCATAGGAGGCAAGAAAATCAGCATCTGTGGTCATGGCTATAAGCTGTAAATGGAAAAAGTAAAAAAGAACATTAAAAACTTGAAACATAACAAACCTAAAAATAAAAATTATATTGGGTTGCCCAAAAAGTAATTGCGGATTTTTTAAAAGAAAGTAAATGCAAATGTGAACATTCGCAAGTTATTGGGTTTTTTAGAGCGGTCTGAATGGTTCAACGGTAGGAACTAGAAGGCATCTTCTTTCTTCTGTTCCAGTGGTATCACAATGGACGAAAAAGTCTGTGTGAGTCTGATGGCAGACTACCACTTAAACCTAACCTAACTCTTCTGAGAAAATCTGAGGGGGCTGGTAACCGTATCCAAAAAGGTAGCAATTCTCCTTCAATCTTTAATGTGATCACAATTCTATATATAGTCAAGGCCTTGTGAGCCTCCAATGTGAATCAGCAATCGCGTACAATGTTTATAATGCGTGCCACAAGATTCCTTCCTGCAGGGGTTAGCTGTGAGCACCACACAGGCTGGGATTATGAGGTCCGATCTGTGTGGTGCTCATAGCTGCCAGCTACCGGGCGCGTCCACAAGTTGTAGCTGCAGCAGTCAGCATTCGCAGACAATCAGCGGTATTGAGCAGAGAGTCTCAGTAAGAGGACGGAACGGTAACGGCTCTTGCACAAATACTTAGTGCCTATGATGCTCGATATGACAAGGCGAGTTATTGGCGTCTATAAAAAAACCA
Source organism: Stomoxys calcitrans (assembly GCF_963082655.1). Classification (NCBI taxonomy): domain Eukaryota; kingdom Metazoa; phylum Arthropoda; class Insecta; order Diptera; family Muscidae; genus Stomoxys; species Stomoxys calcitrans. Next base: position 224,179,554 of record NC_081553.1, read on the forward strand.
ATTGGTCACCAAGATCCTACAGCGATCGGTCCTTCAGACCGGAACTAGCTTGCTCACCTATAGGAGCTTGACGAGTATCACCACCTCCACATGCAAATGTAGCTACAGCAATACAACAACAACCACAAGATTCCTTGCAGAATTGCAGGAGGCATCTATGAACCATAGGTATCTGACTCACTTAATGACCTCTTCGGTGTCGATTCCCTTAGGATTGAAAAAACTTGAAAACCTTCACGCTGCTGATCGTCTTCAGGTGCTAAACAAGCAACGCGTTCCATAGTCAACAACATACGTCTAGAGAAAATGACTCTCAGATCGGATGGCCATAAAATCTGCGATGCAATTGGCTACGATGTCATCGCCATGGTTTTAGCCTGCTTATTCGCCCGGGGTTCGTCGTAAGTCTTTTCGCACATAGCACTTTTTAAATGAAATTTTTTATTGTAACATTTATATTAACAAACCGTTTTCACTTTTCATTTGAAGTTTTTTTTTTTTGCAATTTACAACTTACTCGATAAACGTTGACATTGGTCATATCCAACCAATTATTCGTGTCACTCATATCGAAAGAATCAACAAAAATTGTTACAACACAATAAATTATTGGAAAATTTTTTCAATTAAAAATTCGTTCACAGGCCCTGCTGTCACACAACTATTAAATGACGAAATGCTTAAAAAAATCAGTGCACAAATATTTGTTTTATCTTCCAAGACTAGATGAGAACTGAGAACTCATCTGGTGGGGCCCATTCCTTTATTCATGTTTTTTTGGGGGAAAATTGTTTTTTTGTGCTTGAGAAGAAAATTGAATTTTTGCCAATTTTCTCCCCAAAAAAACAAATCAGAGATTGAGAGTAGCTAATGAAATTTGTATTTATGACGTTGCTAGGTGGAAAGATGCTTTACCAAGCCATGGCGGTAATGCCGGACCAAAGTTCATTTCATGGGAGATGATGAAATTGTTGTCGTCACACAAAAATATAATGTGATATTTTTTTCTTTACTCAGATGACTCACTTGTTGTGTCGCCTGTGTTTGGCATAGAAAAACGTGATACACCGGCAAAGATTGTGATGACAAATGTAGCAAAACAAAAAAAAAAAAACTAAAAACACTATGTAGAAAGGGGTTAGGTTAGGCAGGGCCGAATCTTATATACCCTTCAGCATGGTTCGAATTTGACAAGATCTTTGAATGACTTTTTCAAATAAGCAGTTCGGTTTATATATGTAGGTGCCAAATCAAGTTATGGACCGAATAGGAACATATATAGCATGGATGTTCAAACTTCTCATGTATTATTGAGTGCTCTCTCATTCAGATTTAGCTCAATGATAACATACAACACCTCTTTGATACAACACCTCTTTGTTAGGAACAAAATGAATAATTGAATCCCATGGCAACCGGTGGTACGTACCGGATTGACTGATGGAGTCCGTCATCGGCAAGGACTGTCGCCCCAGTGTATTCACTGCTACAACAACATCAACTACGTACAAAATTTCAGCCAGACCGGATAATAATTGCAACCTTTAGACACTCAAAAAGTCAAAGTCAAAGAAGTTTATATGGAAGCTACATTAATTTATGGATCGATTTGAACTTAACTTTGCGCCGTTGCCTATAACAAAATACCAAAATTTCACCCAAATCTGGTATTAATTGTAGTCTCTAAATGCTGAAAAAGTCAAATCGGGGAATTGGTTTATACGGGAGTTAAAGTTCAAAATGTAAGCCATGTCTAGTTATAACCCCGTCGTATAGAGACTCAAGAGTTAAAATCGAGAGATCGGTTTATATTGTAGCTATATCAGGTTATGCAATGCGAATTTGCCCATGCGGAAAGTGGAATGCTCCATATGTAGTAGCTGCAACGGCAGTTGCGGGCAATCAGCGGCATCGAGCGGCACCGTCTCTTGCACTAATACTGAGTGCCTATGTTGCTTGATATGACAACGCGAGTTATTGGAGCTTTTTAATAACCAATGGGCAACTTGTTCCCGCAGCGATCATTCCTTTGGACCGGAACGAGCTTGCTCACATACAGAAGCTTGACGAGGATCGCCACCTCCACATGAAAACGGGCTACAACAACAACAACAGTGTTGCCTCTTCCTACATTCGTTGGACAAAAATAGTTAGAGTTAACATAGAGCTCTAAAATTTCGCACAGATGTATATTTAAGTGTAATATAGAAAAAAAGTGAAGTATGGTCCAAATCGCTACCTCCACATGAAAACGGGCTACAACAACAACAACAGTGTTGCCTCTTCTTACATTCTTTGGACAAAAATAGTTAGAGTTAACATAGAGCTCTAAAATTTTGTACAGATGTATATTTAAGTGTAATACAGAAAAAAGTGAAGTATGGTCCAAATCGGTCTGCATCCTGATATAGTTTTTTATAAACCGATCTCCCGATTTAACTTTTTGAGCCTTCAGAGGTCGCATCGCCAATCGCCACAACTTGTGTCACATATATGGTGTAGGGTATAACAACTTTTGATTTTAATCAAATTTTAAATGTAAATGGTAGAACAAGCATGACCCATGAAAATGGTTAAGGGCCAATTTATTTTAATTAATAATACCTTAAGATTCAGCAAAATACACGGCATAGCTGTGAGCACCACAAAGGCTGGAACATTGAGGTCTGATCTGTGTGGTGTTCATTGCTATCACGAGAAGCTTAGCTGCGAGCTACCGGACGCATCCACAGGTTGCGGATAGTGGAATGCTTCATACGGAGTAGGTGCAACGGCAGTCGCGGACAATCAGCGATATCGTGCAGAGATTCTCAGTGAGAGGCCGGGCTGCACCGGCTCTTGCACAAATACTGAGTGCCTATGATGCTTGATATGGCAAGGCGAGTTATTGGCGCCTTTAAATAACCAATGCTCACCTGCAGGAGCTTGACAAAGATCGCCACCTCCACATGAAAATGTGGTTACAACAACAACAATCAGCTGTTTGGCAAGTGTAGGGAAGCAAGCAAATTTCCACCAGTCATTGTATATAGACTTTCTTAAAAGTTACTTAAAAATTAAATTGTTTACCAATCAGATTACGCCAGCAAAACAATCTCTATGTAAGGTATACAATTATGAAAGATAAAAAGATTCTACAATTACTAATGTATGAGCTGTTAATAGGTGTTGTTGTCACAAAGCTGAAAATTGTACATTTTATTTCCAGCCAAGTTGTTGTGTATGAAGGGAAGGGCCAGTGAAATTCAATACTCAGAAAGATTTGAATATTCAAACGAAGTCAAGCTAAACCTAGACCAACATATGTATTTGCAAATAGTCATTCAAGAACTTTTAATTTACAACAAAAGAAAGCAATAAACTTTGAACCTTGAACAAAAATAATAATAATAAGAAAAACAAAAAATGAAAATATTCAATACTCACCAAGTAATTTGTGCTTCACAATGACTGAATGATTAAATGCAGCCCTATGCAAATACGATATAGAAATTGATTTCGTTTAAACCTCTTTTTTAAATTATATTCCAATCTTAAAATGTATACTTGTTTATTTCACAATTAGTTTAACAATTAACTTCTTTATAACAGGTTGTTTCTGTTTTTGACTTCTGCAGCACCTCTACACTAACATTTGGATGAAGTTTACTATAGTAATGAAACGAATAAAACTTAACTCAAAACTTCTTATCAGCATTTTTGAAGTGCAATAAAAATGTTTTTTTTTTCTTTTCAATGTGCTTCTTTTCTCTTTTTAATAATTTTCTTGGTGATTTTATGTATTTTTTGCTCTTTTATGGCCATTGGCCATCGTTCAGCAGTCTGGTGTGTTTTCTTTCTGAATTCTCTTTTGAGATTGCTTGTTTCTGACGGATTAATTAGGGCTGCTGGTAGCAGCTGGGCGGCTGCTGTCAATGATGTCAGATACAACTCTGTATACAGTTGTATGTGTAAATAAAACCGTTAAAATTCCCTTGGCTTTGTGTTTAATTTAAAATATTCAAAGGCGGCCATCTTTTAAGCCAAAAAAAAAGAATTTGCGGAATTCCCAAATTAAAAAAATTAAATAAAATAGAATAAATGTAGCTTAAATGTAAAGAGGCAATTATGCTTATTAAAAAGGTTGCATTTGACACTTCAAGATTTACAACTAGCTGGTCCGGCGTTCTACACCCTTAAATGTTTGTGGCCCTCTTTTTTGATATGATCCAAATTTGATAATAATTTATATTAGTATTTAACTCCCAAATACTTTTCATTAGAATCCCATATTGTCCCGTTTGGAATATATGTACCTTTGGGGCATAATTTTTGGGGTGGGGCGACCCCCGGGAATTGATTTATGTAGGTTACGTATTTTACTCCCAAGCACCTTTCCTTCGAATCCCATATTGTCCCAATTGTACTACATATCCGCGTATAGGTTTTTTGGTGTGGGTTTGGCCGCTCTAGGATTTGCCTTCAAATGTTTATATAAGCTTCGTGTTCTACTTCCAATTACCTTTCATTTCATACCTACAGCGGTCAAAAAAAGTATTCATCATTCAATGTTTTTTTTTTAATAAGTCTACAAAAGACAATTGGAATAAAAACATATTAAACTAATGATGCAGTAGTGCTTGTGTGATATATATGTACACAATTTCATTGTTTTTAAAGAAAAAAATAGTATTTATTGGAACAAAAAGGGCCATTTTACAGCTGAACACAAAAAATTAAACAAAAAAAGTATTCATCATTGCAAAAAAACAAAAAAATAAATAACATAATTTAAAAAAATTAATACTTTGTTATTCGACCACCGCGTCTTATAACTTCTTTTAAACGGTTTGACATCGATTGGACTAATTTAGCGGTTATATTTTGGTCTATATTAGTCCATTCCTCCATTATCACCTGTTGCATTTGACTCTTGCTCGAAAAATTGCGCGTTCTCAATTTGCGTTCGAGATGTTCCCAAAGATGTTCAATTGGGTTCAAGTCGGGACTTTGAGGAGGAGTTTTAATGACTTTGGGGCAGTTATACAGCATCCACATATTGGTATTTAAAGCAGAATGTTTGGGGTCATTATCTTGATAATATTGAAAGTTATTACCAAGCCCAAGTTTTACAGCACTATCTTTTAAATTCCTCTTTAAAATGTCAATGTAATACTTATGATCCATTACTCCATTAATAATTTCAAGATTTCCCGCTCCTGAAGCCGCCATACACCCCCAAACCATTAAACCACCTCCACCATGTTTTACAGTAGCAACTGTGTTTCGTTCTTCAAGCTCTGTATTTGGTTTTCTGTACACTATGACCTTTCCATCGCACCCAAAAAGATTAAACTTGCTCTCGTCTGCAAAAATGACTGTTTTCCAAAATGATTCGGGTTGTTTTACATACATTTTTGCGAAGTTTAGCCTTTTCACTCGGTTTATTTTATTTATAAAGGGCTTCTTACGTGCAGTTCTTCCTCTGTAACTATGCCTTTTGAGTGTATTTCGAATTGTTTGTGTAGTAACTTCCTTCCCTAAATATTCCATAGTGTTTTTACGAAGAATGGTCGCATTTGTCTTCGGAGTTTTCTGAACTTGCCGCACTAGCCAACGCACATCTCCAACTGAAAGTGCTTTTGGTCGACCAGATCTTGGTTTATTGTCAACAGTTTTCGTTTCTGTCCACTTTCTGATGATGGATTGTATAGTAGATCGTGGTCTATTTAATATTTCACTGATAGTTTTTTGAGTTAAACCATTCCTGTGGTGTTTTATTATCAAAACTTTTACCTCATCAGAAACCTCGTTTTGCTTACGACCCATTTTGACAAAAACTATATTTTCAATGAAATTAAATATTTGCTGTCAAGGGCAAAGCCTCCTTTACTAAATAAAACAGAAAAGGGGGATTCCCAAATAATATTTGAATTTGACTTTGATGATAGCACATCAATGATGAATACTTTTTTTGTTCTGTTTTTGGTGTTATTATATAAAATTGCATTTTTTGCGCTAATTAAATTTATTTTTTGAATTTATTTTAAAACATATTACGAAAAATAAACTATTGCATAAAACTGCATTATTTGTTTACTTTAAATTTTCTTCAATTACCCAAAATAAGTGAATTTATTATCAATTTTGCTAATGATGAATACTTTTTTTGACCGCTGTATATAGACGAAATCTGTAAACATGTAATTTTTGGGCGTCTTTTGGCGTTGGCCGGGCTTACCGACACTTTTGCATAAATGCTAAGTGCCTGTGATACTCTATATGACAAGGCGAGTTCTTGGCGCTTTTAAATAACCAATGGCCATAAAAGTCCCACGGCGTTCGGTCCTAGTTTGTTTACAACAACAACAAATATAGCTACAACAACATTAGTATACCCATCCTATGGTATTGGGTATAAAAATGGACATATCAAAGAGTTCATACATCACATTAATGGGCCTTTCAATGGCCCCCTTAGATTTAGGTTATTGTTGTAGCAGTGTGTTGTACACTGAGGCGGCAGCCTTTGCCAATAAAGGACTTCATAACAAAGCGTTGCTTTGCTATCATTACATACAAGGGACACGTTACCAAATATCAAAAAATTGTATTGTTCCAAACTCTTATTAAAACCCCCCAATTGGTTCCTGTTTCAATTGTATCAATATAATTTTTGCCCAATTCGTTATACCTATGAGGTGCTATTATTTTGACTGCTTGATTTTTATTTTGATTGTATTGAAAATTGTATATGGTTGCTTGGTGGTGGTACTTGGTGTCTTAAGTCCCTGGAAGGTGCAATTTTTACTTGATTTGGGTGAAATTTTGTATTGTATTGTTATGACATCCTACATCCATCATAAGCATTTTCTAAATCGGTCTATAAACTGATATAATAGATTCCAAATCCCGATTAGTTTTCTATTAGATTTAGGTGACAACTAATTACTAAGCCCAGAAAGATTAAATGTTGTTGATTATTGACATGTATTAAATCTATACCAATCCCTGTTGGTTAATATTAAGGATACTGGACTGATATGATATTCATTTTTATTGAGACTAAAAATCGATTACTTTCAAATCAAACAAAACAATTTAGAAAACTTACATGTTCATTGTTCTTTTTCCTTGTATTTTTTTAATAAGTCGCTAAATTTCCTTAGAAATATATTTATGTCTTCTTCAGTTATTCCAATAGACGCAGCTACTGTGATATAAGGCAGACTTACAAGGTCTTCATGAGTACCCCAATCTGTGATAGAAAAAAAATTGATATTATTACTAATCGAAAAGTGATTTTCAAAAAAATAATTACTTTTAAATTCAAAATTGTCAATAGTTTTTGTACAGCCAGAAGCCACCACTCTTGTTCCCGATATGCCACGTGTATAAAGCATGGAGCCAAATTTTGTTGGTTCATCTATACTTAGAGATTCAAAAGTTATGGCTAAAGATATGCGATTGCTTTTAGTTTCTAAAACTTTGCAGCCATGTTGTTTGGATATCACATTTAATTTTTGTTTTAATTCCATAAAAAGATTTTTTCGAGCTTTTGATAAATTTAAATAGCCAGTTTTTCCTAATGACAGTAAGGTCATGAAAACATCTAAGGATTGTGAAGATGAGGCACGACCTACGAAAATAAATATTATAATATAAAATATGTAGGTTAAAACTTTACCATCTTACCCGCATAAGATTTGGCTACATTTTGCACTGTTGTCTCGTCAAATCCTGCCACAATGGCACCTCCCACGGGCACCATTAGGTTTTTATCCGTACTTTGTATAAACATATCAATTCTTCCTGTACGTTGGGCTTGTTGAATTTGATGACAATAATAAGTACTTTGAAGTCCATATGCATTATTGACTATATGAGGTATTTCATATTTCTTTGCCAATTCTGCTAGTTCTATAATGTTATCACAGTTTCTGGGTGCAAAACAACTCGTTGTAGACATTATGCAAAGGATTTCCTCTTTATTTAAGGCTTCCATTATCTTTTGGAATTCCTCTATGTTGGTATATAAGCTTTCATCTTCGTTGCTTCTCTGGGTGTTTATTATAACCGGTATAAATCCCGCTGTGGTCATACTTTTGAAACATGATTTTTGATCTATGCGTGACCATAAAATATGTTTAGCTTTGGGTCGTACTTTCCGCAAGCTTAGAAAACATAGAGTCAAAGTCATTCCTGTAGCCATTGGCACTAAAAAACAACTTTTACATGACTGCACCCCCATCGACTGTATAAGATCTAAAAGTAAGGCATTGGTTAACTGAGCCAATATAGTGGAGCCGACAGCTTTTGGTTGTGCTTCCAATAGATCACCCGATCTTCCAATGCCATGTCCAAAGCGATAATGGCGTTGAGCCACTAAACCTAATGGGAATAGAAAAAAGTTATTAAGAACATGGTATCAACTATACGATCAGTGGTCTTGAGTAGGAAGGGCAAATGAACCATGGTAACACATAACTTGCCCTTCAGAGTTTGTGTATAAACCCAGCAATCCGACAAGGCGAATTAAATCTTTTTATCCTGTTTTCCTTACTTACAACTTACCACAAGCTATTCTCGCCTCTCTTTCACCTAGACCTGCTTTATGTTCAAAATTATTAGAATCTAGGGCAGCAAGTTGATGGACCACATATTCAATAAGCTCATCACTCCATCCATTTTCGGGAAGCTTACGCTGAAATTACCAAAATCATTCATAGATTCATAGACATTTCTGTGTTAAAAACTCTACATACCTTATCAAACAATTCCTTAACTTGGATCTCCCTAGACTTTTGGGAATCTAAGGCCAGTTTTAAGTAATTAGCCGGTACTAGTTTTTCACTAATTTTACTAAAATCCATTTTTATATACATTTACATTTTTTTTTTGTTCTTTTTGGGGTTTGTTTTGGTTCTTTTTCTTCTGTCAATCATCGGAACTGATAACTTTGAGAAGCCTTGATAGAGTTGCCGTTCCAACAATTTTTGCTATGATGAATAACTTGAACGATAAATCGGACAACATGTGGCAACACGGGAAAATTACCGTTAATTCGAAAAAACTTCGTTGGCCTGCTATACAAACAGCGTTTTGCAGCGTTTCTTAAAAAGAAGAAAAGTGTTTAAAAAGGGCGTAAGCAAGGACTCTCCATGCTGGCTAAAATGTTCAACAAGTACTAGGGCGGTGTAGTTCATGATAGGTAGACCTACTTTACAAAAAACGTATGCAAAGAGAGAGATAGAGAGATAGGTAGTAACAACATATTGTTTTAAATTTTAGTATTTGTCTTTAATAAGTAACTAAAGCAATTATTTGAGATATTGTACAACAAAAACTTCTATGAAGTTGTGCGTAACAAAATGCAAATTCAGGACACATATTCATTACACTGAATTGTCCTGGTGAATATGATTGGTAAAATATAATATTCATATTAACAAAGGGAAGTGAAACCCAAAAAAAATGCATGCTCACGCACATTTGAAAGAACAATTTGGATTGCTTCGAACTTTTGCGTCAAGATCAAGTCCTTGGAAGAAATACACAAACAATTTCTTTTATACAGCATTCATGCGTACTCAGTTTCACATCGCCAGAACATAACAAAAGAAAATCAAGATCAGCAACAACATCATAATGACTGACTAAGATTACGATCTTTGAGCAGAAATAAAAAAGGGGAGGATTTTTGGTTCAATTCAATGTTTTTGTAGAAACATGCGTATATTTTTTAAATTTGAGGTTAGAACTGGCGTTGCTACTCAACCCTCTTACAGGACACACACGAGTGTAAATAATAATTAAAACGGCATTATGATCTTCATCAAAAAGTTATGAAAGGAGCTTCGCACAAAAGAAAGCGGAAGAAATCCTTTGTAAGAAAAACGCCTTTCAAAATGTTTGTATTCTCTTCAATTTGTTCTATTCACAATGGAAATGGGATTTATATATTGGAAATATTATTTTGGTGATCCTGGTTGTTGTTGTTGTAGCAGTGTGTTGTACACTGATTCCATCGGGTCAATCCGGTACGTACAACCGGCTGTCATGGGATTGCGGTGATCCTGGTGATAAGGATCGCCTCATTTGGTTTATGATTAAAGGAATTACTCGTGTATATTATATATATTGTATATCACAACAGGTCGCGTCATCAAGACTTCTTAAAGGAAGCGTGCATGACAATCCGCAAGACGCGTCAGCAGATATATTATCAGAACGGTGACAAAATTCAAATTGTCTTAAAGAAGTCTTTGAGGAAAATGTCATGACAGACGTTTGGACTTCTGGACGAATAATATTATTCGTGAATTATCTTTATATGTTATAATTCAATACTAACAAAAGTCTTAAAAGTAAATGTTAATCAATTTATTTCCTTTGAGATTTTAGTTTATTTTTAGTTTCTTCTTTAGAGAAAATTTTATATTGAAAGTTTGTCTTTAGAGCAAATTTCATAGAAATTTTGTCTTTAGAGAAAATTGCATTGAAATTTTGTCTTTAGAGAAAGTTTTACCGAAATTTTGTCTTCTTTGATTTTCTTTGAATTATTGTTTTTCTTTGAATTTTTTTTTTTTTTGAAAATTTCTTTGAAATTTTGTCTAGGATAATTTCACTGAAATATTGTCTTTAGAGAAATTTTGTCATTTTGGAAAATTTCTTTGAAATTTAGTCTTTAGAGAAAATTTTACTAAAATTTTGTCTTAAGAGTTAATTTCACTGAAATTTTGTCTTTAAAGAAAACTTCACTGAAATTTTGTTTTTTGAGCAAATTTCACTAAAAATATAAATTTTTTTTAAAGAAAAAAATTTTAAAATCTTATTGTCTTTTTAGGAAATTTCTTTGAAATGTTGTCATTAGAGGTAATTTTACTGAAATTTTGTCTTTAGAGAAAATTTGATTGACATTTTGTCTTTAGAGAAAATTTCATTGACATTTCGTCTTTAGGGAAAATTTTACTGAAATTTCGTCTTTAAAGAAAACTTCACTGAAATTTTGTCTTTTTCAAAAATTTTGTTTGCAGAGACAATTTCACTGAAATTTTGTCTTTAGAGAAAATTTTGTTACAATTTTGTCCATGGAGAAAAATTCGTTAAAATTTCATTTTTAATTTTTTTTGTTTTTACAGAAAATTTCACTGAAATTTTGGCTTTAGAAAAAAATTTTACTGAAATTTGGCTTAGAAAAAATTTCACGGAAAATTTACTGAAATTTTGTCTTTATAGAAAATTCCTCTGAAATTTTGTCTTTAGAGAATATTTCACTGACATTTTGTCTTTAGAGAAAATTTCACTAAGATTTTGTCTTTAGCGAAAATTTCACTGAAATTTTGTTTTTTTGAAAATTTTGTTTGTAGAGACAATTTTACTAAAATTTTGTCTTTAGAGAAAATTTTGTTGCAATTTTGTCCTAAGAGAAAATTTTGTTGCAATTTTGTCTTTAGAGAAAATTTTACTGAAGTTTCGTATTTAAAGAAAATTTCATTGAAATTTTTTCTTCTGCGAAAATTTTGTCTTTTTCGAAAATTGTGTTTGTAGAGATAATTTCAGTGAAATTTTGTCTTTAGAGAGAATTTCACCTTAATTTTGTCTTAAGATAAAATTTCACTTCAAACATGTCTTTTGAGGAAATTTCACTGATTTTTTGTCTTTTTAGAAAACTTTGACATTTTTGTCTTTATAGGATATTTTACTAACATTTTGTTTTTAGGGAAAATTTTACAGAATTTTTGTCTTTACAGAAAAATTCACAGAAATTTTGTATATAAAGAAAATTTTATTGAAACTCCTTCCGGGATTTTAACATAGGTTTTTGGCAGCCAGCCTAATCTTTGAACGACAGTGACCCAAAAATTGTGTTAAATTGCTTTGTTATAGCTTAAAATGTTTATATCGCCTTAAGTTAATTTCAGTCCAACGAGTCCTGACAGCATTGTATAGAATTTATACCCATCCTATAGGATGGGGACATACCAATCTAGTCACTCCGTTTGTAACACCACGAAATATTGATATGCGGCCCCATCTTGCACAGTTATTTCTACTTGATTTAGGTCGCTGGGGATGGCAAATGGGCCATATCGGTAAAGATTTGAATATAGCTCCCATATAAACCTCTCTCCCGATTTCACTTCCTAAGGCCTTTCAAGCCGTAATGTTTGTCCGATTGAGCTGAAATTTTGCATGTAGTGTTTCTGTTTCGACTTCCAAAAACTGTGCAAGCTACAGTCCAAATCGGTTTATAACCCGATATAGTTCCCACATAAACCAATCTCTCGATTTGTCATCTTAAGCCCCTGGAAGCCGCAATTTTTGCCCGATTTGGCTAAAATTTTGTACGTAGTGTTCTGTTATAACTGTGTCAAGTACGATCAAAATCGGTCTACAACCTGATATAGCTCCCATATAAACCGAACTCTCGATTATCATTTATGCCCTTCAACTAAATTTATTTAGAGTAAATTTTTACCAGAATCCATGTTGGTGGGAACCCAAGGTTCGGCCCGGCCCAACTTAACACGTTCTTACTTGTTACACATTAATCCCCATTTCATATTCATGAATCAGTAGTTGAACAAATGTCTAGTATTTGACAGTGGTATAGTAACTTAGTTACTCAACAATTATTTTACCACATCATTACAAAAAAATATACCAACAGAATTGGAGAAATCCTAAAAAAATAATAATAACTCACCCCTTGCCCTTTCAAGGCGATGGAAACAATTGACATTTAAATTAAACAAAAATTATTCTAGCATTGGAAAACAGGGACAATCTTAAACAGGGGTGATCTCAATATCCTTCTTCTTAACCTTGAAATCCCTGTCATAACTCCCCTAGTTTCTGTGTATGAATGGCCTTTTCAATAGAATTTCATCCCCAAAGTAACAATAAGAAGCGCATTTTGAACATCGTGAGAATTTAACGACGTCATTAAACAATAATAAAACGTAGTTTTTCCCGAATTTAATTAACATTGTACAAGGCAATAGGTTTGTAACATCCCAAATGGATGTTGTGAACAAGAAAAATCGGGAGAGTGGGTATGGATTTATGATATGAAAAAGCCTTTGGCCATTTGCCATACATTTCTATGGAGTTTTTCCATTTTTTGGAACGTGCTGATGCAAGGACATTTTTCAATCAGTTTTGTAATGAAGAGAAGAATAATGTTGGCCAATAGACGCTATTTTTGACTGGGCAAGAAAGGCAAGAGCAAAACCCAAGATATATTCATTTACAGGTAGTGGCAGTTGCCCAACAACAAAATATTGAGTGCACTATCTGTCAAAATCAGTGATTAGTGCAACTCTGATTTTTTGTATGTTGCTAGTTCACGCCTTTTTTCGTTGTTTGTGTGTGTGTGTGTTATGGTTCTTGACTATAATACACATACACAACCAAAACTCGTTGACATAGTGAACTTCTAGAGAAAAAATTTTACTCAGCTGTTTACGGTACACTACCTGGTAATTATGTCATGGCAAAAAACCACTTGGTTAGGGGAAATGCTTTAAGTATTCATAAGAAGGTTAAATTGTAAAACGATGATAGCAGACCAAGGCGGATTTAAGAAGGTGGTCTCACGCTAACAACTGGCCAGGTTTGACGGTATTATGATGTCAGGTTTTTGTTTGTATTCTCTTTGTTGTCATCTTTATTCTTTCATATTCTCTGTTCATATACGCAAACGTATGCACACACGCACACAAATTTCTTTGTGTGTGTTGACAAAACGTCGATTAGCTTGATGGCGGATTGCACCATATGGTTGTTGTACAAATGGACCACCTTTAATTGTTTCACGTTGATAGCAGATATGCATCAACGTGATATGCATCTCTCTTACACCCGAGTTCAGAACTTTAAATTCATATAAAGGCTGCAAAAAAAGCCAGTATCTTATTCCAAAAATGACTTAAGGCCTAACATTTGCAGATAAAAGACATGACTGCTTAGTTTTGAGATCCATTATTTGAGAGAGACGGGTAAATGTCAGCTACCGACACGGTTACTTAAGTTCGATCACCCGTGTTTGATTTCAAGATTTCACACTCGAACTTGATACAATAGCACTGCACCCATTCAATGATAGATAATTGCTGCTGTTCTGGGCTCTTTTGATCTCGTCTAGTCCGTTGTTTAGTAGCATAGGGTCTCCCCTTGGAATCAATCTTTATCGAGCACCATCCCACATGTTTATATACAAAACGGATTCCTTCTACTTCCTATATTATAGACATTGTGCTTCTGATCCTGTGTCTGATTTCGGTTTCGAACTATTGATATCAACATTTATTCGACTCCTGTTCTTTTCAAATCTTTAGAGGGTTTTATCATTGACAGCCGCAATAAGACTATGTCAATTCAATAATGAATCATTTATACTTTCTGGGCTCTTATGATCTTCTCTAGTCTGTCGCTAAGTAAAGGGTGATTTTTTTGAGGTTAGGATTTTCATGCATTAGTATTTGACAGATCACGTGGGATTTCAGACATGGTGTCAAAGAGAAAGATGCTCAGTATGCTTTGACATTTCATCATGAATAGACTTACTAACGAGCAACGCTTGCAAATCATTGAATTTTATTACCAAAATCAGTGTTCGGTTCGAAATGTGTTCATTCACCGTAACGTTGCGTCCAACAGCATCTTTGAAAAAATACGGTCCAATGATTCCACCAGCGTACAAACCACACCAAACAGTGCATTTTTCGGGATGCATGGGCAGTTCTTGAACGGCTTCTGGTTGCTCTTCACTCCAAATGCGGCAATTTTGCTTATTTACGTAGCCATTCAACCAGAAATGAGCCTCATCGCTGAACAAAATTTGTCAAAATTTGAACACATTTCGAACCGAACACTGATTTTGGTAATAAAATTCAATGATTTGCAAGCGTTGCTCGTTAGTAAGTCTATTCAAGATGAAATGTCAAAGCATACTGAGCATCTTTCTCTTTGACACCATGTCTGAAATCCCACGTGATCTGTCAAATACTAATGCATGAAAATCCTAACCTAAAAAAAATCACTCTTTAGAATTGGGTTTGTTAAAAACCCTTATACAATATTTGGTTTTTTGGGGTCATTTTTGTTTGGAATGGGTCTTAATCTGGCATGCACTATCCCACAAACCTATAGTCCAGACGTATTCTTTAAACTGCTTTTGTAGAGACGGGAGCTTCCAATCGAACATAGGTCTCATAGCGACGTCCTAACACGATAATCTGTGCCTGATATCGGT
This sequence comes from Stomoxys calcitrans, assembly GCF_963082655.1. Taxonomy (NCBI): domain Eukaryota; kingdom Metazoa; phylum Arthropoda; class Insecta; order Diptera; family Muscidae; genus Stomoxys; species Stomoxys calcitrans. The sequence continues at coordinate 224,194,792 of NC_081553.1, forward strand.
CTCGCATTCCAACTTCTGATACCAACACTTAATCGACACTTGTTCTTCTCCAATCTTTTGATGGTTTTATTAGTTACTGCCCCAAGAACACGGTACCAATTCAAAGATGGGTAATTTTTCTATTGTTCTGGGTTCGGAGCTCTTATGATCTGCTCTAGTCTGTCACTCAGAAAGAAATGGGTCTGTGAAAAAAACCGTTACATTCTCTTTTTGTGGGAAGATCTTCCTGTGAAATCTGTTTCAATTGGCACAATCCCACAAGCCTATGTTTCTTATACAAGCTTCATTGATGGTGTTCTATTCTCCTCTAGTCTGTCACTCAAAGAATCGTCTATACATTCTGAGTCTATCTAGCCATATCCATCAGCCCTTCTGTCGAAATCACGATAGCGGACGAACGCGTAAAGCTAACCGCTTGAAATTTTGCATAGATACTTCTTATTGATATAGGTCGTGGAGGATTGCAAATGGGCCATATATATAACCTCAATTTGACCTCTTCTGCCCTTGGAATTTTCATCCAATTTGGCTGAAATTTTGAACAATGACTTGAATTATGAACAGTGATGAATTGGTCTGTAAACAGATATAGCACCCATATAAAAAATTTGGTAGAACGACATGGGTTATGACTTCCAACATCCATGCTAAGTATGATCCGAATCGGTCTGTAAACAGATATAGCCCCCATATAAACCGATTATCGGATTTGAATTCTTGAGCCCTTAGAAGCCTCAGTTTTCATCTGATTTGGCTTAAATTTTGAACAAGGACTTGAGTTATGACTTCCAACATCCATGTTTAGTAGGCTACGAATTGGTCTATAAACAGATATAATGAGGAAAATTGCAAGAAAAAATTATAGTGACCATTATGGCTACCATTGCCGGCATCATTTTTGTTTGTTTTATCACGTGATTAGATTTGGATCTCACTCACGAAACATGTGACTCACGCGTGACACTACTACTTACGTGCACACCTCTACTCCACAGTCTCCTTTGTTATGCCCCAGATTGCTTTCTCGGTCTTCTTGTGAGCCTAGCAAAGCCCTCGCTCACTGCTGCCGTCGTCTCGCTGACTTCTATCGATTCTGCTGCTATGACTGTTTCATTGACACTCTCGCTGTCTGAGCTTGTATCGGAAACACCATCTTTACCTAAAGGGTGGGGACGAACTGCGCATACTTCTGAGTTATCCGCATTTTCCTCATTCGTTAGTCTGACGACTGGTTTTAAGCTTGAAGCCTTACTCTGGACTACAGGTGCCAAGGCATCCACAGATGTCTGGTCTTTAAAGTCCATTTTGAGAATTCAACTGGCCTTTATATCTGCCGCTCCACTGGAAACAGACGCGGATCACCAACAGTCCAGTGGATAATCCAATCAAACTAAGCTTGAACAGTTTTAAAAATTTTTGTATAATAGGTAGTACCCATTTCTGAAATAGAGATATTTTGGGAGGATCAAAATTAAAACACGTTCCGTTCATCGGTCGAGAGGATGCAGAAATCTTGAATTTTGGAGTAATAAATTGAAGAAGGAGCACAAAATACCAAATTATTTAAAGACATTTATTTCGTTCGGTCATAAAATAAACAAGTAAGAGCGTGTTTCGTGTTCGGCCGGGCCGTATCTTTTATACCCTCCACCATGGATCGCATTTGTCGAGTTCTTTGCGCCGTATCTCTTTTTAGGCAAACGGAATAAAGGATGGGAATTGTTATGCTATTGGAGATATATCAAGTAATAGTTCAATTCGGACCATAAGTGAATTGAATGTTGAAGAACATACTTGTAGTCTTTGGGTAATATTTCAGTCCATTCGGATAAGAATTGCGCCTTGTAGGGGCTCAAGAAGCATAATCGGGAGATCGTTTCATATGGGAGCTGTACCAGGCTATAGATCGATTAAGACCATATTGGACATGTATGTTGAAGATCGTGGGAGAAGCCGTTGTACAAAATTTCAACAAAATCGGATAAGAATTGCTGCCTCTAGAGGCTGAAGAAGTCAAGATCCCAGATCGGTTTATGTGGCAGCTATCTCATGCTATGGACCGATTTGAACCATACTTGGCATAGTTGTTGGATGTAATAAAAAAAATCAAATCGGATGAGAATTGCACCCTCTATTGGCTCAAGAAGTCAAGATCCAAGATCGGCTTATATGGTAGCTTTATCAGATTATAGGTCGATTTGAACCACACTTAGGACAGTTGTTGGAAATCATAACAAACAACTTTATTCACAATTACGCCCTCTAGTGGCTCAAGAAGTCAAGACACAAGATCGGTATATATGGCAGCTATATCAGGTTATCGACCGATTTAAACTATACTTATCACAGTTGTTGAAAGTCATAACAAAACACTACATGCATTTCAGCGAAATCGGATGAGAATTTCGCCCTCTAGTTGCTCAAGAAGTCAAAATCTCAGATCGGTTTATATGACAGCTTTATCAGGTTACGAACCTATTTAAACCATACTTAGCACAGTTGTTGAAAGTCATACCAAAACACAACGTGCAAATTTTCAGGCAAATGGGATTAGAATTGCCTCCTTTTGATGCTGAAGAAATCAAGACCTCAGATCGGTTTTTATGGCAACTTTATTAGTTTATGGATTGATTTGAACCATACTTAGCACAGTAGTTGGAAGTCATAACAAAACATTTCGTTCAAATTTCAGCAAAATTGGATGAAAATTTCGCCCTCTCGTGGCTCAAGAAGTCAAGATCTCAGATCGGGTTATATGGCAGCTATATCAGGTTATGAAACGATTTAAACCATACTTAGAACAGTTGTTGAAAGTGGCACCAAAACACAACGTGCAAATTTTCAGCCAAATCGGATAAGAATTGCGCCCTCTCGATGCTCAAGAAGTCAAAATCTCAGATCGGTTTATATGGCAGCTTATCAAAACGTGGACCGATTTGGCCCATTTACAATCACAACCGACCTACATTAAGATATATTTCTGCAAAATTTCAATTGTCTAGGTTTATTCCTTCTAAAGTAAGCGTGCTTTCGACAGACGGACGGACGGACGGGCATGGCTAGATCGACTTAAAATGTCATGACGATCAAGAATTTAAATATTGTAATTTATGGGGTCTTAGACGCATATTTCGAGGTGTTACAAACGGAATGACGAAATTAGTATACCCCTCCCCCCTCCTATGGTGGAGGGTATAAGAATATTGTTCAGGACACATCAATGATATTCCGGACACGCCAGCAACTCGGCTACTGGGGCGCTAAGGTTAGAAAGTAAGTAAAACGTTTAGTCACAACTTTTTGTGTGCAATTAAAAAAAATCCAAAAATTTTTTCGTTCTAATTAAATATTAACATCTTTTTCTGTTTGGTGTTTGCCATCACGATAAGAATCCGTGAATTGATATTTATCTCTTCTCCTGTTGGTATCGAAAAACAACACAGTTGTGTGCGTGTATAACAAAGCAAGCTAGGATCCTTTTGGGTCGTTTAATCCTTGCAACATAAACAGCTGCCTGTTGAATATTCTCCTTGCAAAATTCCATCGTACAGTTTACGACCTTAGTGTCTGCCAATAAGGAATTGCCAATGCACGTGCCATAAGACTAGTCTCGTACCAATGTCCTGATGGTACCACAAAAAAAAACCCCTGATGGCAACCAGTGAAACATAGCCACATACCTGGGCTATATCAAGATATTGCTATTTAAACATAAAGCAACCTGAAAACTTGGTGTCCCTTGAAAAAATGCCTAAAACTGTAGGATTTTGTAATGCACAACATAGGCATACTTCCTTGGTTTGTATTGCTCTAAGCAACAAGACCTCTTCTATTGCCTAACAGGCAAAAAAGCTTTGATGAAAGAAAAACAAGGACTTTAACTGAAAACTAAAGGTGTTTCAAAGTTTCTTTGTACACACAACATTCAAAGTTCATCCCCAAAGTGTATAGGAAAAGCATTAAGGCGAATAATCATCGCTGATGGCTGTGAACATCTGCCCTTCTTCCATCCAAATGGGAGCTGTATGAAGAATACGCGTCAATTTCTTAGCTTTCGTTTTGCGAACACACAAACATGCTGGCATTGTGTCGAAGGAAACGAAACCGGATTTTTGTGGGCATTGTATCATGGTCTGCTCAGATGCTCCTTTTTCAATATCCCTGCTTTGTGCTGCGTATCCTTTTGTAAGAAGATCAAAACTTGTTTAGTCATTGTTGTGAGACTTACACTCTACCTTTGCTTTGGCATTGCTTGGGTTCCATTATCATTCGTTTCTCCCCATCGCCTTTCTTTGCTCTCATCCTTGTATTATCCTTTCGTTATACCAGATGCCATGATCGTATTTTATTTTCATTGTTCGGATGCATACAAAGGCCTTGTCTCCAACATGTTTCACAATTTCTTAAACACGCTTGATTTATTTCTTCATGGTTATGGCTATGGGTTTTATCTTTCATCCTTGACAACAGAAGATCTTTTGATTCAATTAATTTTATTGTCGAAAGTACAAATGCCAAAAATGTTTTGATAGCATAAAAATGATAACATATAGTTTTAAAAGAAAAGAAAACAAAACTTTGTAGCTATTCCCAAGATTTGTCCAACTTACAATGGTAGATGGGTCACATTAAGCCATTATATATAGGCCCCCCCCTTTTATTTTATTCTTAACATAAATATTTATAACCTAGGCAACATGAAAGTTCAATTTCAATACGCTTAACTATGTCCATATGTGAGTTAATCTCTTTCAGCTGGTGGTTTTAAGATAAAGATATCTTCCGTTTACGAAGATTAGTCTTTATATTTTGCAGAAAATTTCCTTGTCTGAAACTGGTTAGGTTAGGCAGTCCTTTTCAGATAACCATACCATAGTAGCGACAGACCAAGGGCTATGTTGGAAACCGAATCCAGACCCCCGCACTGGCAATCCGAACACGCTACCAACTCTGCTACCGGGACGCCTAAACTGCTACTGTATGATTCACAGAAGTTCTCCCCTATTTTTACTGGCGGCCGAGTGTCAACGTGTAAAGTTAAGAGTTCAGACACCTTTGATCATATGAGACTGTCGAAAGTTTCCTTGACGTCAAATATGTGGAAGGCGACGATATATTTCTCTTGGGTATTTTTAAGGATCTGACGCATTGTAAATATATTTTGGACTTTCCAGGACCAAAGCCACACTGATTGAGGAGCTTCAGTCTCATTGACTATAAAATTTCAGTCTTACAAAGACAACGCAAAGGCATATACTGTTTTGTCTCTAAAAGAATCGAAAGAAGGCAGCAGTGCATACCATGGCAGGTTAGTCAAGACAAAGAAAGGACTTGCTTGGATGTGCAATCGACTCCATTTTCTCATTTTTATTGATATTTGTTAACATTCACAATAATTAGATTTTGACAATCTTAATGATGCTCATGGGGCCTATCCACTTTATGTTTTCGCAAGTGAATCTCGACTTTCTTACAATCCATGTCAGAGTTGCCATATAGAACCTTAAAATATTTACATTGATTATAGCCGCATTCATTTCATCTTCGATTCATTCAAAAAATTAACAAATTCTCACGGTGAAATTCCCATAAATCTGTGTAAAAGAACAGCAACATAAATGGCGATCAGCGAAGGATATCTTCAAGTTTATTACCATCCCACTAACATTTATTCCAAATTCAGACACTGGAGAATATAAAAAGGTAAAGGAAAGCAGACAAAGGAAAGGAGTTGTACTCGAAGACTGCTTCCCCAGAGACACATATACATTACTTCGTTGTACTCAAGTACCTACCAATCTACCTACATACATCTTTCCTATGTTATTTTGGTGGCCTCTTTCGCTGCCGGAACCATTGAGTGTTCGAGGACATTTTGTCGACAAGATACTGAAGAAGTTTAAGCAACATGTGAAAGATTTTCGCAAATTATCCACACATACTGAAGACCAAAAACCAAAAAATGGAAAAGACATTTCTTGCTCTTAAAGGCAATATGATATGAATGAATTGCGCCTGATGAGGTTGATCATTATCGTCATCATCATCATCAATATGCTGTAGCATTCACTGATGGAGCCTGCAAGAGCCACCACATACATATGTTACAATTGGCAGCTGCCCATTTTGAACAGACATTTTCCTTTGCCCGCTCAAAATAAGCTGCAGAATTTAGCACAAAAGAGATCCACACAAAAGAAGCTCCAATGCTCCCCAATTGTGATTATGGCATTGTTTTGTCTGACATTTTATTTTCTGAAAACGGATGTGAAGGAGTTATTTTTTTTGTGTGCCATTGTCAGTGTTTGGAGTCCAACAACATGTTGTTTTGTGGTGTCTACAATATTTGGAGCTTTGTTTCATGTGCGTTTACATTTCAGCGAATTGATGGATACGATGGCAGTGAGGACAGGTTTGTTAACAAGACGCAGCAATTATACTTATGCAAGTTAGTGCGATGGGGAGCAAGTTGTTTAAAGAGTAGTCGAATAAAATTAAAATCTCAGAAAAATAGGCGTGGCATGAAATACTTTTAAATGGCTGCTGTAAAAACGGTCTTGTCACAGACCCATGGTACAATCAAGAGGTCATTAACACAACAAAAATCTACCCCCAATAAAACTAATTTGTGTGGCAAATGCCGCAAATTGAAATGTCAAAGTGGTTTAGAAATAAACTTTGTTTTTCAACTGGTCTCCTTCAAATGTGTTTTATATTTGTATTTTCATCATTATACCACTGATTTGTTCGAAAAGAACACCTTTTTAAGATTTTAGAAAAAAATTACAGCCTTTGACAGTTAGATTTACTACAAAACAAAAATAAAAAAATTGTAATCAGCTGTTCGCACGACCTCACCTTATAAGTGCATCCTGTATCATTCAGATTGAATGGTGATACAACATGTTTTAATAAACGGCGGTAGAAAGCGGCAATACGATTAGCCGATTAGCTAATCGGGTATAACATTTTTCTCCATACAAATTAAGCAAGCATATCCGCTTAATGGGTAAATATAACACAGCTAGTATTACCATGAATGTTTTCAGCTAATTCTTTGTCTACATTTCTCTTATTATTGACATTTAATGTTTATGGAATATTTAATATCTAGAACCAAAGCGGATTTAAAAAGGTGGTCTCACGCGAACAGCTGTTAGCAGCCGGCCAGCTTTGACGGTATTAGATAAGGTTAAGTTGAAAAGAGGGTGCAGATATTAATCCGCCCCATGCCACTATGGACATACAACTAAGCCAGTAATCGGCTTCTTGTGCGCTCTAAAAACTATAAAGTAACCTCTAAAATAAATTTTAAGTTAGGAATTCCGGGTTACTTACAAAATCCTTAATTGTTTTCAATACCACTCCCCTAAGTTGCTTCATGTCTGGTATTGTGCCTCCACCTAAGTGCCGGTATCTGTTAGACACAAAAGGGGGGCAATGATAAAGAAAATGCTCCAACGTCTCATCATCTTCCTTGCATTCTCTACACATGCTATCACTTGCCGCACCGATTTTACATAAGTGGGCTCGTAGTCCTATATGTCCCGTTATGATACCAATAGATATACTGACCTCCTTCTTGCTTCCTTTCAGTAATAGCCTCGTCTTCTCACGATCTGGATCCGCCCATAGGATTTTCGCCGTCCTACTGACCGTTTCGCTGATCCACAATGTTACATGCGCTTTCGTCGCTCACTCCTTTAACACGGACTTTGTCGACCCAGGTTATTGTTATTGTTATTGTCCTTATGGCCAGGTTATTGTTATTGTCCTTATGGCAATTTTACTTTCGGTAAAGATGTTCACACTCGACGTCCTCTGTTAGCACCACACTACTTCACACTTTCCGTGATCGCCCGGATCTCCGCCCGCAGGATCGTATTATGGTCAGGCAGTCTAAAACGGTATTAAGATGACAGACTTTTGTTTGCATTTTCTTTGTTGTTATCTTCTTTCTCGCATATTCTCTGTTCATGTACGCACATGTATACACATATGCACACAAAATTCTTTATGTGTTGCCAAAACATCGATCAGCTTGATGGCAAGATGGCGAAATGCACCTTATGATTTGTGGTTCTTGTACAAATGAGACCACCTTTAATTGTTTCGTCATGATCTAGTACATTCTGACAATCATTATGTTCATGGGGGCACTACCACTATGTAAATATTTGTTTTGTTTTTTGACAGAACCTTCCATCCTGTCGTTATTTTTCTCTTTCTATCTAGCCTATACTCTCAGATTTGGAAGATTTGAATTTAGCATAGCCTCTTTCCCATGCGAACGATCCTTGTTATACCTTCCTCATTCTCAGTATCGTTTGCAAAATTTGCAGGCTCCAAAAACTGAAAGCATAATAACAACAAAACAACGTCCAAATCCAAAAAAAACAAACCCATCATGCAACTGACTCCATTTTCACCCGTACAAACAAAGCATGCAAGAGCAGACAGGCGATCGATTGGAAGGACAGACAGACACACAGCAACTTCGTCTGTTGATGATGATACATAAATTTTGCGACAGGTGTGTTTTGCCGGTGCATTACGCATTATTATAATTCGCTTTAGTTTGGTTTTCGGTTATGTTTCAACTGCAAATTGTATTTCTACTCTGCTGGCATGTTTGTGAATATGTTGTTTCCAAAAAGCAGCTTGAAAGCAGCCAAAAATTAAGTTTATTTTGGAATTCAAATGAATGAAATATCAGAAAAATCAGAAAATCGCATGTGAAATTTCCGCCAATTCCAGCTCAAAATCTCCCACGATTTTCTTCTTCCTCGTTTCGGGCTTTCATTGTTTTTAATGGTAAAACAAAGGATTGTCAAAAAGTCCCTGTATCTTGCAGAAACATAATACCCTACAAAAGGTTGTCTCCAATGCTATGAAGTATTATACTTTTAGTGATGTTAAATCTGAATTATGCTGAGGTATCAATCCAGGATTCACTGATAGAAGGTTAAGTCACTTGCCTCCAGATGCAAGGCGTTATCACAGCAATGATTTACCCCATAGTACATAGAGATTGCACCAACAAGTAGAACAATTTATGTAAGCAACACCCTTCGGACGGTGTTTGAATTATTCGGAAGACAAATATTTTCAAAACAAAATACTGATTTTAAATGGGTTAGGTTAGGTTGGAAAGAGGGTGCAGATATTAATCCGCCCCATGCCACTATGGACATAGACCTAATCCAGTAATCGGCTTGTTGTGCGCTCTAAAAACTATAAAGTAACCTCTAAAAAGAAAATTTTAAGTTAGCAATTCCGTGCTACTTACAAAATCCTTAATTGTTTTCAATACTACTCCCCTAAGTCGGGCTATGACAAAGGAAATGCTCCAACGTCTCATCATCTTCCTACACATGCTAACACTTGCCGCAACGATTTTACATAAGTGAGCTCGAAGTCCTATGTGTCCCGTTATGATACCAATAGGTATACTGACTTCCTTCTTACTTCTTTTTAGTAATAGCCTCGTCTTCTCACGATCTGGATCCCCCCATAGGAGTTTCGCCGTCCTACCGATCGTTTCGTTGTTCCACAATGTTGCATGCGCATTCGGTGTCCATGCAACATTGTGGGTTAACGAAGTTTATTGACGGCAGTCCTCTGGCCATCACCGCCAAATCGTCTGCCCTTTCATTTCCCCTTACTCCGTTATGGCCCGGCACCCAAACGAAATCTGCATCGTTTTGCCATCCTCAGAGAAGGCGTTCATCTACTTCTTACACTGCAAGACTGTTCGTGACCTTACCGTCCTGGTTGTCAGTGCCCTTATGGCAATTTTACTGTCGGTAAATATGTTCACACTAGACGTCCTCGCATTAGCACCACACCACTTCACGCATTCCGTGATCGTCCGGATCTCCGCCTGCAGGATCGTATTATGGTCAGGCAGTCTAAAACAGTTGTCAGTACCTGGGTTCTCAATGTAGACCCCCAGGCCAACTCTGTCCTCTAGTTTTGATCCATCCTGATTTTAAATAACATTTAAGGAAATACAAGCATTCTAAGTTTTTTTCCACCACCATTAAATGGACTTTAACTGTGCCATTTTCGACATTGAATAGGAAACTGAGCTTGTATGTGTCGCATCCAGGCGCGTATCGAGAAGGCATACAGATGTTGGGCTCTGATAATACCAATACTAATCTATACCTCGGTAGTATGATGAATGGGCGCTGGAGAGGAAGTGTAACAAAAGTACGTTACAACAGGTACAGATAACGTTTGGTCTTGGCATAGGCAGGCCGAAGAGAACCACATATACTGGATCTCTGTATGTTCGACCCATAGACATACAGATTAAGTACAAATCAGAGGGGCTGAAAGGGCCTGAGGACAGTCGTTGCCAAATTCGGTAAATACGAAACCTTTCAATGCGACGCAGTTCGAGCTAATGGCGAGAGTGAACAAATCGAATGGACGCCGCAAACCGTTTGGTGGGATCCCTATCGTGACAAAACGAGGCTAATACTGAAGGTTAGTCAAAAGAAGATTAGTATGGATTTCGGCATAATTACGGGACACATAGGACTACGTGCGCCTTTTTGTAGAATAAGTATGACAAGTGATAGCTTGTTTAGGGCAGGGGAGAAACGTCGAGAAGTTGGAGCATTTCCTATGGCATTGCCCCACTTTTGTGGCTAACAGATACAGACACTTGGGTGTTAATACGATAAATTTCAAACAATCTCTTTCAATAAAGAAATTCAAAATAGAGAGATTTCGAAGGATTTTATTCGTTCGCGTAAGCGGTAATTCGCCCCAGACTTGAACCGACTTAGGGGCATAGAATGGAAACATAGGGATTAGTTATAAAAGTATGTTAGCATGGAGTTCTTGAAATATCATTTTTAAGTTTGTGCATTTGTTTGCAAGGAGAAGAGCTAGACCCATTGATAAGTATACCGATCGACTCAGAATCACTTTCTGATTCGATTTAGCCATGTCTGTCTGTCGGTCTGTGAGTCCATGTATTCTTGAAATCAAAGTGCAGGTCGTATTTGTTGTCCAATCATCACGAAATTTTGCACATATCACTTTTTTGGCCCAAGGACGAACGGTATTGGTTTTTGGTAAAAATCGGTTCAGATTTAGATATAGCTCGCATATATATGTATCGCCCGATATACACTTAAATGGCCGTAGTAACTTCAATTTTCAACCGATCTGCACAAAATTTGGCATAGATTATTTTCTTGCTTATCTTAACATATTTGCAAAATTATATTAATATCGGTTCAGATTTAGATATAGCTCCCATATATATGTATCGCCCGATATGCACTTAAATGGCAATAGTAGCTACAATTTTCAACCGATCTGCACAAAATTTGGCACGGACTGTTTTGCTTTGTCAACCGATCTGCACAAAATTTTCTTGCTTCTCTTAACACATCTGCAAAATTTTATTAAAATCGGTTCAGATTTAGATGTCCTATCCGATGCGATTTCATCCGATGTGTGCTTTTAAAGCTGTAGAAGGCACAATTTTCGTCCGATCCTTACACGATTTGTTTCTTTTTTTGACGTCCCAATATGTGTGCAAAATTTCATTGAAATCGGTCCAGATTTAGATATATTTAGCTCCCATATATGTCTTTCACCCGATATGCCCTTTTAAAGCTGTAGGAGCCCCAATTTTGGTTCAATCGTTACCAAATTTGGCACGAAGTTTTTTTTGTACGTCCCAATCTGTGTTCAAAATTTCATCAGAATCGGATCAACTTTATATATAGCTTCCATATCCGATATGGCCTTTTAAGGCAGTAGAAGGCACAATTTTGGTCCGATTTTTATCAAATTTGGCACGAAGTGCTTTTTTTGACGACCTAGTATGTATGCAAAATTTTATTAGAATCGGATCGGATTTATATATAGCTCCCATATATATCTTTCATCCGATATGGACTTTTAAAGCTGTAGTAGCCACAATTTTGGTCCCATCCTTACAATATTTTGCAGGAGATGTTTCATTTGACGTCGCACTGCATGGAAAAAATGTCATCAAAATCGAACCAGATGTAGATACAGTTCGCATATATATCTTTTATGCGTTTCGACATTTAAGGCTGTAGAAGGCACAATTTTCGTACCACCGCATGCCAAATAGGTATGCCAAATTAAAGTCTAACTAGATTTGAATATAGGTGATATATATTGAAAGTATTACGTGGACTCGGCGGTGTAGGGTATTATATAGTCGGCTCCGCCCGACTTTTGCCTTTCCTTACTGGTTCTAGGTTATTTTTGTTACTTTCTATAGCCCAGTTGGTAGCGTGCTAGAATTACCAGTGCGGGGGTGTGGGTTCGATTCCCATCATAGGCCTGGTCTGTCACCAACTAAAAGAATTGAGTTGTGCTTCATATTATTCTCCTACAAATACGCACCCATATTTTTCTCATATACTTTTGTAAAGCTACTTTGAAAGTATGCTTCGAAGTCGCCTATAGCCAAACGGCCAGCTTCATTACTTTCATCCTTGTATTCTATCCTTCAAAGATCGTCGACTGTGTATTTTTCGGAAACAATAAAACATATGTTGTTATGGATAAATATCTTTGATGCCTTTTTTTTGGTATTCTTACAGGAAATTACAATCATGACATCGAAAAAAAACAAGCAAGGCAAAGAGATCTTCAAAATATGCTGTTATATGCAGACAAAAGGCAAATACACCAACCTGGCAAAACGGAAATTAAGGTAAAAACAAAAATTAATGATGATTTAAATAAAGCATTTCTGTTAACATTTATTACAGAATAACATTGAATCTCATCATGGTGGAAAGCAGCTGTTGTCTGACATGGACATCACTCAGAGGATGAGGATTACAGTAAAGAAGGAAGAATTGTAAGTTGGAGGAAGAAAAAATTTGTCATCTTAGGGTTTTTCTTTTGAACAACAGATTAGGCCTTTAAATGTCTGTATGCATATTGGTGCTGGCAAATTTGCTAAGGCATTTTTTCAAAAGTAATCCTTCTTTGGGTACCTGTTTTTGTTGATCCTTTAAGGAGCCAACATTAGGGCACAAATGAATGAATTAATGATCAGCAAGAATTTGTCTAACATTTCCTCTGGATATTATAAAGGTCCTTAAGCCTATAATCTAAAAACCAAACTTTGGCTATATTTATAAGATAATTATATGTCCACTGACATTTCATGAAAACTAAAATTGTGAAACTCTTTTCCATTCGAAAATTAAACAAAAAAACCTTCAAAAAGTAATGAAACCCCGAATTGTACAACAATTGCTACATTTGTGAAAGCATAGCCATGAATCTTTGAAAGCCACTCACAGCACCTGCCTTATTTTTACGGCTACTGTGGCTAAATAAAACCCAGTCCTCTAAGCCATAACGAACAATGAGTAAGTGTAAGAGAAGAGAATCTTTTTCGAGTAGATTCTCGTTCGTTTCATTCGATGATGAATGAGGCTTAGTATTAAATGTGTGGGTACACCTTTCAAATGATGGCATTGTGACGCTGCGCAAACAAAGCAGTCGGCTTAAGAAGAGAAGACAAAGAAATTCTCCAGAGCCAGACATTTATGCAGTTCCATGCAACTGGTTGATTAATAAAGGGCGCCTTTTTTGGGTTTTGTTGTTCGATATGCTCTCTCTCTCTCTCGTCCTCATTCATGTAATAATAAATCATCAAGTGTCCTTTAAAAAAAAGAAAGGATAAAGGATTTTTAGCTTTCTAGGAAATTTGATTAAATGAGAATCCTCATCAGGACATGAGTGTACAAATTCATTACAAGAACAGGTGTTATGCAAACAACACTTTAGGGTTGGATATCCTGGCATGATCATCTTGGGGGGAAGGGTAATCATGGAGTTGAAGATCAATATGTAATTCAGGTAGCAATACAAGCAATGCCATTAGGATGTACATATGAACTAAATTGTCAGGCAAGAGTCTCTAATATAAGGTTGTGTCACTTGCAAAAGCAGTAGATAGGACCATAAACATCATTGCAAATTTTGCCCATGAACATTCCACCAAGGAGCAGGGGTAAACATCTCAGGCGTTCAGCGTCATAGGCGGACATGCTTACCTCTGCGCTACGGTGGCCTCCATAATTAAAATTGTCTAAATCTGTCTATTGTGAATGTTTACAAATGTCAGTAAAAATTGTTGTCTGTGACAAAATCCAGCATATTGCCCATCCACGCATTATTTTTTCTTTTTATACCCTTCACCATAGGATGGGGTGTAATAACTTAGTCATTCCATTTGTAACATATCAAAATATTGATCTAAGACCCTAAAAAGTATCGTAATGACATATTAAGGCGATCTAGACATGTCTGTCCGTCCGTCGAAAGCTCGTAGGCATAAAGCTTGAAATGTTCCTTCCTGTTCCATATTTTGATATAGCTCCCATATAAACCGATCTTCTGATTATACTTCTTGAGCCTCTAGAAAGCGCAATTCTTATCCGTTGACGCTGACTTTTCGTATTACCTCCAACGGATGTACAAATTATGGCCCGAATCGGCTCAAAACCCGATATAGATCCCATATAAACCGATTTCCTGATTTTACATCTTGGACCTCTATGGGGCGCAATTTCTATCCGATTTGGCTAGATTTTTGTACAAGACTTCTTCTACTACCTCCAAATTACGTACCAAGTCTGAATCGGTATAAAACCTGATATATGAAGCTTTCATAAAAACCGATCTCCCGATAGCATTTCTTGAGCACAAAAACTTCTCCTATGATCTTCAACATAAGTGACAAATATGGTCCGAATCGGTCCAAAACCTGATGTTGCCTATGCGCCTATAAAGCTAAATTCCTATCCTATTTGGCTGAAATTAGCACAATGACTTCTACTATGGTCTCAAACATCTAAGCCAAGTATGGCCCGAATCGATCCATAACTTGGTATTGCTCCAAAAGCATAGCAATTCTTATGGATTGTCCTTTGCTCGCCTATAAAGAGATATGGGGCAAAGAACTTGACAAATGTTATCCTTTGAGGAGTGTGTATAAGATTCGACCCGGCAGAACTTAGAACGCTTTTACTTGTTCAGTTTCTTTTAAAATATAACTTTAAATATTTTAATTTTGCTCAATTTATTAAGTTAGAAAAACGTAAGCAATCACAAATTTAACTAGCTTAATGGCGAAAATTGTATGTCAGCTGATCGCTTGAGGTAACCTTGTCAAGTGAATCCTGGGCATTACCCAGGTTACCTTTATGTTTTCGCAAGTGACCTAACCTTCTATTAATGCCATAAGAAAGGCCCCATGCTTTATTTTAGTACTATATAAAGGATTCACTGAATAAGGTTAAGCCGATCAGCAAACATACAATTTTTCTTAATTTTTGGCAGTACTACGCATTGACGATGTCCACTTGTTCTCTTTTTACATTCATTCTTTGTTTACGTTTCCCCCATTTGATGACATTTTCAATCGGCAGATTTGGCATCCTTAATGATGTTCATGGGGTCTAACCACTTTATGTTTTCGCAAGTGACCTAACCTTCTATTAGTGAATCCTGTACTATATAGTGCAGTGCAATGGAATTTGTATGAACATGCCATCTATCAAGGACAAGGAAGTTCTGGATAAATTACCATTGCAGGATTATGTAGAATGACTGTTGTCAGGATAACCATGATACGTGTTTCACAAATGAGTGTGGCCATCCGCAGAAATCCACGAAAATAATCACTTGCACAAATACCTCTATTGTGAATGGTAACATAAAATTAAAATCTATTATTTATATAATTGTGTGCAGAAATCTTAGTAAACTTTATTTGAGTTTTAAATTTTACAAATATTTGCACTCATTTCCTCGCATTATTTTGTTACCACTTCATGGCAAAAATACACTCAGTTTGTCCAGTTTGTTTTCTGATATATGGTTGGTATTCTGTTTTTTTCGGAATAGAATAATGCTGGCAACATTTGTGAGGTACTATGCTATGTAAAACTTTTCTCTAAAGAGGTGTCGCACTTCGGCACGCCGTTCGGACTCGGCTATAAAAAGGTGGCCCATATCATTGGGCTTAAACTTGAATCGGACTGCACTCATTGATATGTGAGAAGTTTGCCCCTCTTTCTTAGTGGAATGTTAATGGGCAAAATTTGCCATTTCGCGCGAGCGGAATTTCACAGCAATCCAATGTTTTTGTTTCCATACCAAAACATATATTCATTTTGCCATTCCATTTGCAACACATCGAAATATCCATTTTAGATTTTTAAAAATCTAAGACGATCTAGCCATGTCCGTCCGCCTGTCCGTCTGTCGGTTGAAATCACGCTACAGTCTTTAAAAATAGAGATATTGAGCTGAAACTTCTTTTTTTGTCCATAAGCACGTTATGTTCAAAAATGGGCTATATCGGACTATATCTTGATATAGCCCCCGTACAGACCGATCCGCCGATTTAGGGTCTTTGGCCCATAAAAGCCACACTTATTATCCGATTTAGCTGAAATTTGGGACAGTGAGTTGTGTTAGGCCCTTCGACATCTTTCCTTAATTTGGCTCAGAGTGGTCCAGATTTGGATATAGCTGTCACATAGACCGATCCGCCGATTTAGGGTCTTAGGCCCATAAAACCCACATATATTATCCGATTTTGCTGAAATTTGGGAAAGTAAGTTGTGTTAGGGCACTCCACATTTTTCTTCAATTTGGCCCAGATCGGTTCAGATTTGGATATAACTGCCATATTGACCGATCTCTCGATTAAAGGTTTTGAGCCCATAAAAGGCGCATTGTCCGATTTTCCAAAATTTGGGACAGTGAGTTGTGTTAGGACCATCAATATCCTTCTTCAATTTGGCACAGATCGGTCCAGATTTGAATAGACGCCAGAATACTCAGCTATAGAAAACAAACTGAGTCTGCTCCTAGTACTGCCAATGATTTTTAATTACAGAGCGGGCATGTAGCACTGTGAAATATTGTAACAGTTGGGAGGACAATGAAAATCCTATGGGGAGATTCAGATCTTGAAAAACATGGTTTATGTTGAGGGGAAGTATGGATATCATAGGGCTTTCGGTATCATTAAGGGACACAGGAGTACAGACACACTTTTGCAGAATAGGTGCGGCAAGTGCGCGTTTGAAGGGAAGACGATGATGCGTTAAACCATTTGCTTTGCCAATATTTAGGTATCCATGCAATACCGGATCACCTTGTTCCTGGTTAAGACTTTTCGGGATTATTTTTCATAAGCCAGTGCGCACAAGAAGATAAATACTGGGTAATTTTGGGCTGGCTAAAGTCCGCACAAATTTCTCAACCTAACCCCACCCTTTCTAATTTTGTCCACGATTGATTTCGATTTTATGTTATTGCAGGTATATTCCAATAATGTATACATTCCTTGACTGCCAAAGACTCTTCTATGTAGCTGTCTAGGTGATAAAAGGCTGTTTCAGCAAGGAATTGTCTTTGCTATTATTGTACTTTTACCAAGAGGGGAGATTCTTACAAATCTTCAGCCAGAGACATGTTTATTTCAATCAACCCGAAGTTTAATTTTCTTTCCATCCTGGATTCAAATAAAAATTTGACCAAGTTGGGCTTTAATAAAAAATGTTGTTGATATTTTAATAAATGTCTTATATTTTGAGGAAAAATCTCATTTTATTCCATGTCCCAGAAAGTTACAGTTTTACCACTACTACGGTTGTAAGCTTTAAATTTCAAATACCAGCAAATTCAAGTGGCAGGTGCTTTCGAAGGAGTCACACTCCTTTTGTACAATAATTTAAAAGTCCTTTTGGCTTAATGATTTTTGGTGGACAGACATCGATCGATAGCTACAGCAGCTTGTGGCAGAGCTCATAGCAACCAAATGTTGTTAAAACACATTTCACTGTTGGAAATCTCCCTGATGCAACTTACTCCCTCTCTCTCATCGTTTGAGGTAGGGGTGAGTTTTAAGCACGAGTCAAGAGTCCAACATGCAATTAAGGGCAAAGTTGCAAATTGATCATAAAACGAAGACACCGAATTGCAGCAGGTCTTTTTAGCCATCATTTTGCCTCATGCACGTAAGGAATGGGTTCGGCGTGTGCATTTAGCATATGGACGAGAAAGTTGGACAAACTTGCCACCATCGAGCATTCAGTCACTCGCATGCCGTTGGCATAGCGTTGTACATTTGTGGCATGATCATTAAATGATTTCTGTGGAAGCAAAAATAACACCCTAATGCGTCGGCAATCATAAAACTCAAAAGTGAAGGACAACCATGCACCCATTCCAACTCTTATTATCACCGCACTTACCTCTTCTTTCCTTCCAATAACTGCAATTATCATTAACCATATTGCCGGACTATTGTGGCCGTCAGACGATCGAAAATAGTAGCGTTTATACCACGAAATGGCAAAGCTAACGGTATTTTTCGCTTGTGGTTTCTTAAGAAAAGCTAAATTTTATGAAAGTACATGTACTTTGGTTCCAAGTTTTACTTTTTTTTATATATCGGAAGAAATATCTTTTAATAAACTTAACAAACTTAAAAATTTTAACTTTTAACTTTTATAATTTTAAATGCGAAATTTGATTTTGAGAGTCTGTGGGTTGCTAACCCCACTCCATAAATTAAAACTCACAATTTAAGCAAACAAATCAGCTGATTAGGTTGCCTAAATAGATTTTCTAGGAACCTTCACAAAAACCAACTAGATCGCTAAAGCTGCTATCACACGATATGTGCGTTACGTATGTGCTGTCACTTTCCGTAACCACAGACTTTTCTGTATATAAGCGAATAGAGCGTGTATATCCGATGAAATAAAAACTCGCTTTAATCGAAAGAAGTGCATAATTATTTCAAAATCGATTTTTCTTATTATATTTGTTGTACATATCACACGATGTGCACAACATACAGAGCTAAAAAAAACATGAGAAAACATATCATGTAATAGCACCTAATAAAACCTAGTACTTAATTCATTGGCACGAAAAATTTCTTCTTATTAATTGCTGTTCGATCGAAAAGTCGAACTCAATACTAGTGTTTAAATAAAAATTTTTTTTGGAATATCTTCCCTTTGCATTACCGATAAATATCCTTTTTGTGGTTTCCTCTTGCGAACATTTAACTCGTGCCCAAGGCATTTGGTTCATCTTAAAAAAAAGTCCTAAAGCAATTCGGTGGAAAAAAACCAACTGGCTTGGCTTTAAGTTGATGCTTGAAGTTAGTTAACCACAACAGAAATGTTGCAACATCATCAGGGCACAAATGCTTTGTTGTGTATTGTCGTTGTGGAGGACCAAACCGCACATCAGGATGATGGGAAATGGGAAATACCAACATTCATCACGTCTGCTGCCGTGTGTTTCTGTCTTTCCGTCTGTCTGCATGGACAAATATGATAATTAACACGACAGTTTACAGTTGCAGATGTAACAAATGCATCAAAAACAACAACAATGTCCATATGTATGTATTCTGTTGACGGGTGGTGTTTTAGTTGTCTGTTGCCGCCATACACTTACATTCCCTGAATCATTCAGCAGACGTCATTCGTAAAAGATGGCCTGGTAGCAAAAAATTAAAAATCAGGCATCCATTCAAGAAAAAGGTCGAAAAATCATTAAGGAATCAGTGACTATGCGGTTTTTCGGAAATTTGTTTTGAGTAAATGAATCACTAAATAGAAAAACATATTTTTGGACTTTAAGGACACTGTTAGAACAATGTCATGAATAATAACAGTCAAAATCTCTAACTTTTTGTCACTCGTTTCGTTTGCAAATTTTTAAAATCAGCTGTTTTTCTTTCATAAGATCAGATGATTTCCATTAATTAGCGGACGAATCGAGTGACATAAAGGTAAGAATTTTGGCAGTAAAGGCTGGTACCATATTCGTTTCTCACGGTGAAAACACATGTTTTTCACGGTTACTTTATGAAAAAATTTTCATAAATAATAAATGAATTCAGCAAGTTTTTTTGCTTCAAATTCTATTATCTTCAAAAAAGTAATCACAAAAAATTTTTGCGAAAATTGAACATAGTACCACCCTTAAGATTATTACTTTAGTACTGGATAGATAAGGACACAAATAAAATGCAAAAAAGTTTCCAGTGCAATCTGTTTGTTTGCCATGAGGAGTTAACCCTATTTGCCAGCCTGTCAAAACAACGCGAGGAAAAAAGTGCAAAATTTATAAATAAAATTTACAGATCATGTGTGGCCATAGAAGTCGAATAAATTAAATAAGATTAGTGCACGCAATTGTATAAATAATTGGGTTTAATTTTATTTTGCTATTCACAATAGAGGCATCTCTGCAAGTGATCACAGTTATTTGTGAAAAACATATCATGGCTGTCCTGACAACAGATGTTCAGAATAAAGCCTACACTGGTAATTTATCCAGAACTTCCTTATACTGGATAGATCTTATTTTCATAAAAATTTCATTGCACTGCACTATATAGTACGAAAATAAAATACGGCTTATGTAAAATCTAACGGCCGTCTAATAATTTAATAAAGCTTTAAAAAAGGTTTGTTTGACAGTTATATAAAGGAAATCTGTCAAATAAACCTATTTCAAATCTACATTAAGTTTTATGTCACAAAAAACTCTGCTTCAATGTAGTAACTGTAGTTGTAGTTGTCGTTGTTAGACTTTTAATTGCGTTAATTCGTCCAATAGTATGCGGCATATTACGAAATCAGGATTTACTTATAAGGTGAGGTCATGCGAACAGCTGTGTATAATTGTTTATATATGTTTTGATTTTGCAGTAAATCTAAATGTCAAAGGCTCGATAAAATAGCTGTGATTAATTCTAAAATCTTAAAAAGAAATTATATTTGATCCAATATGCACACAAGCAACAAAACAATGTTATAATGATAAAAACACAAATATAAAACACATTGAAGAAGATAAGTTGTAAAATAAAGTTTATTTCTAAAACCACTTTGAAATTTCAATTTACGGCATTAACTACTCAAGATAGTTTCTTTGGGGGTAGATTTTTGTTGTTGTGCTAATGACGCTACTTCTTAATTGTATCACGTTACGCAATCAATTAATAGACAATTTACTTGCGAATGAACTTAGTACTAGGCTTTACCTGGAGGTGAATTCCTCGAGTCGAGGTTATATTAAATGTTCCGGCAGTTTGCAACGCCATATTCAACAAACACTGGCCTGTATGTCGATGAGAATTCTGGACTTCCGTACTCCTAACTGCTCATATCTTAATTCTGCTCTTTCAATAGGTGTGTTTTATTTTAGTACCATATAGCGCAGTGCAATGACATTTATATGAAAATTACACCTTCCAGGCAGGGTTACGAAGTTCTGGATAAATTACCAGTGCAGGCTTATGTAGAACATCTGTCGTCGGGATTGCCATGATATATTTTTTACAAATAAGCAGAAATCCTCTATTGTGAATGACACAACAAAATTTTAATCAATTATTTATAAAACTTCGTGCACACATCTTTATACATTTTATTTGACTTCTATGCCCACACTTGGTTTGAAAATTTTATTTACAAATTTTACACAATTATATTTTAAATGTACAATTTATATTTGAATTTTTTGCTCGTATTGTTTTGGCAGGTAGGGAAACAAACAGACTTGCACTGGAATTTTTTTGGCGTACTAAAATAAAACACACCAAATTTATCTGCAAATATTTCCATTTCCATGCAGAAAAAAGTCCAGAAAATTTTCCGAATATTCCAAAACAGTTGAATTATCCAAACAGTTGATCCGATTTAAAAATCTGTGATCAAATCTATCAGTGAATTCAGGTCAATTGACAATTCCTCCATGCCATACAAGGCGGATTTAAAAAGGTGGTCTCACGCGAACAGCCCTTTACAGCTGGCAAGTTTTGACGGTATAAAGATGACAGATTTTTGTTTGCATTCTCTTTGTTGTTATCTTCTTTCTCGCATATTCTCTACTCATGCACGCATACGTATACACACACGCACAGAAAATTTCTTTGCGTTTGTTTGGCAAAACTACGATCAGCTTGATGACAAAATGGCAGATTGCACCATATGATTTGTGGTTGTTGTACAAATAAGACCACCTTTAATTGTTTCGCCATGCATGCCATACATATCCGACATCATGTACTAATGTACGATCGGTGTTCTAATTCGAATGAGAAGGATTTCGGATGCGGACTCCACCTTGCTAAGCGTCTTCTTAGGTCTTTTTGCGACATCATTCACTTCAAACTGCTTAGTTCGTGATAATGCCGTCAAAGATCGTAACAGCAATGGTAACATAACTCGATTAAAAAACGTCTATACTATTGGTTGGCGCCCGTAAAATCTGTTTAGGTGTTTGAATAGCAGAACCGGGTAATGGTATCCACATGGCTTTGACCAGGCTTAAGTACGGCTTCGTCTAATAATTTCGCCACACATTCCAGCCGTGCGCATGAATGTCGAAGTCTATCACTATCAGCCGATCATCCAAGTAGACAAAGACACAATCACGTATACCTAAAGGGTTCACTTTATCCATTACACGGCACAACCTTAGGCATGAATCACCATATATGACATATCTTGTTTTCCCCAAAAACACATCCATTGCTCTCTCTTGGTATTATTTCTTATATTGTTTGGGTTTAAGGTTGCCAGCTCTCAACCTCAAAGTTCTCATAACACTCTTGCAAATGGTACCACATAAAACCAAATGTTCATCTTCAAGGATAACCACAATGAGAAGAAAGGACATTCCACAAAAGGTGTGAACATTTATCAAATTTTCTACGGTCGTTTATTCTATTGGAGATCACATAAAAATACACACCAACTTCAATAAAAAAATGTTACTTAACCAGATTTGAAGTTGTGTTAATGGTAGTAGGTATAAGAATATCAAAATAGAAATTCGCTACACTCCCCAGGGGTGGTTTTATATGGGTTCACAGGCTCACATTTCGTTACGCTACTCAGGCAATTAATTAAAAGGAAATAAGTCGATTTGAATGTTCATGCATTTCTTGTTATGGAATGCTTTCCTCAAATAAATGATATTAACCTACATCTGTAACAGCCTTTGTGTGCCCTTTTGTATAATACAAACATATTTGACACGTATTATTGGTCAAATGATTAATTCGATAACAAACATATAGAAAAAGGGGTTCAAAAGAATACTTTGTTAAAATTTAGTTTTCGTAAGTTTTCTGCAAAAATTTTATGTAAACAAATATATTTTGGCAGGTGGCCACACTAAATTTTGAAAAACCAATCCTGAACACAAATGTTCTACATAAAGACTAGTACTGACTTCGATTTCTCGAAGAAAATGCGAACACATTTTATTGGAGTTGTACTGAGTTCTATGAGCAAATTAGTAGCGACATGTCACTGCATTATAAATTTCGCTTCATTTGGGCAGTATTGAACTCTGCTGTTGAACACTCGGACCAACAGCGATATCGTTGTTTAGCGTCGGAGCCATTAACACTACATCCCAAAAATGCACAGAAACATGTGTATACTATGGAAGTAATTGTAGTGGTGTGGAAAATAAATCCATCACTACAACAGCTAGTAGACAGGGTGTCGGACTTGGTTAGTGTCGTACTTACTTCAAAAAGCAGTTTTAGCAATGAATTCGATATAAGAAGAACAGTACAACCTTGAAATAACTACCAGAGAGTGTACGGTAAACAGCAGAGTAAATTTTTTTCTCGCGAAGTGCACTGTCTGTCAACGAGTTTTGGTTGTGTGTGTGTATTATAGTTAAGAACCATAGCACACACAAACAACAAAAAATGGCGCGAACTAGTAACATACACGAAATCAGGGTTGCACTAATCACTGATTTTGACAGATAGTGCACTCAATTTGTTGTTGTTGGGCAACTGCCACTACCTGTAAATGAATATATCTTGATTACAACCGACCAACGTACGGCTCTTGTAGCCTTCACACCTAAGAGTATCCGATGAGGACCTCCTTCCAAAACGTGGCTTTTATTAGAAATTCTGCTTTCATAAAAAAAAATTTTAAAAATGTAAGGTTATAGAAAATTTTCTCGCAATATTATTTTTTGAAAATTTGGTCAACAGTTAATTTTCAAAGTAATATTCCTCCAAATCTTTGTTCTCATAGAATATTTTCCAGATAAAATTCGTAAAATTTGAATTTTCAAAGAAAATTTCATTGAAAATAAAATATATATTTTATTATTTCTAATGAAATTCCATTAAATTTTATTTTTGTTTTATTTTGGTTAAATGTTTACCCGTTAAACCCAACTTAACGTTCCACATATTTTTTTATTATATCAGTTGCCATCTCTATACAACACTGATATTGTTTCATTTGGCATCTCTATACTGCTGTTGTCTTCCAGAGGGATAAGCAACCATGGTGTGGTGTTACATGAAAACATGTATGGCCACAAATGTATGGGTGTGTATGAACCTCAGGTTTGAACAAACAAATTATGTTGCGCCTGCCTATGGCATTCGCCAGTTGCTGATGTTCGTTTTTAGTATTTGTATACGTGTGCCGCGTTGCCGTTTTGGTCTTTTTTTTATCAAATCTGGGGATTTACTTTCTTTTTTTAAGGGTTTGTTCGGATGGACGTTTTTATACGATGATCTGAGAGAATCAGACCAAAAAGTCTGCCACTATGTTGCATTTTTTACTTTTTACATGAAAAACATAAGTGTCCCTAATTTATAACCAGACAAAAATTGGATGGAATATACCCTTGCCTTTTCATGTTAAACTCAGTTACTTTTTTCCTATATATACGTGTTCCTTATTATAACATTTGGCTTTGCCAATGAAAAAAATATTTTTTCATTTAATTTAAAAAAATGTGGATTTTCCCAAATGAAACGCTTGGTCCCTAATTATATGGCCACCACTTAATGTAATGATGTCTGTGTTTCAGTCCGCCCGTCTCTTGTAATCACGCTGTTGTTGAATGGGCCAACTTGGAAAATATTTGGATAGGCGCCATATAGACTCATCCGCCGATTTAGTTCATTATATCTGTATTTATTATCCGATTCCGGTAAAATTTGGAACAATTAGTTGCAATAGGCCGTCAGATATCCGGACCGAATATGGTCAATATCGAGATTTATTTAAATATAACTATCATATAAGCTGATCTGCTGATTTGGGCTTATACAGTCAGTTGGATTAGACACCTCGATATCGGTTCCGAGTGTGTTCGCGATCGGATTGTATTTGGATATATGTACATATATGGAGTGTTTAGTTAGTCAATAATATGGTCATTTGCTCATAAAAGCTTCTTTTATTTTCCGAAATTGACAAAATTTGGAAAAGTCAGTAGTTTTGGTCCCTTCACCATCCTTAACCGGTAGACCTTAATATCACCGAAAAAAACCTTTTTTTTACAAACGTTAATTAAATTTGGATAACATTTTGTCATCCAAAGTACAGCGCGGTCGAACTTTATACAATTTTTTACTTGTTTTGTGTTATTTTTATGTTTTTATTATATTTGCTGTGTTTAATTTTAGTACTTTCCAGTGCATGTCAGATGTTCTGGATGGAATATCCATAAAGCCATGCTTTATGTATTTTCTAATGGTGATTTCGATTGTGAAAAAAAGTGCAGCATTTTTTCGACATGTTGCACTGAGATCGAAATTTTGTGTTCGATTCTCCAAAAAAGTGTAACCCCACCACCGGGTAAATGTTCGTTTGTAATGGTGTTGCCCACTGAAAGTGAAAAAATGCTGCATTTTCTACACCGTGGCTAGGCTAGGATGGAGAATGCCGCACTTTAAATCAGCTGCTATCATCTCATGTGCATGCCACCGTTCAAGCAAATTTTGGTTGAAAAGAAGAAGAAGAAAACAATTTGTAGAATGTTTGGCAAAATATTAAAAAGAAATACATAAAAAAAGGAAAAAGTAATCGCGTTTTATTTAGCTAACGGCATATTATGCATTGCTACATTTTACAGCATTATTTGGTTGAAATTACAATATACGGGCATATTAACATGTTCGATTGAAAATGTAAAAAGTGTAAAACTATGAGAGGGATAAGGCAGCATTCCCAAAATGTTGTCCCGTATAAGTGCAACATTAGTGTAACATTTTTTTTCAGAATCGAAATCACCATAAATATCCATTTTCCCCCCATGAAGGAAACTATGCCTTAATGCACGTATGTATATAGGCTTTCGGCAGTCCTAGCTTCCAATATGTGAATCATTTTCTCTTTTATTTCTTTTCTTGTTGCTGTTAATTTGATTTTTTAATTTTTTTCGGCAGAGCTGCTTGTTTCGACCAAAAATAAAATAATTACCGACACCTATAAGTTTAAGATTTGCTGTCAAATTTTGAGAGCACAAAAATATCTCTGTTATTTCCCTCTTTAGTGGCAACGCTGTGTGTTCTTTGTTTTGTTTTTAGCTGTGGTGTGTGGTGTATGGATGTGTGCGTGCCTGTGTGCCTGCTTTCTTGGCTTCAAAAGAAAAGAAGGGCAACTTCAATTTTAAGGAATCATTTGTTCATTCGCGCGCGCTCCTTACAGAGAAACAGTACCGGTCAGGCGGATTCAAAAATCTGCTCATGAGATCAAATAATAAAGTATTAAAATAAAATTTAGTTATAATCTCATTTTACCCTTGATGCATTTCAAAACCGACTTATCGATAACTACTGAACGTCCGCACAAATTGTAAAATGTTGTAGTGTAAATCAAAGATGTGTAGATATATTAACATTACAATTTACTTGTGTTCAGTTTTAAACATGTAATTGTTTTTCGTGTAACGGTTTCTTAAAACTTAAATCCTAAAAACTTACATAAACGCGCAAAAAACCGTATTGTGATTGATTTTGTTGCTCCCTGCCAAAAAAGACCAAGTGAGTGAAGAATAGAACATTTAAGTATGGGTTTAAAAATGAACCGTTGTAAAATACCACAAAGAGCAAAACTTTGTAGTTGTTGCTGTGTTAAAAGAGTTGCTTCGTTAATTGGATATTCCAGAAAACATAGACGAATGCGAAAGGTGGGTGCGTCAAAAGCAATTTCACAGTATATCACAGTCTTTGTGCTAACTAATCATGATGAACTTGAACTCTGGAACTCTGTAAGTGGCAACAGTAACATCAAACATTGTAACAAATCTATTGAGGTGGGTGTGATGTTGGTATAAGAAAATATTTTTAATTTTTGTGCAAATTTACCGTTTGCTGTTGAGTGACAACCAATGGAATATTCAAGTGTTTTCTCATACTCTCTTTGCTTTAGTGGCTTATTTTGTAGCGCAGCGTTTCTGTTTATTATTCTAAAGAGTTATTTGAGTAAATTTTTTTTGTTATATTATTTATGCACACAAAGCTTCATATTCGCCAAGATGTGTTCTTCATTTTTCTGCTGACATTGCAATTAGTTTCCTTCCTTTTTTTCATTAAGTAACGAAACAAATCCCTCCATCCGTTCCACTCAAGCATCATCATTATTATCGTCATCATTTTCTCCTGCACATGCTTTGGTGTGTTGTTTATTCTAAGGGATCCCCCCCACTCCTAACTTCTTCTTCATTACAATAATCTTGAAGAAGATCATGATCTCTCTGTACCACCACCATCATGTGAAAACCAAACAAAAAAAAACAAATTTTTGAAAATGGATTAGCAACAGCAAAGAGGGTATAATTTGAAGACAAAAAAAATCTCTGAGTCTTCATTTTAAGCGCTAACGTCTTCATATTTTATTGCTCGTTTGCATCATTCAGACATTGTCCGCCAGTTCTGAGAGGGGCTCCGCTCCTATTTCCCCTCTTAACCATAGAAATGGTTAAAAATACAATTGCTTAAAGCGTAAAAACGGCAACATCTTAATAGATTTGTCACATCTCAGCCTCGCTCTCTCTCTCTGTACCTCTCTCAATTCCTCTGTGAATAGACAGCGCACCAACATTTGCACGAGGTGACATTGACTTGCAATTCGTGAGACTTCTGCTGAACTTCAAAAGCAGGTAATTATTATAAATCTTAGGTATATTTGATTATTGTGTTATTTGGTTTTAAATTAGTAAAATGGCAAACATATTATTGGAGGTTTAAGATAATTTTGTTAAATCAATCAATAATAATTTTTTTTTTTACTTGTGTTATAAGAAAAATAACAGTTAGCTCGTCTCGAAAGAGAAGGGGGAGGATAATTATGAAATAAATATAACAGACAGAGAAAACTTGACAAACATTTAATTTCAAATAGCTAAAGTGCAAGTTTACGTGTAAACCAGACGTGCTTTGATGACAGAAAACTAACCTAAAATAGGGTTTTGGAGGCAAATACTTGTATATACCAACCTAACTATGCAATATGAGTATAATATAAAATGTATTGGCAAGTCAATTGTAAATAATTGAAAAGTACCCTACTGAAGATCTCAAAATAGAGTTTCAGATTTTACGGAGCCCCATAGGTAAATCTACGAGCTGCATACGCAAAAAACGGGCAAAAATTAAGGTTCTGGGCAAAAAATAAGACTTTGACCCTTCAAACCTGGGGTTCGGCGTACATGAAAATCTAAATCAGTGTCGCTCAAAGCTAAAATTGGGACTACACTTTTTTCAATGTCTTCGGAAGTTACTGACTTATTTTAACTTCCAAGCGTTTTGTAGAGACCCTCTCTACGATCATTCATGAAGTCGATATGCCAGCGTTTTGTTGATATTTTCCAATAAGACTCCATTTCCTGGACTTTTTAGAACTTATTATAATAAGCAAATTACAAATATGAAACCTGTTTCAAAAATAAAACATTTTTCCCCTTCTCTACTCAAATTGCGTCTTATTTCTTAAAAACCTCGTTCACCCTTTTTAAGCTTAGATCCTTTGGTATTGGTTGGTGTAGTGAGATTAGACATACATTTCCCATTTCAATTACCCCATTGAAGAAGACCACCCATTAACATTTCTAATATCAAACTCATTGGAGCATTTATTCCCCAAAGGCCAAAATTCCGCACTTCTCATAAACTTAACATCCCCATGTAGCAGATTTAGGTATACGAAGAGAAAAAAAAACATCCCCAGAAATTATTATTATGTATGGAATGTGAAGAGACCACTTGAAAATATGTCACAAAAACATAAAACATCTCTTGAAAACATGTTGGGGAGTGGGAATGAAACGCAATAAAATCGATATTAAGTGTAACAATTAGTTGGAAAAAGAAAAAGACATGGAACGAAATTTTTCTACAGACAAAATTTTAAGTAAATTTTATCCAAACAAAAATATTGAGGAAAATTTTTTCTAAAAAAAAAATTTTTTGAAAAAAAAATTTGCCAGAATTTTTTTTTTAAAACAAATTTTCAAGGAAAATTTTTTTGTCAAAAAAAATTTCTCCTAAGAAAAAATTTGCAAGAATTTCAAACTCTTTAGGGAACACATTTTCAAGAAAGATAAAATTTCCAAGAAAATTATCTTTTAAGAAAAATGTCTCTAAAGAAAAAATTTCCAAAAAATTCAAGCAATTATCTCTGAGGGAAATTTTTCAAAAATTTTTTTAAAGAAATAATTTTAAAGAAGTTATCTCTAAAAATTAAACATAATTTCTAACTAAAAACTTCCCAAGAAATTTTCTCTAAAGAAAAACTTTCCAAGAAATTTTCTAAAAAGGTAGAAATTTCCAAGAAAAGTTCTCTAAAGAAAAATTAATAGAAAATTGTATATAAAGAAACATGTACAAGAAATTATCTGTAAATAAAAAGAATTCGAGAATCTCTTAAGAAGAATTTAACAAATTTTGTCATTCCGTTTGCAACACATCGAAATATCCATTTCCGACCCTATAAAGTATATATATATATATTTTTGATCAGCGTAAAAATCTAAGACGATCTAGCCATGTCCGTCCGTCTGTCTGTTGAAATCACGCTACAGTCTTTAAAAATGGAGATATTGAGCTGAAACTTTGCACACATTCTTTTTTTGTCCATAAGCAGGTTAAGTTCGAAGATGGTTATATATGACTATATCTTGATATACCCCCCATATAGATCGATCCGCCGATTAGGGTATAAGGCCCATTATCCGATTTTGCTGAAATTTGGGACAGTGAGTTGTGTTAGGCTCTTAGACATCCTTCTTCAATTTGGCCTAGAACGATCCAGAATTGGATATAGCTGCCATATAGAACGATCTTTGGATTTAAGGTTTTGGGCCCATAAAAGGGGCATTTATTGTCCGATTTTGCCGAATTTGGGACAGTGAGTTGTGTTAGGTTCTTAGACATTCTACTTCAATTTGGTCTAGAACGGTCCAGAATTGGATATAGCTGCCATATAGAACGATCTTTCGATTTTTGGGCCCATAAAAGGCGCATTTATTGTCCGATTCGCCGAAATTTAGGACAGTTAGTTGTGTTAGGTATAGTTGCAAGTGGCATAAGGTATGCATTTTCCACCGAATTTTGACGAAAGGTGATTTACATATATACGCGATGGGTATCCAAATTCGGCCCGGCTGAACTTAACGCCTTTTTACTTGTTTTGTTTATACATATAAATTGAAATTATTTTTTTTTTTTACCAGCAAATTCGGAGGAGCCCTATGAAATTGTATCGATAGAGCAACAGCCAAGTTTTTTTAAATTTTTTTCTTTTATAAATATAAATTGAAATTTATTTCTTTTTACCAACGAATTCGGAGCAGCCCTATTAAATTCTATCGATAAAGTAACAGCCAAATTTTTCGAACATTATCCAGTTTCAATAAAAAATTTTTACGACACTACATTCCTACTTGCGCTTTTGCAATGATTCACTAATATTTTCATCTACTACGACAAATTATAATTGCGTCACATCAATTTTAAACATCATGTTGAAAAAATTGGGGTGATTCCAAGATAAAAGAGGTAAATACATACAGGGGGAAGCTTAGCCAGTAAATTATCAATGACGCAGTTAAACATAATCTCTTAACAAAACTGTGTGTGTAGTTGTTAAAACAAAAAAGGGATGAGAAAAATAAAACTTTTTTTCCTTCATTCAAAAGAAAACAAATAAAGTTAGTTCCGGCAGGCCGAATCTGATATACTCTCCACCATGGATCGCATTTGTCAAGTTCTTTGCCCAGTATCTGCTTATAAGCAAACAAAGGATAATGGATAAGAACTGCTATGCTATTGGAGCCATATCACGTTATGGACCGATTCGGACCATACTCAGTTTGGATGTTGGAGACCATAGTAGAAGTCATAATGCAATTGGGGTTCAAGAAATAATATATAATATATAGAAATAATATAGGTCTGTTTATACGGGAGCTATATCAGATTATAACCCAATACAGACCATATTTGGCTCATATGTTAAAGGTTGTAGTAGATGTCGTTCAAAATTTCAGCCAAATCGGATAAAAATTGCGCCCTCTATAGGCTAAAGAAATATAATCGGTAGATCATTTTATATGGGAGCTATATCAGGTTGTGAACCGATTTGAACAAACAAAATATTTCATGCAAAATTGTAGCCAAATCGGATACGAATTTCGCCGTCTAGAGGCTCAAGAAGTCAAGATCCAAAATCGGTTTATATGGCAGCTATATGAAAACATGGACCGATATGGCCAATTGACGATCCCAACCGACCCACACTTGTAGGAAATACCTATTTGTGCAAAAATTTAAGTGCATAGCTTTACTCCTTTGAAAGTAAGCGTGCTTTCGACAGACAGGCGGACATTGCTAAATCGACTCGGAATGTCAAGACAGATTAGGAATATTTCGATGTGTTACAAACGGAACGACGAAGTTAGTATACCCCTATCCTATGGTGGATGATATAAGAAGCTGGGGAAAATATTTACTAGCCAAATCCCTTTGAATCTTATTACGATTTAGGTACTTGTTTTTTGGCATCCATGCTTTTGTCAAAACACCATTTACATTTGTTTTGGCCAACATCATCTTCATGCTTATAGCCTTATGACTCATTGAATGCAATACCCTTCATGATAATTCAATTTTTGTGTTTTGCTTAGACTGGCTCTTCAGCGTTTTTTTCCCTAAGGAAAAAGTCAAGTGAAGTCATTGATGTGTTGGGTAGGGTGGTCCATGATTTGTGTTTGTATTGAAAGAGCAACACTGTTCAGTTTCTCCCTTTGATGGAGGCATTTCAGCCACATCATCATCACGTGCTACATAGAGATAAAATGGCATATGAAATGTCTGGACTGGCTTACCGACCGACCCAACGACCAACAGCTTTAATCCTTTGTTATGGGTATTTTGTGCTAAACTTAAGTACAAACTTAACAAAGACCAACGAACAGACAGGGGAAAATATCTACGCAACATGCAACGCACAACGTTAGGGTTGTCGATGTAGATATTTTTAGGAATTTTTTTGAGGTAACACATGTGTCGAAAAAAATCACAAAAAAAATTGGAAAAAATAACTCATAAAATGTTCTTTAAAAACATAAAAAGCATGTCCGCATACAACGCAGAACGCTTGGGTTCAAATCCCATCTTGAACTTCTGAAGAATTGGTACTGGTGGTTATGCGCTTACTAATGCCAGTTACATTTATGAGGTACCCTGGCTTTTTAAAACTTCTCTACCAAGTGGTGTCGCTATGCTTCACTCAGTTTGGACTCGGCATGCAAAAAGAGGACCCATTTCTTTGAGCTTAAAAATTTTATCGGACTGCACTCATTGATATGAGGGAAGTATTCCCTGTCCTTAATGGAATGTTCATGGGAAATTTAGTATTGAGTAGTGCAATAAGAAAAAATGTTGTCTATGGAGAATAGTTCATTCAAATTTTAACCGTGGAAAAAATATTAAAATTTTGGATATGGAGAAAATTTCATTGAAATTGAAAAGCCAAATAGAGTGCCAACACTTAGAGAGGAATGGTTTTCTCTTAGTGTAAATTTCTTGGTAACAAATCGACATCCCTATACTACATTTACCCAAGTTGTTTTTTTTTTGGCTTATACAACGTTATGCGCCTGAGTGTGCGGAAAATTAGTCTCAAATTGTGCTTTTATGATCGTTTATTTAAATATTTCTTTTATTTTTATTTAACATAAATTAAATTACTTCTGGGAATTATGTGTGCGGGGTTCTTTTAACATTAACTCCGTCATGTAATTAAATCGAAAGTTGTGAGCCATATGCGTTTTGTTATGAAAAATTAGAAAACGTACCATTTTTTTAATAGGTATGGTTTATTTTTTAATTTTATACAAAATTTTTGTTTTTTTTATATATATATATATTTTAAATATTTTTATATTGGTTTTTATAATTTTTTTACATTTTATAATTTTTGTTATAATTCTTTTTTAATTTTTTTTTGTAAGTTTTACCTTTTTTTTAATTTTTTTTATAAGTTTTTTATTCTACAGTATTTTTCTAAATTTAAAAAGATATATATTTTTTTGAAATTTTTTCTTTTTTTTTATTTAAATTTATTAAAATTTTTTAGTTAATTTAAACATTTTTTAGTTAATTTACTATGATCTGAGAGCCAATATAACTTCTAACTGTTATGAAAAGTTCTTGAAATGCTTTACGCATGTGACGAGTACGTCTCTCGCTTTATGTCGGACTCCATTATCAACGATACCGGCTAAAAACCCATTCCAACTCGGAACCGCTTCCGAGTCATTACTTCGAGGTGGACCCCATATCATTGCCATTGTGTCTGCGCCCATACTCTACGCCGCTGCATCCAGGTCTGCCTTCTTCCTGTGCAGTACTTGTTCGGCGTGTATCATCACCGCCTCCCACTTCCTGTCGTCTTCCTGCGTCCTCTGGACTATTGTCTCAGGCGAAACGTCACCAACACTGTTTCGAAGAAGTGGAAGAATGAGCGCCTCTACTATCTCCACCACATCTCGCAGTGAAAGAATGTGTGTTCCACATCGTCTGCAACTTCTGTGCATGTATTTCCGGAATTCTGCGTATTTCGACCCAGCGCTCGCATTGGAAGAATGTGTGTTCCACATCGTCTGCAACTTCTTGACCTCATAAGCACCTGCTTGAGGAGAATTTGCCCATTCTGTGCAGGTATTTTCAGAAGTAACCAGGGCCTGTCACCATCTGTGTGACGTAGTAGTTGACGTCGCCGTGCTTCCTATCTCTCCACATCCGTACATCGGGTATAAGTCGTCGCGTCCACCTGGCTTGATTCTTTGTCCACTTTTGTTGCCATTTCTCGATAGTATCCTCTCGTATGATCCGGTTGTATCTCATCCTGTCCTCTATGGGTGTCGCACTTTGCGGTGTATAGCCTGGGTTGCTCCATGGCCCGTAGGTCTAGCGGAACCATTTCGGCATTTACAAGGGCTGCAGGCTCCGCCACTGACCGGTAGGATAATATGACCCTAAGAGCCGCCGTCCTCTCTACCGAGAGCAGGGATTTCGCTCTGCATGCTGACTGGAGTGTCTGGCCCAAAATTTCACTCCCATTGAGGAGGATGCTATTGCATGTCTTTATTAGAAGCCTGTGCCTGCTCAGGAGAAGTGCACCCATGTTTGCCATCAGTCGGCTGAGTTGGGTCTTTGTATCTAGTGGGATCCCTAGATATTTGACCGATCTCTTGGTTTTTCCTTGCCATCACCTGTCGTAGTTTACGCTCTGCACCTTCCGCGCCTCTTGTCGTGATAACTGCGGCGATGTCGTCAACATATCTTACTAAAAAGGTTCCGTCGGGCATTTCTGTTCGAAGTATTCCATCATAACTGGCATTCCAAAGATTCGCTCCAAGTATGGATCCTTGCGCCGCTCCTCATGTGACCTCATATTCACTCGTTCCATCCTGAGAGTCATAGATAAGTACTCTGTCACGCAAGTAACTTCTCGTTATTCTCATCAGATACGCCGGCTTATTAAAGTCTATCTTGCTTAGAAAAAAAGTGTAAAAAAATATATATGAGAAAAGTTCATTCCAAGTTTTATTAAAAATGCATTTACTTTCTTTTAAAAAATCCGCAATTACTTTTTGGGCAACCCAATATATGACTCAATAACTGCTCCAAGTACGGTCCAATTCGGTCTATAACTAGTTTTATTTTAATTTTTTTGTTTTGAATTTTTTTATATTTTTTTAATTTTGATATTTGTTTTTATTTTTATTCTTCCTTTATTTTTTATTTATATATATATATATTTTTATATATATATATATTTTTTTATATTTTAAAATAGATTTTAATTTAATTATTTTTTAGATTTTAATTGTTAAATAAAATTTATACATATTTTGTAATTCTTTTAATATTTGCTAATTTGTTTTTGAATTATTTTAATTTGAATAAATTTTTTAATGTTAAAATTTTTTGTTATTAATGAATAATAATAATTCTTTTAATATTTGCTAATTTGTTTTTAAATTATTTTAATTTTAATAAATTTTTTATATAATTTTTTTTTATTAATGAATAACACATATTTTTTATCTTAAACCCCCTATGAATGCCCAAAAAAGTAAAATGCTTCTAATATATCCAGATAAAGATCAGAAATTCACTTGGCTTCATTATAACCACAGCAACAACAAATAAGTAGCAACCTTATGACTACCTCAAAACAAAAAATGCCAAGCCGACCCATATAACCCTTTTCTTCCAGTAAATAAAAATTTGTTCCTTAGCAGCAACGATTTCAATTTTCATGGTTGCCTGTGTGATATTGAATTCGAATTCGAATTTTATTTGTCTGTCCGTCCAGTTTTGGCACAATTTTCAATGGCACCACACACACATCGCTGGTCCGAAACAGCATCACGAACTCATTTCCAGTAAATTTGGTGCACAAAATATTGTTATTTAAGTGAATATTTCTGTTAAAATTTGGTTTTTCTGTTTAGAGAAGAGGTTTTTTTCAACACATATTCCTACATACATACATTTGTATTGGGTGTTTATGTACAGGGTATATATATTTGATCTTTATTTATTTTTTGGTTCATTCAGTTCATTCTTTCTTTGGAGCGAGATACCATCATTTTAGTAGCGAAGATCAATAAAATAACACCGCCAAAAAAAACTAAACCATACTTTGGCATTATCTCTCGCCGCGCCACCCTTGTCTATCATTTCCTTTACGAAAATTTGGCAATTTTTGTGTTCGTTGTTGTTTTTTTTTTTTAATTCAATGGAATTTTGTGTGTGTTTCATCGTGTTGGCTTTTGTGTCATCCTGTTGTTGTATTAAAATTCCTTAATAATTTTCCCAATTATTTTAACTAAGTTTGAAAAAAAGATATGCCATTCCTTTGGGATGACTTCCCAAGCATGCTTCCTCGCACACACATACCATACGCTGGTCAAGACATTGTTCTTATTTCTGTATGCCTTTTCTTCCTTTCTTTCCAAAAAAAAATATCGATTATCTATAATTTTTATCACTTTATTGTCATTTTTATGTTTGGCATAAATTGTTTTAACAGTCTTTGGCATTTCCTTATTGCCTACATTTCTCTTCTCATTTAATGGGCCATGGGTAATTAGATGTCATTTACTTTGCTTCTCTCTCTCTCTCCCTCTTTTGATATGGACTGATCATTACCAGAGAAACCTTGTGGGTAGGTTAACGGGCTTAAGGTGTGTGAATGAGTTTGGCAATACAAATAATAGCAAACATTACTTCAAAGTAAGTTAAACATGCCATATGACAACTATTACTTCAGCAATAACAACTAAGATTGTTTTTTTTTCTCATTCTCAAGGTGGGTACTAAGTTCGCGATGCATGGTGAAGATCAATATTTTCACCATTACTTTCTTTGAACTCTTCAAAAACTACTACCTAGAGCTGAGTATTCTGTTCAGCTTTGCAGGCGGAATGTTGTCAAACCCCATAAAAAACTCGGCGAAACGCTGGCGGAAAATAGGTGAAAAAGTAGTACTCTGTTTATAGTGAGGAAAATGGCAAAAATAAATTTTAGCGGCAACGCTTGACATCATTTTTGTTTTATTGGTTTTAATGGTTCGTTTTTATACCCTCCACCATAGGAAAGGTTATACTAATTTCGTCATTCTTTTTGTAACACCTCGAAATATGCGTCTGAGACCCCATGAAGTATATATATTCTTGATCGTCATGTCATTTTAAGTAGATCTAGCCATGTCCGTCCGTCTGTCTGTCGAAAGTACGCTAACTTTCGAAGGAGTAAAGCTGGGCGCTTGAAATTTTGCATAAATGCTTTTTATTAGTGCAGGTCGGTTGGGATTGTAAATGGGCCAGATCGTGGGCCATTTTTTGATATAGCTGCCATATAAACCGATCTTGGGTCTTGACTTCTTGAGCCTCTAGAGGGCACAGTTCTCATCCGATTTGGCTGAAATTTTGCATGAGGTGTTTTGTTATCACTTTCAACAACTGTGTTAAGTACGATTCAATTCGGTTTATAATATGGTATAGCTGTCATATAAACCTATCTTGGATCTAGACTTCTTGAGCCAATAAAGCGCGCAGTTCTCATCCGATTTGGCTGAAATTTTGCATGAGGTGTTTTGTTATCACTTGCAACAACTTAAGTACGATTCAATTTGCTTCAAAATGTGGTGTAGCTGTTATATAAACCAATCTTGGATCATGACTTCTTGAGCCAATGGAGCGCGCAGTTCTCAACCGATTTGGAAGAAATTTTGTACAAAGACTTCTCTCATGACTGTGTTATGTCTTATATGGTCTGAATCGATCAATAGCTTGATCCCATATATACCGATCTCCCGATTTTGCTTCTTGAGCCCCTATAAGGCGCAATTCTTATTCGAATGAACTGAAATATTACACAATGACTTCTACAATGTTCAGCATTCATTTATGGTCCAAATCGGACTATAGCTTGATATAGCTCCAACAGTATAACAATTCTTATTCAATATTCTTTGTTTGCCTAAAAAGAGATACCGCGCATAGAATTCGACAAATTCGATCCATGGTGGAGGATATATAAGATTCGGCCCGGCCGAACTTAGCACGCTCTTGTTTCTTTTCGTTATTTTTTTATTTGCAAAAAAAAATTGTAAAACCATAAGTGCAGATTAAAAACATCTTTTGGTATGAAAATAAAAACAAAATATAACTGTCAAATTCCGCTCGCGGAACAATTAAAGATTTCCGCGACCATCCGAAAGCAGAATAGAATACCAACCTTAATGTAGTGCAGTTTCTACTTAACGCCCTTCCGCTGTGGCATGTAGTTTGTAACTGGAAAAACCGCCCGCATCGCCATTTTACTTTAAAATTCCATTGATTTGAGATTGTCCTGATTTGTGTATGTCGGCCTGAGTGGTTTTGAAGAAAGGACGTATCCCGGCTTAACATTTGTATGGATTCATGCTTTACTCCCTTATATCCTTCACTTTAGTTCCATGTTATCTCTATCTCTGCTCCATGTTCTTGGTCCTTACTCAAATACTTTTCTTCGAAAGTCATGTTCGCTTGCTAGGGTATTATGAAATTTCAAATACATTCGAAATTTATAGAAAATTTCTTAGAAATTTTAATTTTACACTAAATTTGTTCTAAATAAAATTTGTATTTGAATTTGGAGTACTTTCCTAAAATATGGGGAACCTTTTTTCAGTGAACATGTCACTTGCCTTTAATGGGATTATATCAGAAAATTTAACTTTAAATCATACAAAATGGTTTGTAATTTTGGGTTTCGCTATCACTTTTCGCAACGGCTTATCTGATACTGGGACTATGGGATTGAGCAAGAAAAATTCCCACACTTGGCACATAAAATTCTCGAAAAAACTAAAGGCTCAAATACAAATTTTTTTCGTTTTGTTTTCTAATAAATCTTAATAATTATAAACATTTAAATGAGTGCAAACATCACATCAAGCTAAATGGTTTTATTCGCACATCATTCGTGTATAGGAGACAGACGAACAGATGAAGGCAGGGTACCTACTTTGTATAGCTTCAAGTTTCATCAGACCATGCCGCATGCTCCAACTAATATCATGCTGCATTATTAGTGTCCAATGGAGAGCAGCGCGGACATAGGAAATGTGGAAACAATAAAGTTGGTGGGCGACGAAAAGGTTTGTTTTTATGCTTTTTTTTTGCCCAATGAACTTCTGCTCTTTGAGTCGAAAACGTGCAAGAAATCTACCTGAAATTTAAATTCAAATGAGGCAATTAAAGTTTTAAGTAGAGGATGGGGCAGGCCATGCTAAGATTCATTGGAAATTGAGACGAAAACTGTTTTAAGAGCATCCCAACGCAGAAGAGAACGGAAAAGAAATGTTTATTAATGAAATCATAGAAAATTAAACAAGAGTTTTAGGTAACATGTCATTCAAATAAATCTTTAAGAAATATTCGTTACACCACTTGAAGTGAGGTATTTCAAAAGAGAGAAAAAAGTGAACACTCCAAAAATTAAAATTTCTTTGAAACTTTAAGACAAAACAACAGGCGATACCACTAAGTAGAGAACATGTCACAATATAGTTAGAAAATGCATTACATCGCCGCTGAATTTTTTTAAGTTTTCCCCAGAATTCGAAACCTGTTGTTCGGCGCAATTGGAGGACATGCTAACTAACCTCTGCGGCACTGTGGCCCGCTATTATAAGTATGACATTCTGAAATGTGTCCACAATTCACTGATTAAAGATCGATATGGAGTGATTCAGACCACTTCTTATTACCGATTACGGTTTCACCGATGAACTTTATACATATTAGAACATTAGACACCTAAAATGGCTCTAATAGGCAGTTTATACGGCACATTATGATCGTACTCATCGTGTGTATGTGTCGATTACAGCAATTGCCAAAATGGTTGCATCAAATTTTTTCTATTCTTAGAATTTATTTAATTCTGCATATTTTCCTGCTCTTTAAAAATTCATTTTTGAAAGAATGTGTTTTTTCAGTATCTGTCAAGTAAAGATTACACATTTCTGTGTAATCGATAAACGCCAATTATCGAAAAAATCAAATGATTTTGATTTTTCAGCCATGACTGATGGTTATGTGTACATGTGACGCATACACCCTTATTTTCACCTATTTTAATGACCACGCGTCATAATACTTAAAAATGTTTCCACTTTTCTACTTTTTTGAAAATTCAAAAAATGTTAAATTTCATTATGCTTCATGCTTGCTTCATGGCAACAGATTTAGTTGTTTGCCAAATCACATTCCACATCATATTGGCCAATGCAGCATTATGATTGAAGGCCGTATAAAATGTGACCTATGTGAACCTGACACCGTTTTTGGCCTTGTCTGTTTGCCTTTTACCAGGAAACAAATTAAATGCTATTAGTAGACCACTTGTAGATTTTAAACTCTCTTAAGCTTAGTGGAAGCTGGACCAAAGATGAGGTGTAGTCATCGTCTTCATCATCAGAGCACTTTGTTAAACAATCGAACAGTCGTCGAACATAAAAAAACGAGCAAATCTTTTTCGAAAAAAGCAAAAATACAGTTAGAAATGCTCATAAAATTGTTAAGTGTGGAGCTGACAGTGTCTTTTGTGGCTGGACGACTGGCTGACTGGATGGAATGGGCTGGTATAGTTGCCATAACACCACTCAGACAATATCGTAGAGAGCCAGTCAGCCAGTCAGCCCTGCCCTCGGGATATTGGGCAAATGCAAGAATGACTGCCAGTCATTCTAGTATTGTGGCCAGCAACTGGAGATAGATGGCACAACACATTACGGCAAACACATTTGAGAAGACTTCAAACGTACAAATCCGTCCTGCCTCTTGTGCAGCATCAAATGAAATCATATTAGAGCCATAAGATACTTAGACATCCCTCTGCTTGCCATTCATGTATCCAATATCGTGGATTCTATGTCTGCGCAGAATGGCCTCTCGGTGGATGGACAAGTAAAATAGCCGCTAATGCCATTGCATGGATGGATACCATCATCTTTGCGCAGGCGCGCGATTTCTTTCAGTTTTTTTGTTGGTGTAAAGGAAAAAAAGAAATAGGTATGCAACTTTTGTTGACTGTTTTTTAAAATGGTGTTTTGTGGCCATATTTTTTTCTCTTGCTGCTTCTTTTCTTAATTTTTGCCGCTGTTTCTTTTACAATGAGTTTTAAAATATGTGTTGCTGTTTGATAATTGTCATGCCTTAGGACTCTCTGTAAACTATTGCCGCTAGTCGGTTTAAAAAACAATTTCGTTGTAATGATAGGCACATGGATTTTTAATAACCCCCCCCTCGTCATAAGGTTTTTCTATGTATATGTATATTATGTAGGTCTTTCTCCTGACATATGTATGCAGACATTAGAAACTTTTTTTTTAATATTTGAATACATTTTGTTGACTAA
The DNA here is from genome assembly GCF_963082655.1 of Stomoxys calcitrans. Classification (NCBI taxonomy): domain Eukaryota; kingdom Metazoa; phylum Arthropoda; class Insecta; order Diptera; family Muscidae; genus Stomoxys; species Stomoxys calcitrans. Next base: position 224,236,127 of record NC_081553.1, read on the forward strand.
ATATATCGTCGTAGTGTACAACACAGCTAAATATATAGTCAAACCCCTAATAAGAATCAAAATGTTAATTTGTTAATTTTCCCGATCTAATTCCAGAATTTGGTTAACGATAAGTTTAACATTTCATTTTATGACATAAACAGGCCACCGTGGCCTGTCAGTATGTCCGTCTATAATACTGAACCGCTGACTTCGAATACTGAGAGAAATATCTCCGCTGTTGCGTAATGGAACGTTCATTGGAAAATTTCAAAATTTGTATTTCATTTACAGGTCATGGTCAAGGCCAATCCCTAAATTTAACTGCGAAAACGTCAACGTATGTCAAAATCAAAAAAATTACAAATTTCGACGAAATTTTCTACGAAAATTTAAACGACACTTTATGAAAATCAAATTTCGTCCCATATTTTTATGATAAAAATTTGAGTAAAAAAAATCGTATAGAAGTCAGAATTAGTTAATTTTTTTTTATTTTTTATGAAAACCAAAAATTTGCGCAATTTTTCTGTGAGCATAACATTTTTCAAACAAATTTTCCTTGAATTTTTTAATTTTCCATTATAAATTTTTACAAATTTTTCTATGAAAATAAAATTTTTCATGAAAATATAATTTTGACGATGTTTTCGATAAAAATCAAATTTGATGAAATTTTCTATAAACATCTCGACTTTCTATAAAAATCGATTGTTTATAAAAAAATTATGAAAATCGGTTTTCGATGAAATTCTATGAAATTTTCGATATAATTCTAAAAAATCGTTTTTAAAAAAAAAATTTGTGAAAATCGATTTTCCATAAAAATTTTATGAACATGTTTTCTTTGTCTGTTTTTTGTTTGTTTGTATGTTCCGAATAGTCTCAAAAACGGCTGAACCTATTTTCTTGAAATTTGCGCAGTGGGTGTAAATCGTGGGTGGGTGTAAAAATGCAGTGAAAATCGATTTTCGATAAAAAATTTATGAACGAATTTTCTTTGCCTGTTTTTTGTTTGTTTGTATGTTCCGAATAGTCCCAAAAAGTGGCTGAACCGATTTTCTTGAAATTTGCGCAGATGCTGTAAATAGGTCCTATTTATTAAAAAAATCTATGAAAATCGATTTTCGATAAAAATTTTATGAACATATTTTCTTTGTCTGTTTTTTTGTTTGTTTGTATATTCCGAATAGACTCAAAAACGGCTGAACCGATTTTGTTGAAATTTTCGCAGATGCTGTAAATCGGTAAATTCATATCTGAATGGAACACAAATGAAACTCACCGAAATGGGACATATTTACCGACCATACAATATGAGTCTCAAGTGAAAGGTACTTGGAAATAGAGTACGAATTTGTCATGCACATACGGCGCGAAACATCTAAGGGGCCGTCAAACTAGAGCTGGCAAAATATCGATGGCACTATCGATATTTTATTTTTTGTCTGAATATCGATTGATATTTTTCCTATCGATACTATCGACAGAGTTAATTGTTTTTCAAAATTGAACAAAACTGAGCGAACCGACACCGAGTGTATCTGTTAAGTTACATTGAGCACATGGCGCAGTTTTCATCCAAATAGACAAAAATTTTGAACAATGATTTCTCTCATGACCTCCAACGGACGCTATAAATTTGGTTTTATTCGTTCTGTGCATTTATATAACTTCTATATAAATCGATCTCCCGATTTTTACTTCTCATTTTCGTTTGAAATATAGGTGATAAGAAATAAATAATACTATCGACATTTATTATGAGAAATGTCGAATGTTGCGTGTATCGATATCGATGACCATGGCAATATAGGACTCAAATCAATAGATAGTGAAAAGAGCAGCGGCCACGGATCAGCTAGATCTCTATAAAAACCCACTTTTCCTGAAAAAAATTACTGAAATCGATTTTTGATAAAAAAAATTTCTATGAAAATCGATTATCGATAAATATCCTTTAAATAGCATTTCATAGAAAATCACAATTTGATGATGTCTTTATACAATGTGAAATTTTTTAAAAAAAAATTACGAAACTCGATTTTCGATGAACAAAATTGCAATCGAAATCGAATTCCTATAAATTTTTTTTGCGGAAAATTTCTATGAAATGCAATAATTGAAGTTATTTTCTGTGAATATCAAATTTGTCAAAACTTAACGAAATTTCTTGAATTTTTTTTCGAATTTTTCTAAAAAAAGTATAAAAATCGATTTTAGATAAAAAAAATTGGTTTTCGATGAATCTATATGAAAATAATTTTATAGAAAACCGATGACGATTTTTTTTGTAAATCAAATTTTTGTAAAATACATTATTAAAATCAACTTTCGATAATTTTTTTATCAAAATCGATTTTTAAAAAGCATTTTTTATGAAAATCGATTTTCGATAAAATTTTTTATGAAAATCGGACAATATCCTGCAATGGAATCTCAGTAAGATTTTAAGACCGAAAAAAGAAAGAGCAGGCAATATCGATTTTCGATAAAAAAAAATTATGAAAATCTATTTTCGATCATTTTTTTTCAGAAATTTTCTATGAAAAGCAAACTTGATTTAATTTTCATTAAGCATTAAATTTTTTCAAAATTTTACGAGTTTGCTTGAGAATTTTTATAAAACGAAATTTTTGCCTTCTTTATATCTAACCTCACTTATCGATCGCACCTCCCTAAAATCCCAATGATGAATCGAAAGAAATGAGTCTAGAAAACGCCTACTTTTCTTTGAATCTTGCTGGTAGACGTCGACAAACATCTCGTCATGCCTGTGGCATATGGTGTTTGCGCTTGTCTAAACCATAGAGTAGGATATCATGGGTTTCGGGTTCTGTGGCATTCCACTTACTTGGCTGCCACGTTGCCATTGTTTTGATTAGTGATGACTGGGCCGCCACTCTGGATTCTCTCTATCCTTGAGAGTTGGCAATACAACCAAAGTAGAATGTTTGGGCTTCTTGCCCAAAAAAATCGAGAAGAAAATTAAATCAAGATCAACATCTTGCACACAACGACATACAAGAGAGGGAATAGAAAGGAAGAGGGTAGATAGTTATAAGCCCAAACTGGAACAAACTCCAGAATTTTAAGCCAGGTTGCAGCATCTCAGCAGGCATACAGTATCCTCATTGTTGCGACCAGCCGTCGCATTCATGGCCGTCATCTTCATTATCGTGTTCATAGCTGAAGGAAGAAAGAAAAACTGGTTCTTTGGCCAACTTGTTTTAATCGGTCACAGGGAGTAGTTTGCAATTGTTGTTGTGGTTGCTGCTTCTTTCTGTCGGGCAGCAGCCTGTTTACGGGCAAATATTTCTTTTAATCTGCTGTTTGCTGACTCCGCCGTTCCTATTAACTATTTTATGGCCAAGTTTTTTTTGTTCGTTTCGTTTTTTTTTTTTTCAATTTCCATGGACTGGGCTATGTTACAGTTATTTTTTGTTTTGCTGCGCGGTATGGCAAGTCTACTCGACCTGTGTTGCCTTAACAACATCGCCTTGTGTGTGTGTGTGTGTGGCTGTCAGCCTTTTAGCGAAATGGTTTTGAGGGGAAAGATGATCACCTCGTCATAGTAGCGACAAACCAACGAATGACTGCGAGAGAAAAGGACCAGCAGGAAGAGAATGTAATGGGCATTGATGGAGTGAGTTTTGCTTAAATAAAGTTTGATACTCGACTACGTGGGCCATTAAAGCATACAAATTGTAACTGTATCATAGACTTAAAGAATGACATAAACTACCGGATTGGTTGGATATTGAATGGTGGTGTTTGAAAAACATTAGGCTTCAATTGGTGGGAATTATAGTTTTAAATATCGGTTTTTTCGGAAAATCTATTTTTTTTTGGAATTTTATAAAAAATTCAAATATGAAATTTTTTTTTTTTTTAAATTTAGTTTTTCAAAAAATTTCAGTCGATTAAATGATAAACAATTATCGACGAAATTTTATTAAATTCCAACGAATTGAATAAAAAACAAGTAAGAGCGTGCTAAGTTTGGCCGGACCGAATGTTATATACCCACCACCACGGATCGCATTTGTCGAGTTCTTTGCGCGGTATCTCTTTTTAGGTAAACAATGCTTTACGCAAACAATTTAATGCTGAACATTGTAGAAGTCATTGTGTTATATTTCAGTCCATTCGGATAAGAATTGCGTCTTGTAGGGGCTCAAGAAGCAAAATCGGGAGACCGGTTTATATGGGAGCTGTATCAAGCTATATATCGATTCAGACCATCTTGGACACGTTTGTTGAAGGTCATGGGAGAAGCCGTTGTACCGTTGTAAGCCGTTGTTGTAAATTTCAGCCAAATCGAATGAGAATTGCGGACTCTAGAGGCTCAAGAAGTGAAGATCCCAGATCCGTTTATATGGCAGCTATATCAGGTTATGCACCGATTTGAATTATAGTTAAAACAGTTGTTGGAAGTCACAACAAAACACCCCATTCAAAATTTCAGCCAAATCGGATAAGAATTGCGCGCTCTAGCGGCTCAAGAAGTCAAGACCCAAGATCGGTTTTCTTCTTCTTCGAATGCCAATGCAAGTGCTTTTATAAGTTCTTTGCACAACTTTTATAAGTTCTCTGCTCTACTATTCTTTGAATAGAAAGCATTGAATGTGATCTGGAGCTGGAACATGATCGAAAAACCTAAAAAACTATTTTTTGGAAATTTAAATTTTACAAAATTTTATATGAAAAATCAATATTGGCATTTTAATCAAAAATTTTTACAAAATTTTCTATGAATATACATTTTTTTTATATTTTTTTAACCTAGACTCTTTTTGTTTGACACATCCTTTTGGTCCACTGTACCCCTCCTAATCTTTTTAGGCTACTTCACAATCCCAAATTCAACTCCCATGAATGGAAAATTATATGTGTGTGTCCTCTAATATACTGCCAACTGTTGTTACATAGGATTTTAGTAGCCTGGTTCGTTTTAATTTTTTTTTGTGATTTTTCTTGCAATTGTAAGTTGCTCCACGACAAAAACTTAGACCGCTAATGGGGGCCACAATTCTTGTTTTGTGAAATGTATTGCAGTGTGTGAATTTAAATTTTTGAGCTCGCCATGGAGAGCTGTGCTATTACATATGCATTAGTATTTATGGGCTTTAGATGCAGATCCAGTCTGTTCGGCTCTGCTCTACAATACAAGTTTAGGCTTTCTCTCCTGCAACCATTTCCATGTAAAAGTTGACTGACTAACTATTCTAGCTTGTGTTCTATTAAATGCTTCATTCGTTACGCGGCACCTCCCAGGCATCCTTGCATTAATCTATCTTTTGTCAGACTTCATAAAGCTGCCTTTAAGACATTTCATTGGACATTCTCCTTCTGCTGGCTGTGTTGTTTTTTTTTATTTGTCTTTGCAACAATCCATTTGTAAAAGTATGGCTCATCCTGGTGTCTGGATATCTTGGTCATTTGTATCTGTGTTACTCGAATAAAACTGTGATCAACAATCCGCCAAAGGTTTACAACATTCGCATTGCATATGTCAGAGATGATATTTGGGATAGTTGAAGTTTTTGGTATCAAATTGAAAATTAATAGAGAATTTTCGTACAAATTTGATTTTCATAGAAGTTGTGTCAAAATACATATGTAAAAAAAAACAGAATTTAGAGTTTTCAAAAAAAAAGTCAAAAGAAAATTTGTTTTTATGGATATTTTCTCAAATTGGACTTGTAGCACGTTAACATTAAAATTTTTTAAATCTGGTTTTAACTAAATCCAAAAACAAATCCTGTCCGTTTGCAATTCGTTTTGGGTATTTAATGGTTTTTTTTGCATAGAAAATTTTTTGGAATTAAACTTTTTTTACACCATATTGTTATGATGGGTCAAATAACCTATTTGAGCTGATTGAGCCAATATGTCCGTTTGGGGGAGTTTTGGGGTTGTGGCAGCCCACTGGGTACTTAGATGAAAATTTTAAGACCATATTCATATTCTACTCTTCAATAACTTTCAAACGATACTCATATTGTTTCGATCGGTCCATTTTTGATATAGGGTGGTGTTTTTGGAGTAAGTGGGGAGGGTGCCCCCCTCCGATATCGAAAAGTCATATAGCCAATCTGGGAAAATTTGGAGAAAAACGATTCAGCCGTTTTTGAGTCTATACGGAACAAACAATCAAATCGAGCCCCATGATTGGATAATATGCCCATTTGGTAGGTTTTGGGGGGTGGGATGACCTCTATACTTCGACCTGATTTTGTATGCCAGATTCGTAATCTAAACCCGAATACCTTTCATTTTAGCCCCATATTGATAAAGACGTTCAATTTGTCTGCTTTTAGAAGTTTTGGGGCAGGGTGGACTTGGACCCAATTGTTAATACCATATTCGTATTCTACTCTTCAATACCTTTCATTTGATATCCATATTGTTCTTATCGGTACACTTGTGATTTTGGGTGGTATTTTTGGGGTAACGGGGGTGGGTCCGCCCCTTCCGATATCAACAAATTGTAAAGCATATTCCTTATTCCTGACCATATTCGTAATCTACTTCCGAATACCTTTCATTTGACTCCCATATTGTCATGCTCGTCCAATAAAGATATTTTAGGGGGTTTTGGAGTAGGAACGGTCCCTTAGTTCCTTGGACCCTATTTTTAATATGAATTTCATACTCTACTTCTGAATACCTTTCATTTAAGTCCAATATTGTCCTGACCGGTAAACTTTTATTTTTGGGTAGTACTTTTGGGGTAAGGGGGAGGGTTAGCACCCCTTCCGATATCTAAAAATTATATAGTCTATGTTTCCTTCCAGACCAACCTATAAAATTTGTGAAAATTTCGAGGTAATCAGTTCAGCCGTTTTTGAGTCTATACGGAACAAACAAACAAACCGACAAATAAACACAACACAACAAACACACTTTGCGCGGATGCTGGAAGTCAGAACAGAAGTCTTTGGGCCAAATTTGGTAAAAATTGAGGTTACAAGGGCTCAAGAAGTCAAATCGAGGGATATATCCCCCATATAAGGAGGCTATATCCAAATATGGTGGATATATCCGTTGATAGACCGATACGGATCGTACTTGACAAAGTTGTTGGAAGTCCTTGTGCCATATTTCAGTCAAATCGGATAACAATTTAGGTTTAAAGTGGCTCTAGAAGTCAAATCCCAAGTTCGGTTTATATGGGCGCTATATCAGTTGATACACCGATTTTGATCATGCATGGAAGTTAGAACAGAAGTCTTTGTGTAAAATTTTAGCCATATCAGGTAAATTTGAGACTTACGGGGGCTCAAAAGTCAAATTGAGGGACATATCCTCCATATAAGGAGGCTATATCCAAATCTGAACCCTACAGGACCCATTGCAATCCCCAACGACTTACTTCATTCGCTCCAACGGTATCGTGATTTCGACCGACAAATGTGGATAGATCGACTCAGAATGTCAAGAAAATCAAGAATATATATACACTATATAGGGTCTCAGATCAATATTTTGAGGTGTTGCAAACGGAATGACTAGATAAGTATATCCCCATCCTATGCTAGTGGTTATAATAAGCACCTTGTTCCTCTCAAAGTACTTTTCCGCTTCGATACGTACCCATGTATCCAAATTATCATCCCTGTCATAGGTGTTATAGTTACTGGGCCATCTTTCCATCTCATGGTAATGGTAGGTAAAGTTTTTTTTTTGTGGTCCCAGAGTGGTTAGTTAGTGTTGCATCATTTTTTATGTAATTTGTTCGCTTCTCAGTGGTTTAGTAGTTGAACTTGTTACGTCTATATTTGTGGTGGCACAGCACATTCTCTTTTACTAATATTTCTGCCTTTCTAGCTTATTTGCAATATTATGCAGTTGAGCGTTGTATGCTTTCCAGTTTGGGGGCTTTCCCTATGATGGTGGAGCTCTTTGGGTTTGCTATCATTGGCCTATAGAATGAATTTGGATGAAGAAAAATAAAAACAGGATTTAACGGTTGTGTCGATCTTTATTCAAACTAGAAATTTATAGCCACTAAGATTAAAATGTTTTACTTATTACTAAGTCGCCTGATGGTGGCGATAATCTTCAAAGTTTATACAGCAAATAAATGGTTTAGAATAAATTGTCTTTAATGGTCTAACGCCATCTATTAAAATTTCTGGGTCAATGTTAGAGTTTTCAAATGAGTTTTCATTGGTGTGGTGAGGTTAAATATAAGGTTTAGTATTTTTGACCATAATTCTAGAAATATTTTTAGGTATATAAATTATTTTTTACTATTAGACGAGATTCCCACAGTCCCTTAGTACTATATAGCCAGTTAGGTTTTTTAAAGTCCTTAGCTAGATTTTAATATTTTAAAATTTATTCTATATGTATAGATATTTATTGTTGATGGCGATAATTGTGAAATATAAGTGTTGCTTGGTGGATACTAGATAGGGACAGTAGGTATGCTGAAGTAAATTAAATGGGGAAATTATAATTATTTAAAATTATTATTACAATGTTTCCTTTCTATACAGTATATGTAATCGAAAACTTATTTTTTTTTTGAAATATTAGTATGGGTCATTAGGAACATCGACCACAACTACATATGTAATTGTGAATACTTTTTTCCATTTAATGTTATCATTTTATTCAAAGCATTTACCACCTTTTCCCCACATACATGTTATTCGACATGACTACATACATATACACCCCCTCTTGTGTCAATTAACTGCCATATGCCATACACCAGGTGATCCTTATCTTTCAATTGTGCAAAGTTAGACAAACTATGTTCGCCTCTAATCTTCAAACAAATGATATGTAAACATTATTATCGACAAAGGTGTTTCCTATTTCCTTGCGATGGGCGAACGATGAAAGAGTCATCAATGTGGGCAATTTAGAAACAGTCTTTCATATGTATTGCACTTTCAGAAGACGGAAACAAAAATAAAAAATAAATCTTACCATAGCTATTTTGTAAATTACGCCTCTTACTTCGATAGGCCTCTGCTTGTTTGCATAAGAAGGGTTTTTAATAGTTTTAAATGTTTCATGGCCCTTTTAGACGGTACATCATGATCGTATTCATTGTGTGTAGGTTTTGATTACAGTTTTTGCCAAAAAACAGTACACCGATTTTTTCTTTTCTTGGATTCTATTTAATTTTTCATACTTTTTTCTCATTTCATAACTTTATTTGGTACAGAACGTGTTTTTCAATATCTGTCAATTAATAATTATACATTTCTTTGTAAACGGTAATCAATAGACGCCATTAATCGAAAAAAATCAAACGATTTTGATTTTTCAGCCATGACTGATGGTTATATGTACATGTGACGCATACACATTTGTTTTCACCAATACTATTACAATGACCATGCATCAGATGTGCCATGTAAACGGACCATTAAAATGGATATATTTGTCAAACTGAAAATGACAGTTACATGATATTTTTTAGTTTCAGCTTATTATATTGTTTAGAAACCATTAAATGCATTTGCTTGTTAAAAAGAATAAAAAGATAACTATTGCGGCTTCCAGGGTCTCAAGATGTTAAATAGAGGGAGCGGTTTATATGGGAGGCCACCGTGACGCAGAGGTTATCATATCCACCTATGACTGCGTTCAGAGTCATAGGTATGGTTCGAATCCTGGCAAGAACATCAGAAACATTTTTTCAGCGGTGGTTATCCCCTCCTAATGCTGGCGACATTTTTGAGGAACTTTGCCATGTAAAAAAGTTTTCCCAAAGAGGTGTCGCTCTGCGGCACGCCGTTCGGACTCGGCTATAAAAAGAAGGTCCCTTATCATTGAGCTTAAACTTGTTCCTTAATGGAATGTTCATGGACAAAATTTACAATATCAGGCTATAGACCGATACTTTACACGAGTGTTGGAAGTCGTATACATAACATCTATATACGTGCAAAATTTCAGCCGTATCTGACAACAATTGCGGATTTTATGAACTCAAGAAGTCAAGTCGAAGGACCCTTATACCAGTTTATCAAAATCTCAGTTGTTATGGTCTATTTTCAATCCCCAGGTCCTACATACATCCATCTCTCCAAAATTTTCATCGGCTAGCTTAACGAGTTCGTGATTTCGAGGTGTTACAAATTAATTAACCCCCATGGTAGTGGATATAAAAATATTCAAAATGGTCTTGTTTTCAATTCCTACAATCCCCATTTACTAAAGTCAATTTGACGATTTTGTGGTATTGTAAATTCCATATGTTTTTGCAATTCGTTTATGTCCGTGAGCATAAATGTGAATATACTTAGCCAAGACACGAACCTGACATTTTAAGAGAACTGTGTTAAGGCCACCGTGGAGCAGAGGTTAGCATCTCCGCCCATGCCGCCGAGCCCCAGCGGTGGTTATCCCCTTACTAATGCTGGCTATATTTGTGAGGCATCCTGCCATGTTAAAACTTCTTTGCCAAGTCGTGTCGCTATGCGGCACGCCGTTCGGACTTGGCATAAAAAATGAGGCCTTTTATCATGGATATGAGAGAAGTATCCCCTGTTTCTTAATGGAATGTTTATGGGAAAATTAGTAGTGTTAAGCGATTAACATAGCACTGTTATTTGATTGGAGCTAATTCTGGAATGAGGTTGGTACACCCATCTACAACAAGTCTAGCATAATGAGTATTCATGTTAAATTTAAATAAAATTGTAAATGCCAATGTTCTTCTTTCTGAAACGAAATTTGAATGTGGTGGTAATTGATTCTTAAAACCCTTGATAATAGCTAATTCTAGTATATATTAGGTTCTCCCATATATGACCAGTCCACTACAATCGGTTTTTGTTTTGCCCAGAGATGTGAGGGTGTATTGTAGTTATTGTTAAGCCTTTTATTGTGGTAGATAAATTCTTTATCCAGTGGTTTGTTTTTTTAATAGAAAAGCGAATCAAATAACAGTGCTCTGTTAACCACTTAACATAGCTCTGTTAAAACGTCAAGTTCTTGTCTTTGCTAAGTTATATTAAAACTTTGTTTTCGGGCTTATCTTTTTAAACTATTCTCTGATACCCACAATTCTATAAACAGTAGTAAAGGACAGTTGGAACTAAAGTATGTCAAATATATCACAGCTCTGCTAAAATTTTTGGTTTGTGTCCTGGCTAAGCCATATTCAAAATATATCATAGTTCTGTTAAAATTTTGGGTGTGTGTCCTGGCTAAGCTAAATTCAAAATTATTATCAAGGAAATACATTTTTCAAGATTTTTCTTTCGCTATAAGAAGCATTCCATTAACTGTAGTAGGGGACAGTAGGAACTATTGTATGTTAAATACATATAGTAGCGCAATATATTTCTGCAAATAATTGGCAATAGTAAGTCAATTAATGAGCCTAAGTAAGCGTTAACTATTTTCAATAGCACACCCTAATACACCTTGCCTAAATTCTATCTACGAAATAAATTGAATATGTAACCAAAAATTCAGCATCACAACTCACTAATCTATAGCAGAGGAACAAAAAAAGTTGATATATAATACTTAAGACAAAATTGAGCCAAAGAAAAGGCCGAATTATTTCATGTGAAAATAAAAGTATTTTCCGCATGATTTATTTCTCAAATATTGTTTTTATATAACCAGAAGGGTATTTTGCAAGATCACTTATAAAACTGTAAGAAGAGATGCCACCGCAGAAGAAGAAACGACAGGAACATCCATACTGCGTTGGTATTGCCTCGAAAGAATAAAAGAAGATAAAAAGGCTCTAGCTATTTTTTTTTTTTTTTTTCGAAATACACAATGGCGAATGAAGAATGATAATAATGATGAACATCATCATTATGATGGTTCTGCTGTATTGAATAAACGTTTATATCTTCTCCACCTCCGCAAAGGGAATTTCTTTTTATTTTTTGCAAGCTTATCTCGTCTACTGTCTGCCGCCTTTGGGCAATAGGTCTATGGGTCTCTGATTTCTTTGGGATGGTGTAGTTTTTTTTTTGAGGCAAAAAATAACATGTCTTAGTTTCCTTCTCGATTGATTTTTGTTGTTGCTCTCTTTTGGTCTTCCTTCTGCATCAATAATAAATATTGAATTAAAGGTAAACTGCTGTGAAACAATCATATGAGAAAAAAAGGTTTTCTTATATAAGTCTATGCGAGAATATACATACTGAAAGACAGATAGACAGGTAGAAAATCACATCATTTTTTTAAACAGTGGGTAAAAATGAATAAAAATGTGACCACATAGAATGCTTAAGGATAAAGAGACGAAAATGTTAAAGTTGGTTGTAAAGAGAAGATTTAACACTGATTTGTTTTATAGCGACTTGATTAGGAGAGCATATACATTTTCGGATGCTTCTCAGCACACAGAAAAAAATTTGGCCTAAAATTTAAGAATTTTGCTAACTTGAAGTATTTTAGCAATGAAAACGAGTGAAAAACCATCTCTTTAACATAAGGATGCTATCTTTAAATTAAATTTTCTAATTACTTACCGACAATAATTACTATGTCGATAGCTGATTGATTCTTATTTTACTACACAGATGACTGTCCAATTATTATTTTTTGAAGACATTTAAGGAATCTGTTTAAAATAAAAAAGCCTTAATATCAAGGAAAATATATTTCAACAAAGGAAATATTTCTTTAAAAAGTTGGAAAATTGGTCAGGAAGCGCAAACAGACAATTGGTCGTCTTTAAATTAAATTTGCTTATCATTGGCTCGAATCTTTAAAACTAGGATAATATTTTTTTCAGTGCAGGCAAAATTTGAGGCTTGTCAAATTTAATGAAATCTTAGAAAATATGTAGATATTGTCAGTGTCTGCTTATAAGGCCAGACTGAACTTGGCCCCTTTTTATTTGTTTTTCTATCATTTGATATTCAAATCAGCTTGCTTTGAGCGTATATAACTTAAAATGTAATTTAAAACTTTAAAATGTACTTTTTGTCCTGTGGAAAGAGTAACATTTCTTCGTTGACTAAAGTTTATTTGGAAGTTGCCAGAATTGCGCAAATAATCTCTAAGTGTAAACCACCCATTATAGCTATCGATTTATTGAAAATTGTTATCGATTCTCCTCTAAAGCTGAGTATTCTGTTCAGCTTTCAAGCGGAATGCTGTCAAACTCCATATAAAAAACGTCGGTGAAACATTGGCTAAAATTAGGCGGAAAATTAGTACTCTCTTATAGTGGGGAGAATGAAAAAATAATGAAAGTCGCAACACTTGAAACCATTGCGGTCATCACCGTTTTTATACCCACCACCATAGGATGGGGGTATACTAATCTAGTCATTCCGTTTGTAACACCTCAAAATATTCGTCTAAGACCCCATAAAGTATATACATTCTTCATCGTCTCGTCGTTCTGAATCGATCTTGAGGATTGCGAGATATAGCGCCCATATACCCCGATCTACAGATTTGACTTCTTGAGCCCCTGGAAGCCGAAATTTTCATCCCATTTGGCTGAAATTTTGCATGTAGACGTTTGTTTTGTTTTGTTTGCTTGTTTGACAGAAGTTTGGTAAGGAAAAATAAAATTATGCTCTACAACTTGATGTATTTTGTATAAATTTTTAGCAGAATCCATGGTGGTGGGTTCCCAAGATTCGGACCGGCCGAACTTAGCACGCTTTTACTTATTCTTTATTTAATTGCGCAAAATAAAATTAAATAGTTAAAACAATAAGTACAGGTAAAAAAACGTGTTTCGGCATGAAAACAAAAACATTAAATTGCTGTCAAATTCCGCTCGCGGAATAATTAAAAATTCTACGACAATTCCGAAAACAGAATAGAATACCAACCCTAAAGCCTAGTACTGACTTCATTCGCAGCGAAAATGCCTATTAAATTATTGCGAAATCCGATGGACTCTATTTTTTGCCACAACACAAACAAAAGTCAAACAACAACACACAACAAAAACAACATGATTGTAACAGGGTTGCTCGTGATCCAGTTCGCGAGCAATGAATTACCTATGCAATTAATTGAAGTGAAATGTATGTTACCGCAGCGACATGTCGCTGGTATTTTGCTCATAAAACTCAGTGCCACTTCTACGGAATTTTCTTTGTCACCATATTTTGATAAGGCGTTGTGACAGTTGTTCGGGCGAAAAGTCGAAGTCAGCATTTGGCTTAAAGCCTGGCACTGCCTTCATTCGCAGCAAAAAATCCTATTAAATTATTCCGAACTCCGACGTACTCTTTCTTCGCCAGAACATAAATAAAAATAAAAAAACAACACAACAACAGCTTTGAAGCAGAGTTGATAGGTACACATTTCGTGAGCATTTAATTATATTTGTAATTAATTAAAGCGAAATTTACTCTGACGCAGCGACATGTCGCTAGGGTTTTGCTCATAAAACTCTTTGTCACCTCTACGGAATGTTTTCGCATTTTCCTCGTCACCATTTTTTTGTAAGGCATTGTGACAGTTTTTCGTGCGAAAAGCCTAGTATTAACTGTGTTTTGGCAGTTGTTCGGCCGAAAAGTCGAAATCAGAACTAGATTTAAGTAGATAATTCTCTCATCAAAATTAGTGATCCCACATAATAAGTCATTAGTCTACACTCACAACCAAAAGTAGAGGGATATTTGTATACCATATTCCAAATTTGTAAATTCCAGTATTCATAATTCCTATTTAACAAGAACCATAATGATACGGTAACAATACATAACACCAAAACACGTTGAAACTGTACATCAGCATCAAAATCTTCTTGTTCTTTTTTTTTTCAATGTATGTGTTAAAAGAGACAACTAAAGAGAGATCACAATTATTTTTTTATTTTTCATTTTAAGTACATACATATATGATTATCCTGTTTGAGCGCGGAAATTCAATATTTTTTTAAGGTATTTTTTCTGTTTTAAGTTTTTCTATACCTGCACATTTAAAATGCAATGCTGCATTGTCCATAGGTAGTAATTTGATATAGTTTTTGAAGCAAATAAAAATTTTCAATATTTTCAAGGATGGTTTGAAATGACAAGAACATGTATGTATGTATGCAAGGCACAGGATATTTGGTATGTGTTAAAGTACAACATAATTGAAAAAGGTTCATAAGAAGAAATACCTATGCAGCCGAATCTCATTGGAGCCAGAATTGTTATAATGACACACAACTAAGGTGAATTGCGTTTAGGTGGGGAAAGGTGTCAATGTTTTCTTTTTTAAAATAATATTGCACTTGTCCCGGCCTATATGCGGTTTATACAACAACAAAAAGTGATATGCTAAGGAATAAAAAAAGATAAAAATAGGTCTGTTCGCGTAGTTTTCCAGTAAAAATTTGCAGAAGAGTAAGAGCCATTCGTATATCCGTGATCTCCGTGCCGTTGGACAGCTATCACAAATTACCGTGCAATCCCATGGCAGCCGGTTGTACGTACCGCATTGGCCTGATGGAGTCTTTCAGTGCACAACACACTGCTACAACAACAATAACAAACGTGCACGAAGCTATGAATGTCATCCGTGGCGTCAAGTCGCGCAAAGCGCTGGTTCTATTGTTGCTCCCTGATGAGGATGATTCCATCAAAACACTTAAGAAACCGATAATTGCTCTTTTCTTGGTGTCAGGATACAATGTTTTAATTTTTCAAGATTTTTCAAATAATTCCGCAAATTTTGCACTGAAATTCTAATGTAGAACAACCGACTTGTGGAAAAATTGCAACTTCATTTGCCGAGTTTTCTGTACCTGAACACTAGCTACCGCCATGAATCTTCATTAAAAGTAAATAAAAATTAAACAAATTTAATAGTTACCAATAAACAATATTTATATTTTTTACGTTCCTCTGCCTTTTTGATCCATTTTGGAGTTAGCTTTTGTATTTGCATGTAACGGCTGCTTTTCATCAAACAGCTGACCTTTACAAAACATCTGTTCAAAGTTGCAAATTTCTGCTGGCAAAAAAGTCCCCGTAGAAATTTTCAGGTTCTTTAATTTCTAACTGTCAAAATTTGCTCTCTCTCGCGCTCTCTTCTGCTGGCGAAATTTTTGATATGATTTTAATTAAAGCTTAATAGGAAATAGGTTTATATGACAGCTTTCCTTTTACAAAACTGTCAAATAAACATATATTAAGGCTTCATTAAGTTTTGGGAATAAATGTTTATATAAAAATATAAAAAAGAAAATTTTTGATATGATTTTAATTAAATCTTAAAAAATATAATTTTTAATTAAATGTTTTTTTTTTGTTTCAGATTTCCATTGATTTTATTTAACGGTAAATATATGCAGTTGAGAAAGGTAAGTTTTAAATCAATATGGCGCTATACTCCAATCAAAGAGGATTCAAATAATAGAGAAATTTTTTGTGCTTTCAAAATTTGACAGCAAATGTCAAGCTTATAGATGTTGGTAAATATTTTATTTTTCTTTAAATCAAGCAGCTCTACCAAAAAATTAAAAAAATAAAATTTACATGAAGAAGAAAAGAAATAAAAGAAAGCAAGGAGCACATATTGGAAGCTAAGGCTGGAGAAACTCTATATACGTGGAATACGCTATAGTTTACTTCACGGGAAAACGTAAACGACGCAACAAACTGAGAGCAGGCTTTTGCTTGCGGCATGTTCTTAGATAATTGTCAATTATCTATATTCAAAAGTGCCACCAACCAGTCCATGTGCAAAGTTCAAATTTTTTATCTATTTATCGTATTATTTATCTAATCTCCAATCAAGATATATTAATTTACAGGTAGTGGTAATTGCCCAACAACAAAATATTGAGTGCACTATCTGTCAAAATCAGTGATTAGTGCAACTGTGATTTTGTGTATGTTACTAGTTCGCGCCATTTTTCGTTGTTTGTGTTACGGTACACTACCTGTTAATTAAGTTATGGCTCCAATCATTCTGCACTCTAGTTGGACTTGTTTTTCCTATTAAAATAATGAATGAAATCACTTAGAGCTCTCTACTAAGTGATTTCATAGGATACAAGAATTGGATTGATCAGTT
This sequence comes from Stomoxys calcitrans, assembly GCF_963082655.1. Classification (NCBI taxonomy): domain Eukaryota; kingdom Metazoa; phylum Arthropoda; class Insecta; order Diptera; family Muscidae; genus Stomoxys; species Stomoxys calcitrans. The sequence continues at coordinate 224,253,086 of NC_081553.1, forward strand.
AAGCCTAGTACTGACTTCGACATTTTGGCCGAACAGCTGTCAAAACGCATTATGAAAAAATTGTGACGAAGAAAATGCGAACACGTTCTGTAGAAGTAGTACTGAGTTCTATAAGCAAAATATTAGCTACACGTCGCTGCGTCAATACAAATTTCGCTTTAATTAATTGCCAATGTAATTAAAAAGCTCACGAAATGGGCACCAATCAACTCTCTTCCAATGATGTTCTCTTTGCTGTGTGTTGTTGTTCGACTTTTGTTTGTGTTGTGGCAAAGAATAGAGTCCGTCGGATTTCGCAATAATTTAATAGGCATTTTCGCTGCGAATGAAGTCAGTACTAGGCTTTACCCAAAACTACGTACGTTTACATTGGCTACTTAATCCGGATGTATGACCTTTTCGAGATTTAACTGAATCCCAACTAAGTGGATCAGGAAAAAAATTTTCAGAACGTTGGCTCTAGTTTTTTCCTCTTTAATTCTTAAAAAGTATGTTCTTAAACATGTAAAACTATCAGGTGTATTTTCCTGCTCTAACAAAAGTTATTAATCATTTTAAACCCACCACTAAAGGGTAAAATGTAAATTTTGCCCAAGAACATTCCACTAAGGAACAGGAGCAAACTTCTCACATATCAATGAGTGTAGTCCGATTCAAATTTAAGCTCAATGATAAGCGGCCTCCTTTTTATAGCCGAGACCGAACCTCGTGCCGCTGTGCTACACCTCTTTGGAGAGAAGCTTTTACATGGCATAGTACCTCACAATTTTGTCAGCATAAGGAGGGGCAGACTACCGCTGAAAATTTTTTCTGATGGTCTCACCGGTTGCAGTCGTTCAGCGTCATAGGCGGACATCCTAACTTCAGCGCTACGCTGGCCTCCACCATAGGGTGAAGAAGCGCTGAAAATTTCCCCGAGGCTTTTGTTATGATTTCCAACAACCAATGTACACCTGACACCCGATTTGAAATCTTGAGCCCCTGGAGGTGTAATAATACTCACTGATGCAATTGTTCATTTGAAAAATAGGTATTTTATATATCAAAACCATTAATCGGGAGATTGGTCTATATGGCAGCTATATTTCCGATTTGGCCTGTATTTGCCATGATTGGGAGGACGCATTTTGTGGTCTCGGAAATAAAATCGGAAGATCGGTCTATATGGGGCCTATTCCAAAACGTGGACTTATGGTCCAATTTTGGTCCCAAGTCTTCTATAATAATAAAAATTATCTTTGCCAAGTTTCATCCACCTACGTCAACTCCTTTTTTTGGCCAACTTTAATATAAACTCGACGACACTGTGCGACGTGTCGCTGCGTAAATATACATACATTTAGCTTCAATTAATTGCAAATTAAATTAAATACTCTTGAACTGGGTCAAAAACAACTCTGCTTCAATGTAGTTGCTTTTATTGTGTGTGTCTTTGTATGACATTTGTTTGTGTTATGTCGTCCAATAGGATTCGGCACATTTCGCAATAAATTTTCATGCGAATTAACTTAGTACTAGGCTTATGTAACTACTACTTAGTGTATTGAATGAAATAACTGCAACATGTCGCTGCAGCAGATATAAAATGATGCAATTTAAATGTGATTACATTATTTCGCTTTTCGAAGCCAACTCTAATTGAATGTTGTTATCTTTACTTTACGTATTAAGATCAATGTTGCCACTCAAGGAAATTATTTCCTACCTAAATTAAAGAAAAATCCTAACAAACTCGACCAAAACCTACCAAATGTTCCACAAGCCAAAAATGCGGTATATGTTTTTAAACCCGCCACCGGGAACTAGTCCATTTTGCCTTTCCATTTTAAACATATCAAATTATACATTTTCAACGCTACAAACGATCTAGTACCGTCGTTATTCATAAAGGATCTAGCCATGTCCATCCCTCTGTTTGTTGAACTCACTATATAGCCTTACGTTCAATGATGGCCTATATCTTGATGTAGCACCCTTTATACCCGTATTTTTGCTCCGAGTTCAATGAACAACCGTGCCGAGTTTGGATAAAGCTATCTCCCGACCTAAATGTTTGGGCCCAGAATTGCGCTTTTACCAATTTTTACCAATTTACGTCATTACAGGGAGTTGCATGAACCCCTCAACATCTGTGTATGCGGCTGCCACATAGGCCTTTTTTCCGATTGAAGGCTCAAAGCCGCATTTCCTACCCGAATTTATGAAATTTTGAAGAGATCTCTTAACACTCGTACCAGTTACAGTCAATATCAGAATCTACGCCCTTTTTACAGAAATTTAAAACAGTGAGATCCCTTGTAACAATATATGGTCTCTTGACATCCATGGTTTTGTTTTGCACTCTTAACGAATACGCAGAAACGACAAGAAGTGAATTAATTTTTAGTTATCCCCTGCAATCTTTTTAAGTAATTAACTTGGTATTTATAAGTTGGAAAAACCTACCAAAAATTGAGGTCAGCCTCAAGAAGAGAATAAAAACCTACAAATTTGGGCTGGAAACTACCAAAAACGACAGCACTGATTAAGATAACGTTTGTTTGTATTATCCAAAAGAGACCGTCGACAAATCTGCCAGCTTGTTAATGAATAATGCACGCTCGTTGTTTGTCCCCTGTCCCAGTGTAAAACAGGCGCAAAGCATTAAAGCATGTGGCAATACTTCCACTTCTCAAGCATGAACGGTAACAAGCATGACGGTAACAAAAGAACTACCGCTAAACGAAAAAAAAGAGAAATAACTAGAAAATTTTCAAGAGAAAATAGGTGCTTCAAAAGAGCGTAGAGTGGTTTCGTGGGTTTTGTACGTACTCTCTTCTGTTGCCTGTAATTAGCGTTTAAGTAGTTTTGTCTATGAACTGATTGTGTATGAGCGCAAAGTCAGCAAAAAACAGAATAATAAATGTATTTAATTTATTTGTATATAATTTCAAATGTTTGTTTATAAGATAAAAACACACACGGACACATGTAATATACATGTGTATAAAATTTTTTTTATATCGGATTTTGTCTATAAACAAGACCATGGTAACCTTATAATTCTTAAAAAAAAAACAAATAAACTAACATATGACCGCAATAATAAATAAAACAATGAATTCGGAACAAAATCAATTAGCACATTCCCATGAGAAAAGAGATACAGTAAGGGGGGTTTGTTTTGTTGCATAAAAGATTTTTGATATTAAAATATTTTTATTTTTATTACAAAAAGAAATCAATAAAAGTAAACTTGTTTTTTTATGTCATCTTATATTTCTAAATATATTTTTATGTACGAGTATAATATTATATACATGTAGGTACTAATTATATGATTCATTGCTGCCATATTTTTTATTAAGTTTTTTTTTCCATTTGATTATTATATTTTGCTTCCTCTCCTTGTTCTCTTTGTTCTTCACAAATGTAATTATAATGAATACCTATGTACATCTTAATACATACCACGCATTGTATGTTTATTTAGTTTTTTTTCTAGTGATTATTTTTAATGTGTTCAAGTGCCTTTTATACAAAAAACAAACCAACTTGTTTTTATTGATTCTGTTTTGTGCTTTGCCTTTAAGTTTTATACTTCATATATAGTTATTAAAAATGTCGTTAATTTAACTGTACACATACACATGCACACTCACATTCATATCCATCTACATAAATGTGAAAAGATGTAAAAGAGAAAAGCAAAAACAATTAAAAATTATAGATAGTATATGAATAAACTAGTTTTGCTTTGCTAATTTTAACAAATTGAGATTGTGGTTATCGATTTGATTATTTTGTTTTTCATCAAATGTTTATATTTTCTTGGGCATGTGCGTGCGTGTGTGTATTTTTCTCTATTTATTTTTTTTTGTTAATGAGCATCATGTATTTAAAAATGTTCGAGCTCTTAACCACATTAGAAACCAAACATTGATATGAATTTCTGAAAATATGTAGGTAAACGGGACGGTATATCTTATAAATTATTACACTGCTTAGGTAGACAAGACCAAACCTGTAATTTCATGCTCAAGTAAAGTAAAATTCTCTTAGCGCCTTAATATTGTGCACTTTTCTTTTTCAATTGATCTCTTCAGTCTCCTCTACTTCGGTTTTGGTCTTCCCCTTTAACAGTGAGCCTTCCATTAGCACCGTTTGTTATATTTTTTCCGTTTTTCTTTCTTTTTTCACAATATGACCTATTCAAAGTTTCTTCTTAACTGTCTATCACAGAGCGTTTGGTCAATAAACCGAGCTCAGAATAGATTTCCAAGTGCCCAACCTTCTTGCTTCTTCTCCAATTTCTCATAGGTTGTTTCGAATTGTCTTTATTCATTGAAGTTTTGGTCTGCGTTTAGCTTCAGATGTATTTTCAAATGAAAATGCTTCGATCAATCTGGCTTAGCGAAAATAAACCTTCTATTTTGATACGCAAAGTTTTACCAATTGAAACGAACACATTTTAATATCCTACATCACTACAGTGGTACAGGGTAACACCCCGAAGGAGAGCAAACCCATTGATAAGTATACCGATCGACTCAGAATAACTCTTAGATCTGATTTAGCTATGTCCGTCTTTCTCTCCATATTAATTTTGTTATGACTTCCGACAACTGTGCTTAATATGGCGCAAATCGGTACATAGCCTGACATAGCTGCCTTATAAACCGATCTGGGATCTTGACTTCTTGAGTCTCTAGAGGGTGCAATACTCATCCGATTTGGAAGAAATTTTGTACAACTGCTTCTCCCATGACCTTCAACATACGTGTGCAATATGGTCTGAATCGATCCATAGCTTGATTCAGCTCCCATATAAACCGATCTCCCGATTTTGCTTCTTGAGCCCCTACCAGGCGCAATTCTTATTCGAATGGACTTAAATATTACGCAATGACTTCTACAATGTTCAATGTTAATTACGGTATTTATGGTGAAGGAATCCTTGAGGAGCTTCAAACCATTTAAGTCACCCCAGACCTGATGAAATATTTCCGGCGTTACTACAGAAAGAGGCAGACTATCTGGCGCCTCATCTGGCTAAAATTTTCACAGTGTGCCTAGGACTTGCATATACTCCGAAAACCTGGCAGGAGGCAAGGGTGGTGTTTATACCCAAGCCCGGCAAGGCAAGTTATGCGACCAAAGGCCTACAGATCCATAAGCCTTATGTCCTTTCTACTCAAAACCATGGAACGCATTGTGGATACCATGATTAAGAGTAAGACATCCAGCAAACTGTTTAAATACAAGCAGCATGCCTATGTCATGGGAAGATCGGTGGAGACTGCCCTGCACGAGGTTGTGCATAAAATGGAAGAATCCTTCGATGCCGAAACGTACACCCTGGCGGTATGCATTGCCATCGAGGGGGCTTTTAACAATGTGTGGACCGACACACTGATCCAATCCTTAGACCAGTACTGGGTGGACCCGGTCCTTAGAGACTGGATAAACCATATGCTAAGAAACAGGTGGATAAATTGTGTGTCCCATGGCATAAATATAAGGGAGAAAGTTGCACAAGGCAGGCGGGTGTTGTTTAGAGTGATGAAAACACAAATGTTCACAACTTTCGGCGTGGATTATCACAACAAGAATTCATTGATGAACTTAAATCTTTGTCTGGCGATGAAGCACCATCCTATAGCACTGTGAAAAGGTGGTATAATGAATTCAGTCGTGACCGACGATCGCTCAAAGCCTAATACCGTTAAGGTTGTCCAAAAACGGCAGTTTAACAAAAGAACTTGATGCCGTTCGTGAACTTTTAACGCAAGATCGTCATGTGACATACCATGAAAGAGAGGTATCCTTGACCATTTCTTTCACCTCCATAAATTCGATATTCCATGAATACCTTGCCGTAAAAAAGATATGTTCTCGATGGATTCCGCACACTTCGAAAATTGGTTAAAATGAAGGTCCGCGGAGATTAGTGGGAAGAAATGTTAAAAAAATTCGTCACAAGTGGCGAATCTTGGATCTTGGAAAAAAAATAATTGACCGTTTGTGTCATCGAAGGCGAGCCAAATCCAAAGAAAGTTGTTTGTAGAAGAAGTACTACGCAACAAATGGTCGTCTGTTTCTTCGGCAAAACTGACAAGACGAGTCATTGTTCACCATGACAATGCGAGCTCTCTCACTCATCCGCTCAAACCAGCTCCTTTTTGACCGACCAAACCGTCGAATTGATGAGTATTCTGCATTTTTATTAATAGGCCAGAAATGTATATAGTACTTTGTCTCTGCAGAAGGAGGTGCCTGTGTCAAAGCCATCTTTGGTAGAAGTTTCGGACTTTATTTTTATTCCTTGGACAACTTGATTTGGCTCACATTCACATCTTTCCATTCCCCTCTTCTTTCTACGATTAAACGTTTCTCCTTTTCTCCCGACATTTCTCCTTAACGTTAACGATGATAATTTCGTAATTATTCTCGTGGACCGCTACTATTGTACTATATATATTACCAAAAAAAATTACAGTTATCACCGATCAACCCATATTATCAAGATTCGAACCCAAGCGTTGTGAGTCAATTGAGGACATGATTTCCTTATTATTCTTTGTTCTGATAATGAATCATACATTATTTCACTTATTAAAAAATTAGTGTAAACAATTGATCTGGCAACTACAAGAATCGCATAAGTGAAGAGAGATATGATAATGGAGGAAATAAATTAAAAATTATATTCAGCTGCTACCCTTTCTGACAGCAACTTGGGTTACCATTGTCAAAGTTTTAAAAAATAAGATTTTGAAATCGTACTGCTTTCATGCATTGTGTATAATTCCACCTTCATGTGCACATTTTCCGTTAAGTGCGGCCAATTTAGTTAAACGCCGTGCAACACTGATCTATAAAAGGATTTTTTTTATAACAAAAATAATCTGAAATTGTTGCTAAATTATTTTCAAAAAAGGGGGACCATTGATTAAATTCTTCCAACAAGAGTGCTTATGGGTATTTTACAGTTTTCTGGTTTACAATGAATACCTAAATGTTTGAATAAATAAATCTAAATCTTATTAAGACATATTAGTGTAAATATAAACAAACATTCTTGTGAATCATGTTTTTGCTCTGAAAGGAAAAAAATTTTGTTTTCTTATAATCACCATGTTTGCTATAATTACATTTAATTGCTTTTGTTTTTTTAATTACTAAATATGGATATGTAATACTTATATAAAATAAGAATAACAAAACACCAATAGCATTCTTCCAATTCATTTTATTGCAAGCCGGCAAGAGAGCGTTAGTGCAGTAATGCAAAAGCGACATACAAATTTAATACAACACAAGAGTATGCCCTCCCCCTCTTTTCTACGGGAAAAGAAATAAAGTCTACAGTTACTTAAGTATTATCCATATTACATTACAGTTGTTTGATTTTGTGGTAATGGACATGCACAGATATGTATGTACATATGTAGCTTGCCACTTTAGCAGAATGAGGGCTCTTTTAGTTGAATTAGATTTCATATGCCACAGCTAATTAGAATCATTCAAATTGTAAAACATATGGCAACTCTTTTGTATGCCCTTTATTATTTCTCTTAATAATTCTGTCTCTGTTAATATTTTTTTTTTTAGAAAATCATTATGAACACAAAGTATAGTTACCCATATTTAACCACTACATGCATAGAAAGTAGTTAGATGATTATACATATATGCGAAAAAATTTTCTATATTATATTGAGGTATAGGAAAGCAACACAAAATGCTTATAAATCTTTAAACGATTTTTACATGTAAAATTTTACTTTTGCCCTCACTAAATTCATTTTTTTGTGTAATGTTTCAATGTTTTCATTTTTCTCTCTATTGTTTCTTACTGCTTTTTAATATCCCTAACAAAAGAAACCCCATTTTGCTGTATTGACAGACTACAAATAAAAACTTATTTTTTTGTTATATTTTTTATACTTAACCAGTATTTTTATGTGTGCGTTACTGCTCTGTCGCCGCCCTTGGCTATGCGTCGTCGACGTCGAGCACACAACATAAGAAGAAAATACAAAAGAAAACAGAAACGATATAACAACGAGCCAACGTTGCCTTGCCGTTGCCTCTGAGATGGCCGTCGTTGCCTGTGTGTTGAGAGTTCAGTCGCGCTAGTGTGTGTGTGTTTGGTTTTGTGTTTAACTAACAGTTTGTTGTCTCGAGAAGAAGAGGCACACGAAAGAAAACGACGTAATAAATATGGAAAATAAAAATCATATATACAAAATAATTGTTTTAAGAGTTTAGTTTTAACTTAAATGCGGAAGAGTGCATACATAACTCAAGGCGGCGGCTGCTGAACGATTCCTACAACAACAACAACAACAAGGAGATACTTATAAAAAGAACATTAAGAAGCAAAAAGGAAATAAAGAAACTTAGTGATTAAAAAAATTAATTTAAAGTGAAATAAAATTTTAAGGTAAGTTTCTTATAACCAAAGAAAATTATTTTCAATTTCAATGACATTTGTTAAGAAAAATGAAAAATTGTTTCTACCGTTTAATATGGATTTTCCATAAATTATAGATATTGTGTGTATTTTTGTTTTAATATCGTTGGATTATTTTTGTATTGCTTTTCAATGACTGTTGTATTTTTATTGCCGCCCTGTCTCATAGACTACCATTTAATTTATTCACTGAATTTAAACCTCAACTCTCCCCACCACTAATAACGTTGTTGTGAAATATAGCTTTTATAAATATAATTTTGTTTTAAAGCATTTTTTTTTCTTATTTATTCACATTGTTATTTTACTATGCGCGATTTTTATAACCAGAGAAGTATAAAAAATGATTACCTCTGTGTGTTTGCTTATAAAAACATAAAAAAGAGATACAAGACCGACGGAAATCGAGAGGGAGAGCGCATCGCCCACTGAGTTAAATCAATAGACAGAGAGAAAGAGAGGTACAAACATTTGCCACCACCACCGTTCTACCATCTCTCAGCTCTCCATTCCATACAAAATTACCTGATACAATAGTGATGTCTACACTGTCTATAAGAAAAATGCATAAATGTCCATTTATATAATCCTATGGGCGACTAAAAAAAGTTTTTTTTTTTTTTTTAATAAAAAACAACGAACAATGCGAAAGTATTACAAACAAATGGGCACTTTGGCTAAAATCGTGAGTTTGGTATATATACAGCTATATACAAATTTGGACCGATCTGAAGCATATTTGACATGGATGTTGAGGGTGTTAACACAACTCACAGTCCCAGTGCCATCATACCATCTTCGATTAAGACCAACTTTTAACTTGCCTATGGACAAAAAAGTCTATGGCCAAGGTTTCAACTCAATATATATTAAAAAAATGTCGATATTTATATTGTACACAATTATGCAGGACAAGGGACAGCTTGTATTTGGCACAATAAGGACATTTCTAGATTAATTGTATATCAATATTGGCATGGTGCTGGCAAAAATCCGCAGTATCTTGTCAACCTTATCTTATGAGCCAATCAGTATACGTATATCCCGTAGGATACATTGCGAACATATTATTTTCAAAACATGTAATATCTAATAGATACTTTCGCCTTCCTCTCGGTATTGCACATGCCGGAAATCAAACGAAATTGACAAACTTTTCCATATATAAATAAAGTCCCCCGCATGGAAAAAAATGCAAATTTTTTTCTTCACAAAATGTACACACTTATAGAAAAATTGATATCAAATGTGTCTGTTTTGATACCAAACGGAATTAATGGTGAAGCAACCTCGTAAAATTTGCAAATTTTGCCTATGAACATTCCACTAAGGAATAGGGGCAAACTTCTCACATATCAATGAGTGCAGTCCAATTTAAGTTTAAGCTCAATGACAAAATCTAAACAATACGAACAACGTATAAAACGATAAGTTCCTTTTGGTATTAGCTTTATTACCAATCAGGTGTTGTTTTTAATACCAAACTGTTTAATACCATTGAGGTTATCACTGCCGTGAACTATTCAAGCTCCTAAAGAATTACATCTTTACCATCCTCGATTCGTTTTGTTGCAATTTAAACAAATGGTTCCTTATACATTGATTCACAGAAATGGCATTTGTATGAATACCCTAACACAAGCTAATAATATTTATTAAGTTTTTTTATTATAGATATATTAATTTTTGGATAAATTCATTTCCAACACTTTATAGTGGCGACATCTAAGTACAAGCTAATGAAAAAATTTCGATGCAATCACAAAGCTATAAACGTAGCACCGTCATTTCTAAATAGTCTTTTTCGACTGGTCAAAAAAAACTTCATTTTTTATAGAAATAAAAAACACAAAATTGGCATCACTGAAAACCATTTAACAAACATGCGCTCTCTTTCTCTTTTACTCGTTGTTGTTTGCTAATTATTTGCCGCTCTCCACATGTCTTTTTCTCTTCACCAACATGTGCGTTACAATAAAATACAACTTTTGATTTTTCAAAAAAAAAAAAAAAAAAACACAAACAGCAAAAAAGAGAATATTTTTTATTATTTATAAATGCTTTAGCTTTTGTTGGCTGTTTTTTTACTCGTTTTTTTCCTATTATAATTATAAGTTGAGAATTATCATCATTTTTCTTAATGTGTTATCATTGAAATTCAAAGATAATTTTGTGTTTCTTATAATAAAATTTAGAAACACAATAAAATAAAATTTTTTTTATATAATCAAATTTAATTGTGTTTTTTCTTTTTTGTAGCATATAATACCTAAAATTTTTAATTTGTCATCACGGCAGCAGCTTCAACCTGGCATTTCTTAGCGAGTATCAACAACCACGACGTGGTCGTCGTTCTTTATTACCCCAAATGGGTGAATTCGATATAAGTCTTATAGAAGAATTCCGCCAGCGGGAGAGTCTCTACGATCGTAACTCTCTGCAGTTTAAGGATAAACTTTACAATGCACAACAGTGGCAGGAAATATCCAATAAATTGGGATATGATGGTAAGTGAAGAAAAAGATAAAGAATATGTCGGAATTCTAAAGTGATTAACAGGGTCTTAAAGAGATCAGCAGTAAAGAAACAGCATTGAGCACATCGAACCATCGCTTAGGAGGGCTCAAGTAAATAGAACCTGTATATTACATAGACTTAGGCAAAAAATTTTTCTAGTTTCGATTTTTTTCTAGAACAGGAGCCGTGTGTCTCCGGGTTGGTATTAATCATGATCCAATAGGAGTTGAGGCAACTGAATCATAACTATTCTGGTTTGTAGAGGAAGATTATTCCGATTTGATGCTCAGGGCGGCAGATGATCCCCAAAAACAATATTCAGACTGTTTTAGTATTCTCGTGAACGCTGCTTAAACTTGTCCTGCGGGCCAGGATTCATTTGAAATTAATTGTTATTGAGGATGCCATCTTATTGCTTCCATTTTTTTTTTGGGATTAAACTTGTATCGAACAGCACTAATTGATATGAGATAATAATGCCTGCTTTTCCTTAATGGAATGAATTTATAATAGAACCCTACCTAAGGCACTACTCCCCCTTTTTTTAGGAGAACATAAAATTATTATCACCTCTTCAATTTTTTATCATCTCAGTTGTCATTAGACCACCTTCATCGCGACACAAAGATACAATTACATATATATTGCCTAAGCAGTGTCTACTGTCCTGTATACATAGCAACATCCAAATCATATTTTGTGGATAAGCAATCACCATCCAGAGATGGCAGGTTGGATTTTCATGATATCGAAAGATGATTACAACAGAGAGCCTCTGAATCATGCCTGGCCAAACGTCACTTGCCGAAAACAGAAAGTGGAAAGGCCCCATTAATGACAAAATGACACAAATAAAAGAAAATTATGATATTTGTTCATCGGCTCGGAGACCACGGATACGACCACTCCCTATGAAATCCTAGAGCTCAATAAATTGGCGGTTAAAAATCTGGCACTTTTCTACGGATCAGTAATTGGCATGTCGGCAAACATGACAGGGTCCGTTGTTGTGTAGCCAGATACTTTCATGTACATTTAGCGATACTTGCCAAGCTCCCTTAGGGGAGCAAGGTGGTTCCGGTGCGAAGATCCGAACACTGGAGGAAAGACTGCCGTCCTTTTATTACTTCAGTTGGGAGAACAAGCGAAGACCTGCCATTCCTTCGGCTGGTGGAACGACTAAGGTCCTATCATTCCTTCGGCTGAGGGAACTACTGAGGTCCTATTATTTCTTCGGCCTGGCGGACGACTGAGGTTTGAATTTCCAAATATTATTTCTAAAAGGCACAATTTGCATATTATCATCCTTACTTAATATGGTATGAATTGGTCTATAACTTGCTATAGCTCTCTATATCTCTATCATACAGGGTGGCTGATGAATATTGCTACAATGATGAATATTGCTACATTTTTTTTTCGGTGTATGGAATACATTTTTCTTTTATTCATGTTAAATTAAATTATTAAATTAATTATTAAATTATTATTAATTAAATTAATTAATTAAATTAATTATTAAATTATTATTATTAAATAGAAAAAAAGTTATTACATTTTTTTTTGGTAGCGGCTTTCATCAGCCACCCTGTATAAGGCGATCTTCCAATTATACTTCTTGAGCACCTAGAGAGTGCAATTCTAATCTGATTTGTCTTTCATTTGTCACAATAACTCCTCTTGTGACCTCCAACATTCAGGTCAAGTACAATACAATCTATTTCTGTCCATAAGATTATATAGCTCCCACCTAAACCGATCTCTTGAGTTGACTTTTTAATCACCTACAGCAGGCAATTCTTAATCAAATAAATGAAAATGGGAACTTTTTGTTATGACCAGGTCGTGGATCCTTAGAAAGTCTCTATTTTGCAAATTCTTTAAACTACCCACCCTTTAATAGGTACAAAATAAGTTTTCAACTTTAATTCTCCAATTCCATACTCGTCCTTGCCACTTGGATGTAGTTTACTTTTAGGCATATATATGTAGACACTTTCACTCACTACTACTAAAGTGAACACTTTCGATTATTTGTTGAAAACACAAACCATCCCTTAGCAAAAAATTCAATTCTTAATAAGGAATTGTTAGAGGGGGTTTCCTTCATACCATTAAAAATTACCAAAGCACAGAGGAATTTTATTGGAATTTTGTTCAGAGAGGAGAAGCTATTGTTTTGAGGTTTGCCGGTTAGTTGTTGTTTGGTCAATCATAAGCATGAAAACTCTCGGAGCTAGTGACAAAGGATAGTATAAAGGAAATTCATGAAATGCACAATAGTATAGCTCTCAGTTACTCTTAAAAAACATGGACACACACACATATAAATGTGAGCAATAAAACAATAATGAATGAATTCAATCATGTGTGTGCTCTGGGGAAAAATAAAAACAAGACACCATACCAGCAGGATTTGACCTCATGAACCAATAAAGGGGGTATTTGGATTGGCTACAAACAACCATTATTTAGACATAGAGTGCTAGAGTATTAAATGTAAAAATCTCGACATTACTTTTCTTCTCTAAAAGTTACTTTGAGACCCCGTTTGTACATTTTTATTCTCTTTTAATATCTAATGATGTCATTATTCTTTTCTAGTTTCCATCTTAAAGGATCGCATGTTGCAACTTCGCAATCGTTACAATTTAGAAAAACGACGCATGGAACAGCTGCGTGAAGAGACTGGCAAACATCATGAATCGCCTTGGGGTTTATATGACAGCTTACAATTTCTAAGCGGTCATATAAAGTCGCGTAGACGCTACAAAAGTATATTGCCCGTATACAATCACAAAGATGACAGCCAATTGAATGATTCCGGTAATGACTATAGTGCCATGGGTGTAGATGATTCTGCTATGTTGATAGATAATAGCGCTAAAGATGATATGATGCACTCTCCTGGTGGTGTTGGCGGCAGCAGCTCACAACCTTTTCCTAATGGTCTATTCAGCGTTAAAGTCGAAGAGAACATGTCGGAGGGACACGCTTCCGAAGTTGATACGTAAGAATTGGTTTCTTTTTTGGTTATAATTTATTTTTATTTACTATTTTCATTTTTCTTATTTGTGAATAGTGAAAATTCTCAATCTACTCGGGGTAATGACCATTTTGCTGATAATCTAAATGTTATGTAAGTTTAGAGTAGGGATATGTATTGGACTATTTCATTGAAATATCATATTTCATGCATTGGTTTAGAAAAATCGTTCAATTTCAAAATGGATTTGTTAGAAAATCAACAACGCTACAAAGTATTGGTCCTAGACCCATAAAACCCTTCAAAGATCGGAATTCAATCAGAATATATGTATCTTGTAGTTACACCGATCAACAGCGAGAGCCGTTACCGTTGTCTAGCGTTCGAATCCATCAACACAAGTGTAATTTGCCACAGACAGAATGTCTGTCATTACACAAAAATACATGCATTGGGAAAAAGTTGCAATAGACAGGGTTGTCGAGCGTGGTTAATGTGGTAATCGTATCATAGATGCGTTTTCGCTATTAATATGTTTCAAATACAACATACCAACGCACGGCCTTTGAAGCCATCACACCTAATATGGTTGAAAAGTCTTCTAACCAAAGACGAAACGCGTCCCATAGTGGTTGGTGTATGTTGTTGTCTTTGGCTTTCCTTTTCCATTTGCAGAAAACTTGAAAAATATGTAGTTACTACTTCCAGAAGTTTTTATGGGTCATTATGTCCTGTTGAAGGCCACCGTAGCGCAGAGGTTAGCATGTCTGCCTATGACGCTGAACGTCTGGGTTTGAATCCTGGCGAAACCATCAGAAAAAAATTTCAACGGTGGTTTTCCCCTCCTAATGCTGGAAACATTTATGAGGTACTATGCCATGTAAAACCTCTCTTCAAAGAGGTTTCACACTGCGGCACGCCATTCGGACCCGGCTATAAAAAGGAGACCCCTTATCGTTGTGCTTAAACTTAAATAGGACTGCACTCATTGATATGTTAGAAGTTTGCCCCTGTTTCTTAGAGGAATGTTCATGGGCAAAATTTGCATTTGCATGCCCTGTCGCAGTTCGCATCGCAGCATTTTGGCAGGTCCAAGCTTCAAGTCAATAGTTGGCAATATTGGTGGCCGCCCTCTCATAGATAAAGAATTTGAACTTCGCACATAGACTGCTTGGTGGCGCTTGTGAATATAAAAGATAATGATAAATGAGAGTTATCTAAAAACATGCAGAATTTTGCTCTCAATGGCATGCAGGTTGCTTCGCTGGCATTTTATAAATATGCATTATTTCCTTTTCTGTGAATGAAACTATGGTTTAATGCACATATACAGGATTTCGGCGGTCTTAGCTTCTAATATATGTATCTTTCTTTCATTTATTTCTGCTGTAAATTTGATTTTTTTTTTGTAATGTTTTCGACAGAGCTGCTTGTTTTGAGGAAAATTAAATAGTTACCTATAAGCTTGGCAATTCCATGGCAGCCGGTTGTCGTACCGGATTGACCCGATGGAGTTCTTCATCGGCAAGGGCTGCTGCCTCAGTGTATAACACACTGCTATAACAACAACAACATAAGCTTGACATTTGCGGTAAAATTGTAGGAGCACAAAAATTTCTCTGTTATTCTCATCCTCTTTGCTCTCGTTCTTGTGTCTCATTTCATTTGTTGTTATTGTTCCTAATAGTAAGACCTTGACCTAAAATCAGCTGATGGATCTACAATGTAGACTTTTGATGTAGATTCTACATCAAAGGTGAAAAATAAACTGGTGAGCTGTTTAATTCAGTCTTAAATGTGAAACTTAAAACAGACCCGATAAAACTCTTGACATAGGGGTTTAGCTATATGTTTTATAATTTTTAAGTATTCTATCAAAATAAGTCTACCCTATAAAGCTGTGAATGAAAGCTAAGTCAAATAAAATCAAATATGAACAACAGACACGCTACGTTGTGATTGTGATCGCTTGGTTTAGTTAGTCCAAACTCTTCATTTCATTTCATTTAGTTGTCCTTCCGTAACACCCTAATTATGAACTGGTGCACAAAATTTTATTATTTGGCAAATTTCTTTGTAGGACTGAAATACATTCCTCAAATGATCAATATCGTGAACAAATGCGACGTCTGCAAAACCAACAAATGCAAATGCAGCAGCAACAACAACAACAACAAGAGAAACATCACCAGGAACAGCAGCAACAACAACATGAAAATCGACAGCAACAGCTGCAGCAACACAACTCCCACCAACAAATTCTACCAACCCGCATTATAAAACGTTCCCTTGGCCATAATAATCCGATGATAAGCGTTCGAAGTGACATGACACATCCAAAGCTGCGTAAACTCTCCAGACCACCTCAAATGGCAACTCCAACTATTGGAAAACGTGTCTATGAGGACGATTGTGGACACATGGTTGGGTCGGCCTACAACAATTTCCCCAAACAAATGCGCTTAAGTCCGCGTGAAAATAAATACAATGCTTTTGGAAATTTTATTTCCTCCTCACTCTTAGATTTACCACAAAAAATGGCCTTGGAATTGGTGGAGAAATTCACATCCGATATTGTTAAGGCCTTAACTGCAAAAATGGAAAATATGGAAGCTGCAGCAGCTGCAAAAGCTGCCGCCGCCGCACCAACAACAGTCGACTTGGATGATGATAATGAGGAGCACAACCATCATCATCAACAACATCACCACCACAACCATCAACAGCAACAACAACGGCAGGAAATGCAAAATGAAGACAGCAATGATGAATGAGAATTACTTTATTACGTTATTTATTATAAAAACATACGTTTATTATAAATATAAGAAATTTTATATACATACATACCTAATAAATATTGACATATATAGAATTTCCTCTACCCCAAAACTAAGAGGAATGCTATAAATGAAGTTTTTATTATTACAAGTTTGGTTAATAAAAATAGAAAATAAAAAATAATTAAAAAGTACAAATAAAAACAAAATAATAAAAAACTATTAATAGTAAAAAATAAAAAAATGCACAGTAAAAAATTTAAAAATAATAAAAAGTTACAAATTATATAAAAAAAAATGTAATTAAGAAATAAATGTTTAAAATTAAATAATTTTAATCATTCACTGAAATCGATATTCAATTACAATGCCAGATTCTAATTTTCTTGACAAATTCCCATGGTTATTGTTGTTTTATCCGCATTTGTTGTTGTAGCAGTGTGTTGTACACTGAGGCAGCAGCCCTTGCCGATAAAGGAATCCATCGGTTCAATCCGCCACATTTGTGTGTGGAGTCATCAATCCTCGTTAAACACCATAGCCAAGCAAGCTCGTTCCGGTCCATAGGACTGATCGCCGCGGAAATGTTATGGCCATTGGTCATTTAAAGGCACCAATAACCCACCTTGTCATATCGAGTATCACAGGTACTTAGTATTTATGGAAGAGTCGGTGCCGCCCGGTCCCTCACTGAGACTCTCCACTTGATATCGATGAGCATTGAGGGACTTTTTAATTTTAATGAGAGTAGGTGTAAACTCCGTGCCGTTTAGCTACAACTTAGTAATTACTTACTTGATGGTCTCATTAGTGAGCGAATAACGAGTTCTTCTGTTTTTCTAGCACAGGTGTTGAGCGGGTATATTATTCTATGCGTCGATGGGGTACTTTATATAAATGTGTACTTAAAATTATTATATATTTTTTTGTGTGACAAAATAACTGTTATGCCTTTTGCTGTACTATACTAGTGTTGACAGCTACAGGTCGCGTCGTGTAAACAACGAGAAGAGTATCGTGAGCAGCCAGTTAACGGTAAATAAGTTCTCTTTACCATCAGATTAAAACCATAGTTTTTGTTCCATCCAACCATACAAGTCTTTTAAAGTCGTCTACGGTCCAATTTCTTATTGCCTTCCACTCATTTAATGGCTTGTTTATAGTGGCTGCAGCCTAATTTGGTATTCTAACCTTATTAATAGCCAAGGGTTTTTGACTTCTGGTTCATCCAATTCCATTGCTTTCGTCTGTTGAATTTTCAGTATGCTTAATGGTATTTTGTACTCAGCTGCATTTAACATACTTACTAGGACTTCCTAGATGCAACCAATAAAACAAGATGCAACCAAATAAATCAAACTCTAAACATGCTCTATCGTTTACTTGACTTGTTACAACCTTTCGTATAGACAATTTTTTTCGTTGCACCTTTCAACTCTTTTGTGACGTCGTATACAGTCCAATTTTTGTCTTTGGAAATTTTCAGACGGGTCTTCACATTTTATCTACGAAGAGCTTTCTTGCCGTCCACTTGCAGGACATGCTTGTTAATGATAGCTGCAGCCAGTTTGGGTGTTCTAACCTTCTTAATGGTCAACATTTTTTTCGCGGCATATATTTTTAAAAGATTTGATCATATACAAATAAACACATCCCACTTTGTGCTAAATGGTCTAAAGCCTAAGATAACGGTATACAATAGACAATTAGTATGCAAAGACTCAGATGGTCTTTGCATACTAATTAGATGTTGCCAGATTACAAAAAAAAAACTAACAAAAGTGAATACATTGCCTTATTTTCATTTTAAAGTATTTTTGCACTTCTAATTAATGCCTGTTTTAAAGACTCAATCATCCGTTTTTCCATCATCTGAAGTGGGTCATAAATCCAAATTTAATAAGCAGTGTAAACGTACATTTAAGGCAGCTATAGCGAGATTGATGTTGCCGAAGGAAATGCATTGACTTGTCGTTAGAAAAATGTTTGGTTTGCTTTGTATTAAGCTTAGTATTCTGTTCAGATTTTCAGACGGAATGCTGTCAAACTCTATATATAATGCTTGATAGCATTATCGGCATCATTTTTGTTTTTTTTTTTTGGTTACAATGATACGTTTTTTTCTTTTCGTTATTTTTTTATTTGCAAAATAAAAATAATAGTAAAACCATAAGTGCAGTCTTTTGGTATGAAAATAAAAACTAAACATAACTATCAATTTCCGCTCGCGGAATAATTAAAGATTTCCTCGACTATTCCGAAAGTAGAGTAGAATACCAACCCTAGAGGGTGAAATTATACGGCATCGTAGATCATTTTCCGATGCATTAAAAAAAAACAATAATTTTTTAATAAATTTTTGCACCACTTAATGGATTTATTTGTACATATAACGGTTTTTTTTTTGGTTAGTGGGTGTTTTATAAGTACAAAAGTATGGCAGATGGGCTAAACAAGTACATCAATTTTTGCCGCCATGTGTTTGCAAGAAAAAAACCGCTAGAGCTGCGTACTGTCTTTTACAGCGAAATTTTTTATTTTTCTTGCACAATTTAACCCAATTTGGTTTATTGCACTTATATGACTTAACAGTTTTTTGGAGTCATGCTTCGTATTTATTTATTCAAATGTTCTCGCCATGTTACCAAGCACATTTAAATCCTTTGACCCAGAATGAACCAATGATATATTTTTGTTCGCTTATTCAAGAAATGTCATTAGGGTATAGATAACACGGGCCGTTATGCTAGACGTCCGTCAGTCCGCACTGCCCTGATGTTGGGATATGGCAACACAACCTATTTTCTACGACTATAGTTTATTGTAAGGGTTGGTACTCTGTTCCTCTTTTCTGTAAGGGTTGGTATTCTGTTCCTCTTTTCATACAGAAATCTGTTAAACACCATATAAAAAACGTATGAACTAAAAACATGTGCAATAAAAAGGAGGATTTTTTACGCTATAACTTAAAAAGAGCACTTAAAAACAATAAGTTCCAGAGCAATATGAATGGAAGATTGTGCCAGTAAAAAAAATTCATGTAATTAATTATGTTTAAAAAAATAATGATATTTTGTTAAAGTTGCCGAAATCTAAACTGAATACTCTGCTTTACAGTTCACCATATTGCATAAAGCTGAAATGCTTTCGATGCGTGAGGAGTGGATATTTTAAAAAAGGTAAATTGTTATTTTTAAAATTGTTTATGTTCGTTTAGACCTTAAAAATGTTCTGGACCATACGAAGGGACCCTTTGAACCATAGCCATGGGCAACATTTATATAGTTATTTTTAAAAAGTAAATGGCAAAGACCAATTTATTCATTCCAAATAAAAATTTTAAACATATGATGCACATTTGATTGTATTACTACATATTTAAATAAGATACGCTAAATTATCCTTTACATGTACATTATTTACATGAAATTTTCGCTTTATCTTACAGGATGACATGGAAACTGTTAGGAATTTTTTTTTCTTCAGCGCAGAAGATGAAAACTTCACTGAGGTAAGTATGTTGTACAAGCCTTCTTGAACCAGTTCCTGAATTTGTGATTGAAGTGATCTGTGTTGAAAGCGATTCTGTACAATCTCCCCAACTAATAAAAAATTACATTTAAGTCAAAATTGCGTAGGTCGTGCCAAGTGCTTATTTGTTTTTTTTTGGTATTCAAATTGCACTCGTCCCGGCCTGCAGATAATTGACATGTTCATCAAGTAATTAGTGTATTCTTACATGTTCACAGTGTTTAAAGGCTATAGTGATTAGTAGTCTATAGAATGTTAAGTTCAGACGTAGTCTATAGAACGTTAAGTTCAGCGAAATCATAAATTTTTCTCAATACCGTCAATTACAAAAACAAAATTGACATTGTTCTTGAGAACAAACGGAGAATAATATTATCCGTCAATAAATGTTATATTGTACTTAGCAAATCCTTCTTCCGACATTAAAGGTTTCCACTATCCTTTCATTTACATATATTCGGCAGAAACATTGGTACTTGCGAAAGTAAATTATGGATTATGACATACATTGAGTATTCAATAGGTAAAATCCTCCAGCTTGCTCCCTCTTTTCTGATTTGGCTTCAACATAAGCCGCTATCTCGCTTATTCTCCTTGAGGCACTAGAGGGCGCTATTGATTATTGATTATGGAGTATGTACATACATTGAGTATTCGATGGGTAAAATCCTCCAGCTAGATCCCTCTCTTCTGATTTGGCTTCCATATAAACCGATATCTCGATTATCCTCCTTGATGCACTAGAGGGCGCTATTGATTTTCGATTTGGCTGAAATCTGTTAGGATTTACAACATTAATTTCAAGTAAGGGTGCGCTTGAGTGGAGAACTTGTCATTAAGTTTTTTATCTTCTTGCTTTCGCTGTAATAACCTTAACTAAAGTGCCGTTCAGCGACACGTCTAAGTAAAATATTTGTTTAAAAAAAGTTAAAGTTTATTGAACCTTTTTTTTAAATAGCGCCATTTAAACCTTGAGTCATAAAAAAACTTAGTACATGGTACAATGATATAAAACACACATCAATCAAAAAAAAAAATCCGAATAAAAAAACACTTCAATTTCTTTCAAACACTCCAGCCAAGACAGATTAGTAAAAATTCAAAAAATAATGTGAAAAATCCTTTAATGGCAGCACATCAACCTTTTCATTCGGTGTTCTTGGCTAACAAAGTGAATTAGCAATACCGCCCCACACTTAACACACAGGAAGTCTCTTCACAACATTAACCACATTGCTATGATGGATGCAAAATTGCTGCTGCTGTTACTGCTTTGCTGCATGTTGTTGTTGTTGATGATTATGATGATTCAAGACGACGGCCCAAAGTGAAATATTTTAGCACGCATGCGCGCCCTGTAATTATATCATTTAATAAAATTACTCTGCATCTGCATATAAAGGAATTTGGGCCTACCGAAAGATGGACGGACGGACCATTGGCATATGTTCAAATGAAAAACCACAAAAATTAAGAATAAATTTAAATCTTTATGTGTGAATATTTATTTGAATCTTTTTTTCTCTGCAATATGTTAATGTATGTAGGATGCTTACGGTGATGCAGCATGTTGTGAACATCAATCATTTTGTATGCATGCATGTGAAGATGTAGTGAGTGCGTGCAGTTATAAGCTTTTGCATGCAGTATGGCTAAAACCATAGGTTATGTGATGTGCACACGGCATATGAGTACCAGGCTTATGGTTAGAAAGATTTTCACAAAATAAATAAAAAAAAAACTTTACAAACAGTAGAGGCATTAGGAGCCGATGGATTACTAGCACATGAAGTTTTAAACGAAACATTCTTTTGACCAATCTGCCACCAAGCAAAAAAGTGTGGCAGATCCATCAAACGAATGTATAGTTTTGTTATCATCACGTGTTTGCTCCCGAAAATTTCGCTTTAGGTGCATAACGACATTTAAGTGTTAAAGAAATTATCAAATCATTGGTCGTCATAAAATAATGTGGAAAAAATCACAATGTAAAGCAGAGCGAACCGAAGAATTTTAGGATATGTATTTCTTATGACAACGAAAATTTCTTTCAGCTGCGTACCGGCATTTAAAATGAAAAAAGGCAATGTATCCACTTTTGAAAATCAAATCATTGAAACAGCAAAAAAGAATGATTCAGTTTGTAAAATTTGTATTGTAGTACTATATAGTGGAAAGCAGCGAAAATTGTATGGAAATTACATCTATCCAGTACAGCAAAGTTGTGGAAAATTACAAATGCAGGCTTATGTGGAACATCTGTCTTCAGGATTGCCACACTAAGTTTATCACAATTAATGGGCGTTTTCTCATTATCCGTTTGCAATTTGTCGTATCGATATTTTTCTGGTTAAAGGAACTTGGTTTTCTAAATATATGCTTATCCTAACGATAAACCTTTACCGACAGATGGGTGCCAGTTAATGACTTAAGCTGAGTATTCTGTTCAGCTTTTCAAGCAGAATGCTGTCAAACTGAATTGCGTTGGCTGAAAATAGGCGGAAAATTTTTACTCTGATTATAGTGAGGAAAATGACAAAAAACTATTATAGTGCCAACACTTGAAACTATTGCCTGCATCATTTTTGCTTCTTTTTTCTTCATTCTTAGGTGACTCTTCTTAAGAATGAAATAAAAAAAAACGTAATATTTGTAATTGTTGTTCATAGTTGCCATTTTTCTTCTCAATCCAACGTTTCCCTAATCTCCGTATACTATTTGCCTTGATTGTGTAAATGAATAATAATCAAAAGTTATGTTTTTCTCAAAGATATTCAATTCTCTTGAATAATTTAACTTTTTTATGGTTAACGGTAAACAAAATACAATCATTATTGAATTGAGTAAGTTGCCATATCGATATTATTTTAAAGGATACTGTTTGACAACATGAATAGGTCTGTTCGAGTACTTTTCCATTAAAAATTTGCAGGAGAGTAATAACATCCTTTGCTCCCTTTTACTATTTATTTGAATAAAACAGTTGTATTTCATAAAACAGTTGTTTGATGCCGCAAATTTCTGCAGGGAAAAAAGCCTCCAGTAGAAATTTGCAAGCTCTCACGCACTCTTCCGCTCTCTTCTGTTGGCAAATAAAGTACGCGTACAACTTCCAGTAACAATTTGTACAAATTTTTTACTACGCGAACACACACGATGATCCAATAATTTTGCTCACAAAAATTTGACCTTTTATGGTAAATTGTATAAAACGAAAAATGTAGAATAATTTTATAAAAAAAATATAACGAGCACTTTGTTCTGCGTTCCCCACTGTGTAAGTTAGCATATAACAAAAATATTTTTAAAGAATTGTAATTAAAGTTAATTTCCATTACCATTTATATACCTATGCCTTATTTTGTTGTTGTAAAATTAAACTCATGTATTTGAAGATTTGAATTATGTCATTTAATTCTTTTAGTTGTTTTTATCTTTCATTCGTTTTATTGCATTTAATATGTATAATTTTTCGAATTTAAAATGTATTTTCTCATTACACTTTTTGTTGTTTAGTTTTTCTTTTTTTAATTTAAATTGCAATTTGATTTCACATCTGTATATGTATGTATATTTATAGTATATTTATATATATATATATATATATATATATTCATTTAAATTCTTATTAAGTACATTATCGTTTTGCTTAAATTTGTTTATAATTACATTTTAGTTTTTTTTTTATAATATTCGTAGTTGTTTTGTTATTGCATATATATATATAGAAGAATATTTGTAGTACATACACATAGAGAGATAGAGAGAGAGAGTGAATGTAAACATTGGTAAACAGAGTATTGACGCTTTCAATTTCAGATAAGAAGTCGATTTTTTTATTTTTAAATTTATTTTTTGTTTATTTTTATTTTTTTTCGTTTACGTTTCTTATTTTGTTTTCAAATATAATACATATAAATCACGACAAAAAATATATGGAGAAAGGTATTGAATGAGAAGGGAATTTTTTATTTATTTATGTTATTTTATAAAGTTCTTTTTTTTAATTTTTTTCTTCAATTGTTTATATACTCAATTATGGTGTTTTCTTTTTGTTTGGGCGTGTGTAAGTGTGGCGGGTTTTTTTTATTTTTGTATACATTTACGACGGTATAGAGAGAAAAATATGACTTTTTGTTTGTTTTTTTTTTATAAATTTAATTAAAATACACTTTAATTACGAGTGGTTTTATTTCTTGTATATTGTTGTTTTTTATATCTAGGAGGCTAGGAATTATTTAAAAAAGAGACATTTATATTTATATTAAAATAGAGAGAGAGAGAGAAGAGATAAAGAGAAGGAGGATCTAATATAGAGTTATAGTTTCAAGGTATCATTAGGTGAAAGGAGTTCGTGGAGTGGGGTTACAAGGGGTTTATTAGTTCGGCAAAGTATATGCAAATAATTTTCCTTTAATGACTTTTGCTATTTTTCAATGCTTTTAATCTCATAAGCCTAGTACTGAGTTCGACTTTTCGCCCGAATAACTCAAAACGGACTATAAAAAAAAAGGTTACGAACAAAATGCGGACATATTCTGTAGAAATGGTACTGAGTTCTATAAGCAAAATAGCAGCGACATGTCGCTGAGTCAATATAACTTTCGCTTCAATTAATAGCAAAAGTAATTAATTGCTCACGAACTAGGTCAACAAACAACAACTGTTTCAATAAATTTACTTTTGTTGTGTGTCGTTGTATGGCTTTTTTATGTTAAGTCGTCCAATAGATTGCGGCATGTTGAGCAATGAATTAGAAGACAATTTTCGTGTACTAATAGTACTAGGCCATTCATGCATTCAGTCAAGGAGAAAACATTAGCATCACTTTTTTCTTTACAATGCATCTATGTGGTATTTGCATGTAAATTTGATGTGTTTCTTTCAAATACATTCTATATGGTAGCCCTGTAGTTTTAAATCATAACGGTACTCTTCGGCAAAAACATAATTGCATTAAACTGAAGTGTCCAAAAGTAATTTAATATTATAAATATCTAATTTTTCGTGCCGAAGCTAATCGGCAATGGTAAAAATTAAACAAATAGCTTGTAACAATGTAAATATTAGCTGTGTTTTATTTTAGTACTGGATAGAAAAGCCGTGAAGGGCAAAAGTAAAATGCAAAAATAGTTTCCAGTGCATTTTTTTTTTACCTGTAAAACAATACGAAGAAAAAAGTGAAAATAATTGTAAAATTTATGAATAAAATTTTCAAAACATGTGTGGGCATAGACTCGAAAAAATGTATTAAAATTTGTGTATACATTTGTATAAATAATTGGTTTTAAATTTTATTTTGTTATGCATAATAGATGATGGCCACACTTATTTGTGCAAAACATATCATGGCAATATTCGTTTTTCGCCATATTTTCGCCGATTACTTTTTTTAGATAATAGAGTTTAAAGCAAAGAAACTTTGTTGATTTTATTCAGTATGGCAATCCCACATTACTTATGGTAAAATTTAAAAAAAATTGTAATTTTATCATTGTTAAGTGTGTGATGTTTTGAAAAAGTAATCGCGAAAAACATGATTTTTCAAACGAACATATACCAGCCATAAGCCTGGTATTGGAATTTTATCCAGAACTTCGTTGTCCTGGAAAGATGTCATTTTCATATAAATTTCATTGCACTGCACTATATAGTATAAAATAAAACACAGCTATTGTCATTGTCTTAGCTCCAAAGTATAATTTTGATTTCAATATTCGTTAACTATGGGACGGGTTAGACGCTACAGATTAGCTGACACGAAATGTTATCAATTCAACTTACAGCTTTTTTTGGGTGCAAATATTTATTATTGATCCAAATGTTGCAGAAAGTAAAAACAAGCAAAAAAGCGTTAAGGATACCCACCAACTCGGGTATATATGTATATAAACCACCTTTCGTCAAAATCCGGTGAAAAATGCATAACTTATGCCCCATACAGCTTTATCGAGATATGCTTCGATTTGGACCAAATACTAATAAGTACAAGTCATTGTTCAATGGTGTATAATAAAATATTGGTCTTTTTAGTAGATATATCTAAAAATAATCCGATCTAAAAATAATCTGAGCCTAACATAAGTCTCTGTGTCAAATTTCAGTGAAATCGGATTATAAATGTGCCTTTTATGGGTCCAAGACTTTACATCGAGATATCGGTCTATATGGCAGCTGTATCAAAATCTGGACCGATCTAGACCAAATTGAAGAAGGATGTCTAAGAGCCTAACACAACTCACTGTCCCAAATTTCAGCAAAATCGGATAATAAATGTGGCTTTTATGGGCCTAAGACTCTAAATCGGTGGATCGGTCTATATGGGGGCTGTATCAAGATATAGTCCGATATAGCCCATCTTCGAACTTAACCTGCTTATGGACAAAAAAGAATCCGTGCAAAGTTCCAGCTCAATATGTCTATTTTTAAATACTGTAGCGTGATTTCAACAGACAGACGGACGGACATGGCTAGATCGTCTTATATTTTTACGCTGATCAAATATATATATATATATATATACTTTATAGGGTCGGAAAAGAATATTTCGATGTGTTGCAAACGTAATGACAAAATTAATATACCCCCATCCATCGGTGGAGGGTATAAAAAAGTGAAAGGAAAAAGCTAAAAGTACTAAATACAGAATAGAAACGTCGCATAATTTTGTGTACAATGCGCTTTTGGCTCTAACGGTGCATTAAATGGAGTGAGAAGGCGTGAAAAGAACACGAAGAAGTGACGATTTGTTTATAGCTACCATACTAAATGACATAAACGGCTATTGGCTATGGATACGTGGTAGGTTAGGTTAGGTTGAAAAGAGGGTATGGATGGTAATTCGCCACATGCTACAATGGACATACACCTAAACCAGTAATCGACTTGTTGTGCGCTCTAGATATTTAAAAGTAGCCTCGAAAAGAAAATCTATGTTAGAATTTCCGCGCTACTTACAAAATCCTTAATTATTTTCCATACCACTCCCCTAAGTTCATTCATGTCTGTTATTGTGTACCGACCTAAGTACCGGGGTATATAAGCCGCAAAAGCCGGGCAATGTGATAGGAAATGCTCCAACGTCTCCCGTATGTCATCCACTTGCTATCATTTGTCGCAGCGATTTTGCACAAGAGAGATCGTAGTCCCATGTGTCCCGTAATGATACCGAAATGACGGGATATGTGATAAGCCGGAGACTAAAACACCTTTTCTTTAGCTTTAATAGCCTTACTCAGGTGTCTCTTAACCCTCTCATGCCCGATGTTGCGAATATGCAACATTGAGTTTATGGACGTCTAAGTACCTCTATTTTACATATTTTTCTTTGATTCTTCGCAAAAATATAACGTCATGTGTTGTTTATGGCTACAGCTGATAATATGGTAGTCAGCTGTGCACGTGTTCAGTTAGTAGCTATTATCCCGAGAGCGAAGATGACAAATTCGTTTTGAAAAAAAAAAAAAAAAAAAATACGTTCAACAACTTAATTAAAAGAGGTAAATGAGTAATAAAGAGCCCGGCGTGAAAAAATTATTTAATTCGCCTGCAATAATTTTGTAAATGTAGTGTTGCGTATATGCAAAGTTGGTCAAATTGAGGTAATTTTCCAAAAATAAAAACTAATGAAGAATACAAACTTCTTTATTCTCTAAAGGGCGCATTTTTTTTATCCTATTTGGCTGAAAGTTTGCATGAAGTGTTTTGTTTTGACATCCAATAACTGTGCTTAGAATGGTTAAAATCAGTTCATAACCTGATATAGCTGTCATATATTCAATTGTCCTACTGAATGAAATCAGCAAGTTTTTTTTGCTTGCTGATTTCTGCCAGTTGCAACGAATAGAAATAAACGAGCAACAGATTATTGTGAATGGGCAAAAAAGGTGTTGTGAATGAAAAAAAAAGATTTTTGCCCCAATTAAACCAATTTTGTAATTTTTTTTGCTTCTGAGTTAGAAATTTTTTTTTTACAAAACATGTTTTCGGTTTGCTGTTAACTTTTTTTTTAATTTACTAATGTTTTTGGTTCTCTCATTTCCTCTTTCTCATTTCTCTAAAGAAAGAAATAGAAGAAAACGTTATATTTCTATTCGTTGCATCTCATAGCCATTTTTTTTTTTTGTTGATACGACGGTTCATCTACTCTTTTCTAATGTCTATGGCTTACGGGCTATTTTATTGAATTAAGTTTTTCGGGTGGCAGCACTGTTGGATAATGTCATCTGTGAAAGTGAAAAGTGTTCAGAATACCGCAAATCGTTGAAAATGGGACTTACAACATCTCGATCCAAATCCTCCACAAATTATGTTAATTTCTGACTGGGATGATGAACAGACGCATGCCGAAGAGTTACCGGTGCATAGACAGTGGAAGACATAAAATAAATCATCGAACTCAGCAAAAAATGGCTATGAGTTGCAACGAATAGAAATCTGACGTTTTCTCTCCTTTCCTTCTTCTCATTTCTCTTAAGAAATAGGCTAAGGAGAGAAAACCAAAACATTGAAAAACCCAAATAAATTAAAAAAAGTTTACAGCAAAGCGCAAACATTTTTAATCCAAAAGCAACAAAATTGGTTCAATTACAGCTTCATTCTTTTTTCATTCCAATTTTCTCGTTGATTTGCATTTGAAGTCGCGCAAAAGCTGGTATTATACGATATATTCTCTTACAAATTTTTTTCAAAAGTAGCAACTCTGAAAGTTGTACACATCTTGCGATACTTACAAAACGTTAAATATGAATAATGGTTTTTGGAATATTTAAGCAATTATTTCGAATAAAGTGAGCTCTTATTTCATCGAACACATATGTAGAAACATGTCCATTAAAAAATAGTACAATACGTATGAGAATACACGCGCTCTATTCGTATCTAACGTACAAAAGTCATGTGGATATAGAAAGTGACAGCACATGTCGTGCAATAGCAGCAATCAGTAATTAGGTGGCCAATCGCATTGGATAATATTTTTCCCAGCTTCAAAATATTGGTATACCAAAGTTTAATTTAATAAAAACGAACTTTTGAAATTATTTCCCCTGGTCCATTAAAAATATAAAAAAAATATTCATAATTTTTTTTTGTTTCGAAAATAAATATTCATATGTATTTTTTTTACACTAAAAAATTAAATTTAATAAAAACTCTATACAAAAAATAAAATAATAGAATAGAATATGTAAAATTAAAATTAAAAGTGTATGTTTATGTCAAATATTTTTGTTTTTAAAATACGAAATACATTTGCATGTACTTTACCATAGGTTTAAAGTGGGGATTAGGTGAAAATATTGCGAGTGTTTTCTCAATGTTTTCTTCTTCTTTGTAGTCTTCATCTGCTTCTTCATGTTGCTCTTCTCCTACTATCATAATGAGCTTATTGATGATGATTATGATGAGGAATAGTAGTAGTAGTCGTAATAAAAAAGAGAGATCATTATTTATTGGAAGTCTAAGATTAATTTCATGCTGCTGCATCTTCTGCCTTATTTGTATATGCTTCAGCTCTAGTTGCTGGTGTTGGGATCCATAGCGTGATCTTAACCAGCGTCACAACTCATAGGCAATGTTATTTTGTTCGTCTCGCGTTTTTCTGGCCTTAAACGGTGCCGAGAAATGCTCAAAGGCTGTTTCGGGCGTAAACGAAGAAGTCGAATACGAACGTAAACGACGATGTGGCGTTTTCGACGAGGTATGTGGTCCCGAACTGCGGGAACGCTGATAGGGAGGACGACCAAAGGAAGTGCTGCTGTAGAGACCACTTCGATTGCGTCCGCTACCAGCGCCACCACCTCCGCCTGCTCCAAAACAACGCATTGCTGCACAAATCAGATTACACCAACGCCACGAAGAGGGCGAAAAATTGTAAAAAGGCGGTGCCGACTTGGGCAACAAATGCTGCCGACTATTGTGCAAATAGGGATTGTAATTTGAGCGAAATGAACCACTGTCACTGCTGTTGCCACTATCTATGCTGGTCTGCAGATTGTTAAAGCGAAATATATTGCCATTGTGGGGAAAATAGGGATCGTCTTCGGCCGTATGGAAGCCATGATTATCGGCAGCATTCGAGGAGAGATTGTCGGTGCGATCGAAATCTCTATCTATGGAAACAGCCGGGGTGATAATCATAAATTGACTGTATTTAGTGCGATATGAGCGATTTGTCGAGGGCACCACAGCCTTTGAACTGGAACTATGTCCCGAAGAATACGAGGCTTTGTGCGACGAAGACGAATGATTTGCCGCAGTTGAGGCCTGCTGCTGATTAGCTATAGAATTTAGCAAGGTCTGATTGGTGTCCACCGACGAAAATGAGGCAGTTGACGATGTGGGCGAAATGTCGGCACCCGAAGTGGCATTGTTGAAAAACGACGAGGTGTTGCCCAAAGCTGCTGTGCTGCTTATAATGCCTGCCGTCTGACTAATAAACATGCCCGCCGGCGATGGCTGGGTGGTGGTCACTTGATATTGTAACTGCAATGGCAGTGAGTGTTGCTGTTGTATTTTGGCATGTTGCTGTTGTAGCGCAATACTTGAGGAATGTTGCGGTGGCAAATGAGTTGTGGTGTGTAAAGGAGCCAAAGATTGTGTTGAATGTTGCTGTTGCAGGGCTGGCGATGATGTAGTGGGTGTAGAACCAACAGAGGGCATCCATCATCTTGTTTCCTCGGTGCCGCTGCTACTGTCCTCTGGCTTGACAATTTTATAGGTGATTAAATACTCGGGATAGGCCTGTAAGGAAAACAACAATTGAACAAATTGAATTTGTATATTCTCAAGGAAAACTTACCTGTTCACCTCGATAGACCACATATTCGGCAAAATGTAAACCTCCAGCCGAAGGCCTACCAATAACCGAATGATGGCCAGGCGGTGCATGAGCCATCTTCATGGCACTATATTGTAAAAATGATTTACCTAAAGCCACTCTGCACAGCAACAATTGTCTGTAAGAAATTAGAAAATACAAAAACCGGGTTTAATTTAATAGCCTGCTTGTTGACATCGAAGAAGAACCCCAGACGAATGAAAGACAATCACCCTGACACAGGTTAGTTTTTATAGATTTTTTATGGTATTTACTTTCCACAAATGGTTTATGGTATTTACTCTCATTAAGATGTAAGCCATTTTGATTCGAATTGCCGTTTAAGCAAACTCTTGATTACACAAAAGTTTGACTTGGAGATCGACAAACAGGCCAAATGTTTTTTATTTTGAAACTGTATTGCCGTATGTCGGATTGTGAATTCTTGAATAACAGTTACAAACACAACATCTGTCACGAAACAATTCACAATAGATTATTTTGTGATACTTCAAACATCTGGGCGGAATTACCGCAAACGTGTACGAGTAAAATGGTTCGAAATCTTTCTATTGTGAATTTTATGCATACACATTTCTTTATTAAAAGAGAATTTTTCAAATTTCCATTAAACATCAATAAAATATAAGAAAAAATTTGAATTTGTAATTCAGCCCCTGAATTATAAATTTATATTTAAAGACCCGAACGCAACTCTAGCGAAATTTCCATTAACAAAAACATGGCGGCAAACAACTTACTATACATTCCTTTTGGTAATTTGCCTCAATAGTAAGTGTGACATATTGGCTTAATGTCCTTGTGTTTGCAAACGAAAACTTGGCTTGGGCTGCTTTTTGTCTTTAATGAGAAATTGCCCACTACAATTTTCATTGCAACTTACCTTGGACACATATAACACGATTTATCTTTGTGCGATGGACATCCTATACCTCCTCCAATACCATATACATATTGATTACTTTTCGAGCTGTGTTCAGCAAAATAAATGCCAGCTCCAAACATGCCCCCTATATAGGCATGTCTTTCGTCAAATCCCTTTTGTACAATGGCATTTATAAAGGGGCTACCATGGAAGAGCATTCGTTCATTGGCTTGCATCGTATTCTCCTCGGAAACTTCTTGACGGCGATGAGCGTAACGTTCCCACAGCTTACGATTTTGTACCTTTTGCACCTGGTTTTGGGGGAAAAAGTACACAATTTAAAACAAACAATTAAATATTTAACAAAATATTTACTAAAAACTCTTTTTGACAAAATAACTTTTTTTATAGAAAGCTGACCAACAAGTTATAGAATAAGCTGTTCAACACATGCGGCTTGTACAAAATTAACAACCTTGCAATGTTCAACTTAAGGTCCGCACATAATGTGTGAGGGACTTGCCTTTTTAATACACCATTCCGTGCAGTATAGACCTATTACGCCTAGGGCTTGACGTAAGTGAAGCATTAAGATCTGGAACTATAGCAATATAGCTCCAGAATTGTTTTTTACCCTAGGTTATAAGGCTGACTCCTGCTGTCTAACTACAATCGCTTGGTGCTAGAAGACTTTAATGCAAATCACAAGTTATTAATTGATCTTCTAGGTAACGACCTGGGAACATGACTTTGGCAGAGCTTCCAATTTGTTAGGTGACTAAGGATTCGCCTTATACGATACGGTATAAAGCGGTCAAATCTCCTGGCGCAGGCAGACACAGACGAGCGTGATGGCATTCGTCGCTCCCATTATACTCGGTCTATTATCAGTGGTCAATGAACGAATGTAACTTAAATGCCGGTATTCCTAAGCTTATACGAGATGCAGATGTGAATATATGTGGCACACTAATCACAAGAGAACACATGCTACTCGCCTTTGTCGATCATCAGAAGTAGTAACTGCTGCCTTTGAAAGAATCGAAAGAGAGTCAGTGAAAATGGGTCTGGCAGTAAATGAAGATAAGACGAAATGGTTGTTTCAACTCCCAAACAACCGAGCAGATAAAGAAAATGGAGAAAGTTGGAACCACAACTTTGAGATAGTCAGCAAATTCACTACCTCGGCAACGCCGTAATCGAAACGAATGACACCAGTTTTGAGATAAAGCGAAAAATAATACTGGCAAACAGATGCTACTTTGGATTAAGTAAGCAGTTAAGAAATAAGGCCACCTCTCGACAGATGAAGATTACACTATGTTGTTTTATGGTTCTGAAGCATGGGAACTTGTGAAAGCAGATGAGGCAGAGCTTGGAGTATTTGAGAGAAAGATTCTTCGTAAAATATATGAACCAGTTTGCGTTAATAGAGAATATAGGCGACGTATGAACCACGAGCTGTATGAGCTGAATGACGACGATAGCATAGTTACACGCATCAAAATACAACGGCTGCGTTGGCTAAGCCATATTGTCAGAATGGATGAAGAAGCTCCAGCAAAGAAGTATTTCGAAGTCAAACACGGTGGTACACGCAAACCGGGAAGACCAAAAGCCCGATCCCGGCACGGGATAGCTGTGAGCCCCACGCAGTCTTGAACATTGAGGTCAAATCTGTGTGGGGTTCATTTCTATTAGGAGAAGCTTAGTTGCGAACTAACGGGCGAGTTCACAGGTTACGGATAATGAGTAATTGCAACGACAGTCGCGGAAAATCAGCGGTATCGAGTGGAGAGTCTCAGTCAGAGCCCGGGCGGCACCGACTCTTGCACAAATACTGTGTGCATGTGATGCTCGATATGACAGGGCAAGTTATTAGCGCCTTTAAATAACCAATGGCCACCATGTTTCCGCGGCGATCGGACGAGAATCGCCATCTCCACATGAAAATGTGGTTACAACAAAACAACAACCAAAAGCCCGATGGAAAGATTAAATGGTGGTGTCAGAGATTTTAGAATGAGCGCAGAAGTTCGAGGCGCTTGGAACGCTATTCTACGTTCGGCTAGTGGAACAAATGTTCTGTCATAGCCAATTAAAGTAAAGTATTCCTGAGCTACAGTCTTCGTACAACTCTCGAACTTCGGTAAAAACGATGGTATACTTAAGTTACTTTTGAAGTAACAGTGACTGAGGCGAAGAAATATTGGGTTGCGCAAAAAGTAATTGCGGATTTTTTAAAAGAAAGTAAATGCATTTTTAATAAAACTTGAATGAACTTTAATCAAATATACTTTTTTTACACTTTTTTTCTAAAGCAAACTAAAAGTAACAGCTGATAACTGACAGAAGAAAGAATGCAATTACAGAGTCACAAGCTGTGAAAAAATTTGTCAACGCCGACTATATGAAAAATCCGCAATTACTTTTTGGGCAACCCAATAGTTAAGTTCGCATTTACAAATTTTGCCCATGAACATACCACTAAGGAACAAACTAAGGGCAAACTTCTCACATATCAATGAGTGCAGTCTGATTCAAATTTATGCTCAATAATAAGGTACCCTCCTTATATAGCCGAGTCCGAAGGGCGTGCCGCATTGCGACACCTCTTTTGGAGAGAAGTTTTACATGGCATAGTACCTTAAAATGTTGCCAGCATTAAAATGGGAAAACCACCGTTGAAAATTTTTTCTGATGGTCTTGCCAAGATTCGAACCCCGGCGTTCAGCGTTATAGGCGGACATGCTAACCTCTGCGCTACGGTTCAGGTTGTTCACTCGCCAATTCTCACACTGATGCTGTAGAACCTGGACGTACTGTTAATTGAGTAACTGCCTAAGGCTCTCAGACTGTCTGCGGCCCTTTCACTTTTATAGGTTATGATGAAAATGCGCAGAGTGATCCCGCTACTGAAGCCAGGAAAAGAGAACGGAAAACCGCCCAGACCAATTTCCATTTTCACCATATGACGTTTTTCATCCTTGTAGAAGAGTGTTCATGTGCTGGGCATCAGCACGAATGCTCTGCACACCTTAAATGCACATATAAGCCGAGGTCGTAACCAGGTTAATTATAAGGGACTTCCTTTATATTGCCGATTCCGAACGGCTTGGCGAAGAGCGACCCCACTCAGTAGAGACGTTTACACGACTAATTTCCAAAGGTAAATACTTCACAAGTGTGGTCGGAAC
Organism: Stomoxys calcitrans; assembly: GCF_963082655.1. NCBI lineage: Eukaryota > Metazoa > Arthropoda > Insecta > Diptera > Muscidae > Stomoxys > Stomoxys calcitrans. Next base: position 224,288,260 of record NC_081553.1, read on the forward strand.
TATTAGAGGATAACCACCTCTGACATTTTTTCCGATGTTTTCGACGAAATTTGAACCCAGATATTCAGCGTCAAAAGTGAACATGCTATCACTTGAGCTACAGTGGCCCCATCATTGAGCTTAAAATTGTATCGAACAGCACTTATTGATATAAGATAAGTATCCCCGCTGTTCCCTAACGGAATGTTCATGGTAAAATTTTAAATTTTTTTTTAACCTGGTCAGGCCGTAACATATGACTGTCCCCTGGGATTTTGACCTATTGCCGACCTTCAATACGGCCAGCCATAGTCTGCTTTTTGAAGACACCACTCTCCAGCCGGCCTTACAAAAATATTTATGTGGTCGTCATTAGTATGTGGAGTCTAGAGATAAAAAACCATGTCATGTAGAGTCCAGCACGGAGTTCACCAAGGTTATATTATGACTGTGGTACTGTTCAACCTCTACATATCCTCTATTCCACACCCTCCAGACGGCATTCAGATTGTATCGAAAGCGGACGATAGTATCGCATATGTTATCGACATGGAGCCCTTGCTCCTAGGTCGAACCTGAAGAAGTTAAACCGTCCCGTTAAATCAGAGTAGTTCTGGTTCAATTATGTTCACACAAAGAAGCAATTCCTATTGGGCTAGGACTGGTGCCAACGTCACCAGTTCAACTCCATCCTACTCATTAAAACCAGATTAATTTGCCCTAGGGCTGCGGACTCAAGATTTAGAAGCCAGAGTTGAGGTCGGATTCCGCCTCGGAGTTGAGTATGCTTGCTCCGACTGAATTTTGTGACTTTGAATCCGGCCCATGGTCGAGGTAAAGGGTCAGATTCCATAGCCCTGCTTTTATCACATCCACTTTAGATGCGTTGCAGAGTTCCTAGATCTGGACATTCAACAGAACCTAGCGAATAAATTAAGGATTAGGACTCAACATACTGTTACAACCATTTCGACGGGATAACTATGAGCATCACACAGGCTGGAACTTTGAGCTCCAATCTGTGTGGTGTTCTTCGTTAATAGGAGAAGCCGGTTGTACGTACCGGATTGACCTGATAGAGTCCTTCATCGGCGAGGGCTGCCGCCTCAGTGTACAACACACGGCTAAAACAACAACAACGAGAAGCATAGCTGGGATCTGCGGATAGTGGAATGCTTCATACGGTGTAGCTGAAACGACAGTCGCCGACGATATCGAGTGGAAAGTCTCAGTAAAAGACAGACCTCTTGCTTAAATACTGAGTGCCTATGATGCTCGATATGGCAAGGCGGGTTGTTGACGCCTATTTATAACTACTGGTCATCATTTTCCCGCGGCGATCGGTTGCATGGACCGAAAGTGACAAAAATCACTACCTCCTCATGAAAATGTGCCTACGACAACAACAACACACCACACAATGACATAGAATGTTATGTTGAAAAACTTTCACGATTTTTTTTTTAATTCTTTCATTATTAAACAATTTTAATATTCTACAATAAAATACATTATTTGCACTTACCCTTATAATATTATAACGCGTGAAATAGCCACCTGCCTGACCGTTATCCCTGTGTTCTCTAATGGTGGCTTGCATTTCTTCTTCGACTGCTAGAAATTCTTTATCATCGGGTAAAAGATCAACTAGCAGTGTTCCAGGATTGACATTGTTGCCAATGCCTATGAATAGCCAAACAAAAAAGGAAACATGACTATGTATCACAGACTTTATGCATATGCATCATTCTATTCATTATACTCACCTGTGGTTGCTCTCAATTGAGCAATGCCCTTTAGGATTTTATGACGAAAACCATAGGCTGAAACGCCTACTTGTTTTAAGTCTTCATGGCCCATTTCTGCAAGTATTTCCAAGGTGATTTGTTCCCTCTCGAAGAGATCAGTTAAGTGTTCTAGTTGTAGACTGCTTAAGAAACTGGCAATGTTGGTTATTGACTCGGGATCAGCAACATCTTCACCCAAATCGGTGGAATTAGCTTCAGCACCCTGGGCTGGACTAATGCGTGTGGACAAAGGAAGAGGCACAGGAACACTTAGGGTCATTGAAGCACCCGAAGGCAGAGTAACGGTTTCAGTGCTGGGCGATAACACCGTACAAGCTGCCACATTGGAATTGGTGGTCGATAAACTATTGGCAGCGGCAGCGGCTGCAGCTGTTGTCGTTGTAACCGGTGCCAGAGGAGTGGAATTGTTACTAAGTAATGATTGCTGGGAAGCACTCAGTGCTGAGCTACTCAATGATGTGGCCATGGCATCTTGTAGCAAACATTTGACATCATCTGCCGTGGCTAATTCAATGGGTGTTTGGCCTTCTTGGTTTTTCATATATGAATCGGCCCCATGGGCCAAAAGCAATGAGCACAGCTGAGTGCGTCCCTTTTGGGCTGCTTCGTGCAGGGGTGTGAAGCCCCATTTGTCGGTAGCATTTACCACAGTCTTGTGTTTGATGAGTAGGGCAGCTATTTCCAAATGCCCATACGAAGAGGCATTATGGAGTGGTATTAGGCCACCCTTGTCTTGGGCATTTACATCTGCCCCATTCTCGAGCAAGTACTCGGCCACTTCGTAGTTGTTATAGCCAGCGGCCAAATGTAGCGGAGTCGAGTTGCGACCCTGAGCATCACGACAATTGATGGTTTCAGGGGTCACCAGCCTTTGGACTCGTGCAAGATTTCCCTTTTTGGCAGCATCTAACAGGGCCGAGTTGCCTCTCAACAGTTCCGCCACATCATGATCGGACTCTTTGACTAAATCAGCAGGTGTGGCACCATCACGATTCTTCTTTGTGGGATCCGCGCCATGTTTTAGCAGTAATTTCACTATGTCATATTTTCCCTTGGCGGCAGCTTCATGCAGTGGCGTAAACTTCCATAAATCGGAAACATTCACATTAGCCCCCGCCTTGATCAACAGCTTGGTCACCTCAAAATGCCCATAGGAGCAGGCATTGTGTAGAGGCACCAGACCACCCTTATCGGCTGCATGCACCTCGGCCCCTTGCTCCAATAGAAATTCCACCACTTGAACACGATTGAAGCCCGCGGCAAAATGCAGCGGTGTTGAATGTCTACCATCCAAATCGCGACAATTCACCGAATGCGGATTGGCCAAAACAATGCGCCGTACTGTGTCCAAATCCCCTGCCTTGGCAGCTTCCAACAAATGTGTCTCAGTGTCTGGAGGATCTTTGAGAATCTTCAAAACACTATCCGAGGCCAATTGGGCAGCCGTATAACCTTCCAACGAAATGATCGTGGTGTCAATATTATACGACAGCAATAATCTCACGGCCTGTTCGTCACGAGCACATTTGTGTAAAGCCGTCTGGCCCAGACCATCGAGGGCATTGACTTTGGCACCGTTTTTCAAGAGAGTATCCATAATATCATAATGTAATTGTTCCGCTGCCACATGCAGCGGTGTAAGGAATGCCTTGTTTTTCTCATTCAAGAGGGAACCCTTGCGTATCAACAGCTCTGATATCTAAAAACCAAGCACAAGAATTGTTCAAATAAAGCCAAGCATTGTTATAGAAGTCTTTATTGTCATTACCTGTTTTCGTTTGGGATCTATGGATACCGCTGTGGCATGTAGAGGTGTATCGCCGGAGTAAGGATGTATGAAGTTTACCGTTTCGGAAGAGAGGAATTTCTTTAGGCGTGGAATATTTCCTGTTTTGCAAGCATCTAAGACACAATGACCCTTGTATTCATCTGAAAGCACACAAGAATGAAATTATTCGGTTCATCAAGGAGGAAAATATTGAAAAAAAATCCAAGACAAATCGGAGCATGGAGAAAAGTGAGGATAAGATTTTGAGAACATGACTTGGCTTACTGCCAACATCACTTATAGTATGCCACTCGATTTGTTGCACAATTCAACGACATCACTTGATTTTATCGATTGTCGAAAGAAACGAGTGAACAAATTTCAGTGATATTAGCAGCTTCTTTAAGCTCTTCGATTTGTCTTGAAACGAAAGATACGCTATTGAAGGCATCATTATAATTGCAATCTTCTTACAGTGAATTCTTTCACGTAGTTCCCTGGTTGGCGCCGAATCAATCGCCGACTTATTATGACAATTGAGCAGCGTGGGATTGGCACCTTTGCTCAGGAGCAGACTACATACTTCGACTCGACTCTTAGAGGCAGCTTCGTGCAACGGCGTAAATGCCCATAAATCATTGGCATTGACATCAGCACCGGCCTTGATCAATAGTTTGGTCACCTCAAAGTGACCATACGAACAGGCATTGTGTAATGGCACCAAACCACCTTTATCTTTAGCATGCACATCCGCGCCATGTGCCAACAGAATTTCGACAATTGCTATCCGATTATAACCCGCTGCTAAATGTAAAGGTGTTGAACGTCTACCATCGCTAGCATGACAATTAACATTGAGTGGTGTCAGCAGGGCCAACAGACGTTCCTTGGCTCCTGATCGAGCCGCCTCTAAAAGTTCATCCTTACGATATTCGCCCGTCAGCACCGGTCTTGTATTCTCATCGGCCAACTCCAAAGGGGTCTTATTCTCCGAGTTGCGTATATTCGGATTGGCACCATGTTGCAGCAAAGCTATGCAAACATCCACTTTACCCTTGCTGGCTGCCTCATGCAGGGGTGTATAATTCCAATTGTCTGTGGTGTTCGGACATGCCCCGGCTTTAAGCAAGAGCCGCACTACTTCCGCATGGCCAAATGAGCAGGCATTATGTAGGGGATGTAGGCCACCCTCATCGCAGGCTTGTATGGAAGCACCATTGTTAAGCAGAAACTCAACAACCTCACGGCGACCGTAACCTAAAAATGAAAGAACAAGAAATGTGAGAAAAACAACAACACATAAATTAGCACTAATGCATAACAGTGTAAAATAATCTGACATGGTTTGTGGATGGAGGCAGGGATTTAGAAGGTTGCAAACAGCAATACAAAGTGTCAATTTGATTTTGTTTCTGTCATTCTTGCCATTGTTAGCCATTCGGGGACAAGTGTTGATTATAATGGCGTTGAGAATTTTGAGGACGGGTGATGTTCTTTTTTTCCCACTGTATGTGTTTTTTATTTTGTTTTATTATCAATCCCTTGGTGGTTGGTGTATGAGGAAAGATGTTAAAGTTTGGTAAATTTGGTGTAGCCTACTGAAAACCACAATAGTATGCCCTAATATGATAATTTTTCAAATTTTATTCTCTTTGAGTGGATCATCACTTCACCAAAATTGGCATAAATTCCAAATGTTTTGGAAAACATTCGTAATACTCAAAGCAACACTTTAATAGGGTTGCCCAGGAGAACTTGTGCCATCAGCTGAAGTGCTAACCATTATTTAGGAATTTCTAAAAATCATATCGGGGTTTTAAGTGGCTTTATCTTCTTCATCCCATTTGTGAAAAATTAAAGCTTCTAGGTACCAAACAAGGATGATCGAGAGATCGGTTTACATGGGAGCTATATCAAGTTATAGACCGATTTTGGCCGTACTTGGCACAGTTGTTGGAAGTCATGACAAAACACTACATCCAACATTTCAGCCAAATTGGACAAAAGTTGCTGCTTGTAAAGGCTCAAGAAGTCAAATAGGGCGATCGGTTTACATAGGAGCTATATCACGTTATAGACCGATTTGGACCGTACTTGGCACAGTTCCAAGTCATAAAAGAACACCAAGTGCAAAATTTCAAACAAATCAGACAAAAATTGCGTCATCCAGGGGCTTAAGAAGCCAAATCGGGAGATCGGTTTATATGGGAGCTTTATCAGATTATAGACCTATTTGGACCATACCTAACACAGCTGTTGGAAGTCATAACAAAACAGTACATGAAAAATGTCAGCCAAATCGGACTAAAATTTCGGCTTGTAAAGGCTCAGGAAGTCAGTATGGGAGCTATACCAGGTTATAAACCGAATCGGTCCGCACTTGGTACAGTTGTTGGAAGTCATACAATAACATCAAGTGCAAGATTTCAGCCGAATCGAAAAAAATGGCTTCTTCAAGGGGCTCAAGAAGTCAAATCTGGAGATAGCCTTATATGGGAGCTGTATCTAAATCTGAACCGATATGGCCCATTTTTCATCCCCAAAGATCTACATTGATATTAAGTATGTGTGGAAATTTTCAAGCGGCTAGCTTTACGCGTTCGACCTCTATCGTGTTTTTGACAGCCGGACGGACATGGCTAGATCGATTCAAAACGACAAGATGATCAAGAATATATATACTCTATGAGGTCTTAGACGAATATTTTGAGGTGTTACAAACGGAATGATTAGATTAGTATAGCCCCATCCTATGGTGGTGGGTATAAAAAGATACAAGCTCAAAAAGAATGCGGCATACAGAGCAACCTTGCCGAAAGTTGTTACGAGCCAAGCGAATTAGGGTGAAAAGAAGAGGTGAGAAATGTATACATATATATTTCTGAGTTCCAGTCGAGATGTTCAATAGTCAGAATGAAGTCCGAAGATTCAACCAAAGAATTAAACATCAATCCAATGGCTTTGGTACAGGCCCATCATCCTGCTAGTGTGCTTAGGATATGCAAATAACACTTTTCTCATCCCTCTGATATTCGATAGGGGCGTCGACAAGGATACCACACAATCAACCCCCGATAACAGCCTAGTCGGAATAAGATTAACGTAGCATTTAACCTTATGACGAATAACAAATCTGCAGGAGCCGATGGGTAACCAGCTGAACTATTTAAGACTGGCGGCAGTTCGCTGATGAGGAGAATGCATCAGAAAAACGCATACACGATGATTGGAATCACATCAGCTCGAACTAAAAAGTAAAAAAATAAAAAGTTTAATATAAACCTGGGTTTATCATGCAGAAGGGGAAGACCGTAACTCCGAACGAAAGACCAAGTGGATAAAGGTGTTTAAAATTGAAGAAGGAGCGAAGTCTATTTTGAGTTTAATAAAATATCCTAAGGTCTGTGACGAAAAAAGTAAAGATAGCAATTTTATAGAGTCGAATTATCAACTTTTGCAAATGCCTAAAAGTATACTGTAATATCTGTTCATATGTGTACCCTTCACACCCTAAAACATCTATGGATAAACAATAGTTTCGAACTGATTAAAAGGAATATAAAGTGTGTTTACTCAAAAATGTGTGCAAATTTGCACAAATTGTTACTGGAAGTCGTTCGCTTTCATTATTTGCCAGCAGAAGAGAGCGAGAGAGTGCGTAAGATCGTGCACAATTTTGAGAGTTTGGTAATTGAGAGTAATTGCAGCATCAAACAGCTGTTTTATGAAAACCAGCTGTTTAATTCAAATAAATAGCAAAAGAGACTAAAAGCTTTTCTTAATCTCCTGCAAATTTATACTGGCAAATTTTTACTGGAAAAGTACGCGAACAGACTTATATATATATAAATATCTTATTTAACGGCAGCTACCGTGGCGCATAGGTAAGCGTGTCCATTTATAATACCAAAATCGGGGTTAAAATCGTGGCGAAAACCCATTCTTCCTAAAGCTGGCGATATTTGTGAACCCTTTGAGCATGCAACGCTGTTAAGACTTGACCTCGCATATAGGTATACACCCTATCGGGATGAGATGTTCGTAGCAAAATATGATATTTTCTATAAAAAAAATTACATTTAACCAACTTATCTTACGACCACCATGTGTTTGGGCACTATTACCTCCTTTTCCGTTGACATTGTGAGTATTTAAAAGTGATGTGACTAATAGAGATGTGTGGCTTTGTTGTTATTTGCCCTTTTCCCATATATACAAGTATACCACTTACATACACATGAACATCTGACGATGTAAATACATACGATCATGTATCGTTGTGTACAGAAGCATGTGGAATTTGAGTGCATATATATGCATGTACCATATTCTTGGCGAATTATTACTTTTTTCCTCTTAATTATGAAAGAAGACCCAAGGTTACCCACTTTGTTACGAATATAAAGCCGCCGTATGAATATTGAAGGTGGCACTTATGTATGTGCACGTGGTTGTTGGTTGCGGTGTATCCCATTCGAATTATCAAGAGGGGGAAAGAAGGGAAGGGCCTAACGTTTGTCTTTTCTTAGAACTGACGCTTGGACTATTTCAGCGAATCATTAGTGTGATTTAAAACAGACACATGCACTCATATGTTATAAGTGTAATATGTGGTTAATGATATCTGGTAAATTCCATATTTTATAATCAATTTTTATAGAAATAATAAAAAAATTAACCCTTGTTGAATGTTTCAATTCTTTGCTATGAACACCATATCCACTATATTTTAACATTTTGGAAAAATCTATTTGAAACTTATCTCTATAAAAGACGAAACGAATTTCAACAATATATCATATTTCAAAGAAAGAATTTGAATGCGATAGGAAGCAGGCTTATTTTTCAGTAGTTTGCACGTACTGTATTGTCTCTTTTTTTGGGTACGGGACATCAATATTGCGTAGGTAAGACATCTTAAATAGTCCAATGTTTCACAGCCGGGTAACTGCTACGCTAAACTATACCGGTATGAGGGTTTGATTCTTTTGGTATCATCGTCGCTGCCACAGCGTACCAGTACCTGGAAAAGAGTCTTTCCATATTCTTAGCACTATATACATATCTGTTAAAATATTTTTTTCTACGCACGTCTCTTCAATTCTCTCTTCTTTCTAAGGAATATACGTATCTTTCTTTTTTCTCTCAATACCTCTTGTTCGCTTAACGCGTTGTAACTGAAAATTCTAGGTCCCATTGGAAATACTAATATCTTTAGATATCTCCTCATGTCATTCGCCATACTAACCATACTTTATGTCAGGGAATACCATATTTTCTACTTGGTGCTTGATACCCATATACACAAAACTTAAAGCAGGCTTATTTGACGGATTGCTTTTTAGAACTGTCAAATAAACCTACTATAAAACTGTTTTAAGTTTTTGAATACTATAATTTTGGTTTAGAGCGTGCTCTATTTCTTCTGACAAAAACACAAAGGAAGATGTTTTTGTTGTCGTTCGAATGTTTTGTTGTCAACTTTAACAATGTTTACGAAAAAAAATTAGGGGCCGCATTGCCGTATACGTGAACGAGTAAAATCGTTCGAAATCTCTCCATTGTGAATCTCTATATTATGAATATATCTATTGTGAATATCTCCATTGTGAATTATGAATTTCTTTATTGAACGGGAATTTTTGAAATTTAGGAGCGCGATTGTTTACTTATAAAAAATTTGACATAAAAATGAAATTTCATTCGATACGAAAGCACACTCGAACACGTATGCGGTAATTCGAAACCAGATTTTCTAATATTTTTAGGTTATGTTAACGAAAATAACACACAGGTGTGATAGCAAAAATGATAAATCATATGAAAATTGACAATTTTGACAAACATTTTAAATTACATGTGAGTACAAAAAGTGACATGTCATAAGACAACTAATTGTCGTGTAATTGCGGCTTAAAGCAAATGTGTGGCGTCAACTTTGACCAGGAGAATCTCAAAAAATTACTCAACAACTTTTGTCTAAGTAATAAATTTTGCTAAAAATAACGTCTAAAACTGATATCACACTATATGTGTTTGTCTTATGACATGCCACGTGTAATTCACATGTATCTCAAAATTGTCAGTTAACATACGATTCGCCTTTCTTGCTACCAAACTTGTATGTGTAATTTTCTTACGACATATGTAACTCAAAAATGTAAACAAAATCATAAAGTTGTTAGAAAGCTAATTAAATCATAAAGGTGTGAAAAAAAAATTAATTTGTGTTATTTTGAAATGTGCTTGTCATATGTTAGTTTCATTCGCATCACACTATGTGTGCAACTTTAAAATATGCAAAATTGACATGTAATTAGACAAACACATGCGTGATAGTGGCTAAAGGGCAAAAAGTGGTCGAGTGTGCTTTTGTATCGAATGAAACTTCATCTCGTATTTAATGGACTTTATACTACTTTTATATAAATTTTAATTTATTGATAAATTAAAAAGTCTATCAAATACTATTTTTTTATAAAAAAAGAGTAAACACTTTTACATTGGCAATACCATATTCACTATCTAAAGTTTGCTATCACTTAAATCGAAGGCCACCTAAAAAATTGAAAATATTACGACAACAGACGTTGTAATCTTTGTTTCTATATTGGAGACTGATATCTTATCGGTTATTCATTCATATCCGCATTTAAGATAATAACAAATAACAGCAGCTGCCCTGCTTAAAACGATTAAGTTGTCTCTATATCTCTATACCAGTCGCTCTGCCAAAAAAAAAAATAAATAAATAAATAAAAATAAGCAAAGTGATAAATTTTAATATATATTATCAGTTCGAAACTGCTTTGCTAATTTGGTTTACATAAGCCTGCCAACTGTTCACACCAACTCATTTGTTTTGCGTGTGACAGTGTTTTAAAAAAACCAAACAAATGGGGAGCACCTTACAAATTGATCCCCTCTGGTAAACAACGTCAATAATATTCACCATAATTAAGCAGATATTTTTGTCTATTTTAACAGCTGAACAAAAGTTTATAATTAATATTAAACTTATAATAAGTCTTAAGACTATAAACATATCTCGAAAATGTTAAAGGGATTGCAGATAGATAGAGAGGGAGATGAACCACTAATGTATTTTATGCATTCAACTACCCTTTCCAAAGTTAAAAGTTCGGTCTGGCTAACCGCTACTGTGGGGATTACTCTTTTCTAGTATTGCATATGCATATTGTAGTTCCTCGCACTCGACCCCAAATGTCACCTTCCATTCCTTCGAGGTTTCCTATCGTCGCCTCGATCACATCGCGAAGGTATGACCCGCTTCTTTCCTCTATCCATTCTCCCATCGCCTTAAGTCTAACGGTCGCCGTGACTGTCTCACACTTAATCTGTATGTTTATGGGTCATATATCCGTCTTTAGAGCCCTTGGTAGGCGAGGTCCTCATTGCCCGTTAGGATTTGAACATGTTGTATTATCCTAACGTTTCACTTTTCATCATCGCAGTCTAACAAACTATTGAGTAGTAAGTAAGTTTTGGTCTAATCACGTTCCTGTAGAGCCAGTGGTCTATCCTCGGCTCGGCACAGGGTAGCTGTGAGCATCACGCAGGTTGGAACATTGAGGTCCGATCTTTGTGGTGTTCATTGCAGTCACGAGAAGCTTAACTGCGAGCTACCGGGCGCGTCCACAGATTGCGGATAGTGGAATGCTCCATACAGAGTAAATGCATCGACAGTCGCGTACAATCAGCGGTATCGAGCGGAGAGTTTCAGTGAGAGGTCGGGCGGCACCGGCTCTTGCACAAATACTGAGTGGCGAGTTATTGGCGCATTTAAACAAAAAATGGTCACCCTGTTCCCACGGCGATCGGTCCATTGGACCAGAACGAGCTTGCTCACATACAGGAGCTTGACGAGGATCGCCCCCTCCCTCCTGTGACAACAACAACAACAACAACTATCCTCGGATTCAGGACCCATTTCAAGCCTACGACCCGTCTACATTGTGCCCAACATCTGTGAGCCTTCTCGGTAGGACGGGATTGTCCTGATATCGCATACCAGAAGGTACTGTATGAATGATTTAAATCTGAGTTCAACGAGATAATTGTGTATAATTATTGCAGTGCAAGAGAAACAGATCGACTATTACCATATTTTTTCCACTAAAACACCGCTTTAAACAGTTTTATATGCTTAAAAGTATTTCAAGCCAACTTTGTGGGTGGAGGCTAGCTGAAAAAATGTTTTTTTTTTTTACACAAAATAGGTATGAATCTCTCCCAATCCCATGGCAGCCGGTTGTTCGTACCGGATTGACCCGATGAAGTCCTTCCTTCATCGGCAAGGGCTGCCGCCTCAGTTGTACAACGCTTTTCTTGACGACTACCACAATATCTATTTAGTTTGAACAAAATCAGATGTAGCTCCCATATATATGTTCGTCCGATTTTGAGAAATATTGCAATAATGTGCTCGTTTGTTGACCGATTTTCTCCAAATTTGGCAGGAAGGATTTCTGTCTTGTCTAAATTTGGCAGGAAGGATTTCCTTAGGACTTTCGACACTACTGGTTAATTTCATAGAAATCGTTGCAGATTTAGATATAGCTCTCATATAAATATATCCCCCGATTTTCACTTCTAGAGCCACTGCAAGCGCATATATAAGCAAATCTTGCCAAAATTTTCCACAACGCTTTCCTCGACGACTACCACAATATTTATAAAGTTTGATCGAAATCGGTTCAGATTTATATATAGCTCCTATATATATGTTCGTCAGATTTTGCGTAATTTGCAATGATGTTATCATTTGCCAACCGTACGTATTACAGTTTAAACGTATTTGGTCGAAATTTGGTGCAGATTGTTTAGTGACTCATTTGAAAAAATTGGTACAAAAGGGTAGGTGTACGATATTATACAGCGGCGCCGCCCGACTCCTGACTTTCCTTACTGGTTCTAAATTTCGCTTAGGTTAGGTTGGAGTGGCTTAGGGATAGCAAATCGACTTTCGACTAATCGATTAGTCGACTATTTGTGTAAAAATGTCACCAAGTCGAAATAGACTTTCAATGTTTAAAAAGTCGAATTATCGATTTTAAAGTCGAATACTCGATTTTGAAGTCGAATAGTCGAAAAGAAAAAACACAGCTGGACAAATGTTTGGCTTTGCTTATGTTGGTCCTAATTAGTGATGCGTTGCAAAAAATTTAATAGTTATTTAAACGGAATGCAAAATATGGTAATATCATGACATGGTTGAATCGATTTGATGAAATTCAGCAGCGGTATTCAGATGGGTAATAATCACTCGTCCCAAAGTTTACGCATATCCAAGCCAATATTTTGGGACTACCTCCTTATAAGTGTAAGATTCATCTTAATAGTTTTATGTTTATGGAAGATGAATTTTAGCACAAAAGATTTTTTTATCCATTAACCGTGGATGTTCGAGGATGGGTTGTATAGGACTATATATATTCATTACCCCGCCATAGAGTGGACTCCAGATTTGAACTCTTTAGATCCCAAAAGGCGTATTTAATGTTCGATTTTGTTGAAATTTGGACAAATATATCGAATATTATCTCTATCGGTCCACATCTAGATGAAGATCCTCAACAAAAGTACTCCCAATATGTCTAAAATTTGGCAAGTGACTTTAGGCTTAGCGAATCGACGAATCGATCAATATTTTAGAGTAGCTCACATATAAGGGTATATTGCACAAATACATTTTTGTACCGAATTTAGTGAAGTCTAGATGGAATTTAGAATAGATAGACTCCAATTTGGAGTAGGTGGTCTTTTTTCGTCTTAAATGGTGACGACAACAACAAAATTTGGAAAATCCGACATTTTTGACAAATGGTCTTTGATAATGCCGGATACATATATCGGGTAGAATAGAGGAAGTTGCAAATTTTGCCCATTCCACTAAGGAACAGGGGCAAACTTCTCATATTTCAATGAGAGCAGTCCGATTCAAGTTTTTAAGCTCAATGATAAGGGGCCTCCTTTTTATAGCCGAGTCCGAACGGCGTACCGCAGTGCGACACCTCTTTGGAGCGAAGTTTTAAATGGCATAGTACCTCACAAATGTTGCTAGCATTAGAAGGGGAAAACCACCGCTGAAAATTGTTTCTGATGGTCTCGCCAGGATTCGAACCCAGGCGTTCAGCGTCGTAGGCGAACATGCTAACCTCTGCGCTATGGAGGAAGTTATAGTGAATAAAAGTTCGTTCTACTTGGGTTATAACATTCAGAAAAACACTAGTTGGAAGTTGGCCAGGATATATAGACCATTTTAAGCGTTAATTCAAATACGAAAAATGGGGAAATATAAGCGGGAATGTAGAAACTTTTGAAATATAGTAAAAAAATTGTCATATTGGCTTTCGATAGCCAGGTGAGGTTTGATACAAAAATGCGCAAATTTTGCGTTTAAAATTTTTTCTTAATACCTCCCCTTTATGAAAATGCAAAGAAATTATTATATCTTGATGGCAAACGTTTACGAAAATTTTTAGGAAAAAAAAAGTATCTTATTAAGAAAATTTTGCAAATATTTGCTAAAAAGTCGGAACGTCTACTTTTTTAAAATACGACCTTTTGATAAAGTCGAAAAGTCTAAAAGTCGAATTTTCGTCCCAAATGGGGATCCCTAGAGTGGCAGTCTGAAATCAGACTCACTTAGACAATTTTTGTCGTTATGACACAACAGCAGTGACAGACTAGGCCTTTTTAAAAAATTTTAAAATGTTCGGACAACCAGTTCGATTGTTTCGAACATTTCTTTTTATTTTCTTGTATTTATTAATCAATTGTGTAAATCTAACTAACTTAGTGGATTAGCTAATAGTCTTTTTGTTTCTTAAGCCTATATATTTTGTTGATAATCCGAAAATTGAATGGCTATGAAGTGGCAACAATGCTTCCATGAACCATTCATTCATGTAACCATTCATGTCCATTAGACGTAGTTACCAAGCGCCTCAAAAACCTATTTTGAAAAACCATTGCAACAATAACATGGAAACATAGTTTAACAAAATTTTTGTAACGTACAAAAAACCTCCACCAACATCAATTAAGCACCAACAATGACGTGACTTCGAAATATGTGTTTGAAAGGTGTTTTTTTGTCTTCAGATTTTCCAATAGTTTTTCTAGCTACATTTTTCTGCACTTCAATTCATAAGGCTTAATTTATGGTTTAACGTCTTCATTTTTGAGCCCACGTGAATGGAGGCCACCAACCATCACATGTGAAATGCTTGCCTTTGTCAACACCGCACTGACAAACAATTATTCTGTGTTAGTGGGTAACGACGTCTGTTTCTTTTATTTTCGAAACACCAAAGTTACAGAGACAAGTTTTCATCACGCTGAACTGAATACCTAATTAATAGCAACAACCATTGCCGGAGCTCAAGTGTTTTCATATCAATGTGGCAAACCACTAAATCATCCTACTGTATGTGAAAATGTCATAGCGATTTGGAGACTTCCTGGTATTTGTAACAATATGAAATTTAAAATTACTTTTCCGTAGAATTTCGTAAAAAATTCCCTTGTATAGTAAGATTTTAAACTTAAAGAAAACATTTTAGTATTATGGGGAAAATGTCAATCTTATCTCATACAAAATTTCGTCAAATTTAGATTTTCATGGAAATTTATTCATTTTAATTTTCAAAATTTGATTTTCGTAGAAAATGTCATAATTTTATTGTACTTCCATTAAAACTTTACAAAAATTAGAACATTGTCATAAAATTTTTATTTTTCTTAAAATTTGAAAACAGTTTTTCTTTAGTTATTGGTTCGTATTACTTATTTACCGGATATAAAATAAATAAAAAAGCTTGGTTTGTGTCTTTTATCGGTTATACGTTACTTATCACCGAAATTAGCCTCAACATCAGCAGGGTCTTAAAGTTTTGGCCACAATGAGCAAGTAAGTGACTCATCGTTCCCCATGGACAAAAAGACTGAAACCACAGCGCAGTCATTCAGCCAAAAGACTGTTTAATGAAAACAAATAAATTCAAAATTCTCAATGTCAAGTTGGGTTTTATTCACTGCCCATACGAACCCCGGCTCTAAAAAAAAATGTTAAAACATTGTTAACATAAATTGGGGATGAAGTAGGGGAGTTGGTTCGTTTAAAACTAGTTGAAGTGCACATTTTTTTGTAATTCAAGGTTTTCCGTTCTTTCCCAATTCTCAATAGACACGGATAGACTACAATGTGGTCGATGAGTGTGCAAATCAAATGGTTCTGCCGGTCGTTTGGTTGCTGGCCCTGCGGCTGCTTTGCTTATTTAGACTTCCCCGAAAGAAAACAAATTTCAAACCGATATCAAATGCCACAACCACAAGTGACAATGCAAGAGCCCATCCGTTTAAAGGCGTAACGGAAGAAGAACACGAAACAAAATCAAATCCATAGAAAACCTCACAATTTTGAAATGTATCTTTTTGCAAAAGTACACGTACTACATGCCATCAAGTGCGATTGAAAGCGAAATAATATGAGGGTCTTGTGGCAAGATTAATGAGGTATAAGAAAACTTAGAAATTTAGTTCTTGATGAAACCGCAAAGATGTATTTGTATAAGACGAGTTTGTATTAAGAAGTGTCGTATAAGAAATGGTTGAAGGAGAGGTGGTCGTATAAGTTGGGATTGAAAGGGACGAATAATATGGAGTTGCTTGAGACATGGCCGTATAAAATGTGACGTAGTCGTTATAGATGCAGCCGTAAGACCTGGCCGTTTAAGTCGTGCGCGTCTAAGAAAAGGTCTTACAAATTGTGGATGTAAAAAACGTCGTCGCATAAAAGTGGTTGCACACAACTATGTTGTTGAATATGATGTGGTCGTATATAATTTGGCTCAATAAAACGTGGTCGTATAAACTATGGTCTCACATGACGGGGTCGTGTACGAGTGGTCGTATAATACATGATCGCAAAAATTTCGGTCGTAAAGCCATCATAAAAAACGTGGTCGTAAAAGACATGTTCATATAATACGTAGTCGTATAAAACGTGGTCGTATAAGACGTGGTCGTATAAAACGTGGTCACATAAGACGTGGTCGTATAAGAAATTGTCGTAGAGGATGTATTTGCATAAGACGTGGTTGTATAAGTTGTGATCGTATATGATGTGGTAGGATAAAACATGGTCGTATAATACGTGGTCGTATAAGACGTGATCGTATAAGACGATGGCGTATTAGACTTGGCCGTATAAGATGTGGTCGCATGAGACGTCGTCGTATAATACGTTGTCGCATAAGATGTGGTCGTATAAGACGTGGTCGTATAAGATGTGGTCGTATAAGACGTGGTCGTATAAAACGTGGTCGTATAAGATGTGGTCGTATAAGAAGTTGTCGTAATAGACGTAGCCGTATAAGATGCGGTCGCATGAGACGTCGTCGTATAAGAACTGGTCGCATAAGACGTGGTCGTATAGGATGTGATCGTATAAGACGTGATCGTCTAAGGCGGTAGTGAAAACGTGGTCATATAAGAGGAAATCATATAAGATGTCATCATATAAAATGTAGTAATATAAGACGGGCTTATATAAGACGTAGTCATATACGAAGTAGTCATATAAGACGTAGTCATATAACACGTAGCCATTTGAGACGTAGTCATATGAGACGTTGTCGAATGAGACGTTGTCCTATGAGACGTAGTTATATGAGACGTAGTCGGCTTATTCCAAGTTTTTTCTTTACGTTTACATATATACATGTATACAGCTATGTTGTTGAATAAGATGTGGTCGTGGTTGTAGAAGACGTGGTCGTATAAGACATGGTCGTATAAGACATGGTCGTATAAGACATGGTCGCATAAGACGTGGTCGTATAAGACGTGGTCGTATAAGACGTGGTCGAATAAAACATGGTCGAATAAGACATGGTCGTATAAGACGTGATCGTATAAGAAGGGGTCTTACAAGACGTGGTCGTATAACACATGGTCGAATAAGGTGCGGTCTTCTAAGACGTGGTCGTATAAGATGTAGCCGCATAAGACGTGGTGGTAAGATGATGTCGCATTAGACGTGGTCGTTATAGACGTGGCCGTATAAGATGTGGTCGTATAAGACATGGTCGTATAAGACGTGGTCGTATAAGACATGGTCGAATAAGGTGTGGTGTTCTAAGACATGGTCGTATAAGATGTGGCCGCATAAGAAGTGATCGTATAAGATGTGGTCGCATAAGACATGGTCGAATAAGGTGTGGTCTTCCTAGACGTGGTTGTATAAGATGTGGTCTTATAAAACGTGGTCGTAAAAGACGTGATCGCAATAGAAGTGGCGTATAAGACGTAGTCGTTTAAGATGTGGTCGTATAAGAAATGGTCCGATAGGATGTATTCGCATAAGACATGGTCGTATATAACGTAGTCGTATAAGATATGGTCGTATATGATGTGGTCGTATGAGACGTCGTCAAAGACGGCCGCTAAGCCTTGTTCATATAAGACGTATTAATATAAGACGTAGTCATTAAAGTAGTCAAATAAGACGTAGTTATATAAGACGTAGTCATATAAGAAGTAACCATATAAAACGTAGTCCTATAAGACGTAGTCATATAAGACATAGTCATATAACACATGGTCATATAAGACATAGTCATATAAGACATAGTCATATAAGACGTAGTTATATAAGACGTAGTCATATAAGACGTAGTCATATAAGACGTAGTCATACAAGACGTAGTCATACAAGACGTAGTCATACAAGACGTAGTCATACAAGACGTAGTCATACAAGACGTAGTCATACAAGACGTAGTCATACAAGACGTAGTCATATAAGACGTAGTCATATATAACGTAGTCATACAAGACGTAGTCATACAAGACGTAGTCATACAAGACGTAGTCATACAAGACGTAGTCATACAAGACGTAGTCATACAAGACGTAGTCATACAAGACGTAGTCATACAAGACGTAATCATACAAGACGTAGTCATACAAGACGTAGTCATACAAGACGTAGTCATATAAAACGTAGTCATTTAAAACGTAGTCATATAAAACGTAGTCATGTAAGACGTAGTCATATAAGACGTAGTCATATGAGACATTGTCGTATGAGACTTGGTCATATGAGACATTGTCGTATGAGACGTAGTCATATAAGATGTAGATGTATAAGATGTAGTGGACAATACTCGCTGTTAAATAATACGTACGCTTTTGTGTGAGCTCCCGTCGAAGTTGTGAATTTGGTGGCCAAAGGAAAAATTAGGTCCAAAAAACTATTGCAAAAGACCGAGGACGACATGGTGCTGCTTTGATAGTGAAGGTGATAGTGGCAACGTCACGTAAACACACAAATTTTTTAAAAAAAAAGCTATCTAATTTTTGCAATTTTTTTACATTTGGCACAAATTTATTGGAAATATCATATAAATGTTAACCGGTGTCCGAAATAGATAAATGTAAACATAACAAAACAACATAAACAGCTGATTGGTTCACAGTTGTCTTTTTGAGGCGCGGCCGCGTTTACACAGAGTACTTTCAACAGAGTACTTATACACAAAATAAGCATAATTCACAATAGTATTTTTGACCGTTAAATTTAAATTCTACTGTGGCTCAAAGTAAGATAAATTCACAAACTGGAAAAGAGAAAAGCTCATAATTTATCTCCAGAAGGAGAAGTGAAGAATAATACGAAACAATTCAAAATGAGTAACGAACAAAGAGTCTCGGATATTAGTGTGGCCAGCTTAAAGGCGATAATAAAGGAATGCAATGAAGAGATTTTGGGGCGATTATCAACATTGTCTGAAGAAGTTGAACAACTAAAGATGGCTAACGATGGGCTGGTACACGAGATGAACCTTCTTAAAGATGAAAACAATATGCTCAAGCGACGTCTAAATGATTTGGAAACAAATATAAAGGGAAAAAACTTGGTGTTTAGAGGCTTGTCGATCCAACAGACAAACGTTTTTGAGATACAAAAACTCTGTCAAGAAGTGCTGAGAACCCCAAACAACATACGCGCCAAATCAGCAAGAACATTATATCAAAGAAACGGAATAGCTGCGGTATTAGTTCAATTCGAGACAGAAAATGAGGTAGAGGATATTTTACATCGAACTAATTTTCTTAAAGGAACACAAATCTACATCGAACGAGATCTCAACGCAGAAAGAAGGCTGGATAAAATAGTTATGCTTCAACTACGGAGAAAACTTATGGATTTCAGCAAAAAATACAAAATAAAAGTCAGGGATGATAAGCTAAAAATTGAAAATAAATGGTTTAAGTGGAACTCTGAGAAAAAGTTGGTGTGCGGTATGACTAGCGCAATTAATATTTTTAAGGAATTGTATGGAGAAGATTTCAATTTAAATGTTAAATATAATATTTTAAAAAACGATTTAAATCTAAAAAACTAAAGAAGTTCCCAAGTGATAAAAATGAATATAGCCAAGTAATAGAAGAAATGAATATTTTGTCAGAAACAACTTTTAAAATACTTTCATATAATATTAATGGTTTAAAAAATAAATGTTTGTACCCTGAGTTTTTCGAATACATTGGAGGCTTTGATATGTTTGCATTAATTGAGACGCATGTTATGGAAACCCAAACAGAAAACTGGTCGAAATATTTTAAGGACTTCAATTTAATGTGGCAGAAAGCAGAAAGATCAAGTATACATGGGCGTGCAAGTGGTGGAATAGTATGCGGTGTTAGAAAAGATCTTCAAACAAAAGGAGTTGATTATAGTTTCGTGAAAGAAAACCATTTAAATATGATTAAAATAAGCACACTGGAATCATGTTTTACGTTCGTTCCTGTTTATATACGTGGAGAGAATTGGGCCTGTGATTTTGAGGCGATGAGAGAAATATTTGAAAAAATAGATGACGGACATATAATATTAGCAGGGGATGTTAATGTACGAATTGGTAACCTCCAACAAAATCTTGAAAGCGGTCTGGAAACTGAGTTCACAGCGGGAATGGAAACCAGGCGCTCAAAAGACTCAATTGTAAATGCAAAAGGAAAACAATATATGGAATTCTGTGAGGATAATGGACTGTTAATTCTAAATGGCAGAACCGAAGGAGACGAAGAGGGGCATTACACGTATGTGAGCAAAAATGGCAGTTCGGTTAACGATTTAGCAGCAATATCATATTATGGACTGAAAATGATTAAAAAATTCGAAGTTGAAGAAAAAGTTTGGTCTGATCATTTTCCACTAAAAATAGAAATTAAATTAAATAAAATCGATATCAATGCAAAGCCATTAAATTTACCGCCAAAACTTATTTGGAAAAAGGCAACAACTGAGCGATACCAGAACAGCTTGAATCAAAACCTTCTTTTAGCTATAAATGGGAATGGTATAGACAATCTATCAGATTTGTCCAATTTAATTCAGAAGTCGGTCGTAATAACAAATAAACAAAATGCATGCAACAAATACAAAGCAGACTGGTACAACAGTCGATGTGAGAGGGCAAGAAAAAAATCATTTGAATGCCTCAATAAGTTCAGGAGAAGTAGCACTCTACAAGACAAAGAAACTTATCTGAATGCGGTTAAGACGTACAAGAAAACATGTAAAGAAAGGAAATTGGAGTATGCCAGAGAGTTAGAAGCTAAAATCTGCAACACCACAGATGTAAAACAATGGTGGATACTTGCAAAACAGATAAGAGGACAAAAACATAAAATCGGTAGCAGTATTTCTGCTGAGGATTTTAAGATATATTTCAATATGCTATTAAATAAACCACAGTTTGCAAATAACATTGAATATGCCGTACTGAAAAGAACAAATATTGAACTGGATAGAGAAATAGATGTACGTGAAATTCAAGATGTTTTAAACGAAACGAAAGAAAATAAGGCGCCAGGAATGGACAGGGTGCCGTATGAGTTTTTGAAATATTCATCACATCAATTTCTTACAGAGCTAGCACGTCAATATAATCGAATTTATGAATCAGGACAGCTAGATAA
Source organism: Stomoxys calcitrans (assembly GCF_963082655.1). NCBI lineage: Eukaryota > Metazoa > Arthropoda > Insecta > Diptera > Muscidae > Stomoxys > Stomoxys calcitrans. Next base: position 224,309,830 of record NC_081553.1, read on the forward strand.
CATCATGCAAGAGTCGGTAATATTTCCTATATACAAAAAGGGCGATATAAACACCCCAAGTAATTATAGAGGCATCTCTTTTATGAATACAATGGCCAAGATTTTTATGGGAATTGTAAATAATAGACTAAAGAAATGGATTAGTGATTATAATATATTAAAAGAATTTCAAGCAGGCTTTAGACCAGGATACTCAACCGTAGACAATGTTTACAACCTGGCATCAATCGTCCACTGCAAGTTATCTGAAAGAAAGAAAGTGTACGCATTTTTCGTCGATTTTTCAGCCGCATTTGATATGGTACCCAGGCAACTTTTAATCTATAAATTGCATGAAATCGGAATCTCAACAAAGATGGTTTATTTAATACAAAACATATACCAAAACACTAAATCGGTAGTTTGGACTGGAGATAATGTATCGCAACATTTTAATACTTATACAGGAGTTAGACAAGGGTGTTTGCTGTCGCCTTTACTGTTCACTCTGTATTTAAATGATATACACGACTGGTTGGAAGGAGGGTTAGTGCTAGACGAAATAAATATTCGGGTACTACTGTACGCTGATGACATCGTCATACTAGCTGATGATATTGAAGTATTTCGAAAAATGATATGGAATTTAGAAAACTATTGTAGTAGATGGAATATGGTGGTAAATTTGCAAAAATCCAAGATAATGGTGTTTCGAAATGGAGGACGGTTATCTTCAAGGGAGAGATGGAAATACCTCAATGAAGAAATTGAAGTGGTGAACGAATACTGCTACCTTGGAGTCCTTCTAACTCCAAAAATGAGTTTTACTAAGCATGCAGAACAAAGAAACAAACGAGCGAAGATTTGTATAAACGCAGCTTGGGAAAATCTGATCAATAACTCAAATGTATCCCTTATATCGAAATGGAAAATTTTCCAGAGTGTGTGCAAAACCACACAGTCATATGCAGCCCAGGTGTGGGGGTACAACTGGTTTGAAGAAGTAGATGAACTACAAAGGTACTTTTTGAAAAAGGTTTTAAAGCAACCAAAACATATACCAAATTATATATTATCTTTAGAGACCGATGTACCTGACAACCACTTTTACACATTGAAACTACATATGGATTATATATATAAAACTTTATTCCTTTACGATAATAACAGACTCCCGCATAAGCTTTCTATAAAAATATGGAACAAACAAATTTTCTGGGCCTTGGCACTGAAATCTTGGTCCGAAAGCACTAACGTTCCAATTGAAAATCTATTCAGAACAGCGCAAGATTGGTCTACAACCACAACTATACTTGTAAATAATCTCAAAAGGAAAAGCTATACAGAGAAAATAGATAGAGCAAGAGCAAGTGAAAGCAGATTTTATCGTTTTTTGAATCCAGAAATCGGGATTGAATACATGCAAGATGTTTGGAAACTGGACAAAATAGCTATTATAATGAAAACAAGGGCAGATGTACTTCCACTGAATGGAAACGTTTTTAGAAACGCAGCGAGACACCAATGTACATTGTGTAACTTGAGAGAAGTCGAAAACTTGCAACATTTCATAGCCAGATGTCCAGTATTACAAGAATTTAGGGTACGGCATTTTGGAACTGCCTATCTAGATGAGGTACAGCTAATACAAATTTTAAATGGAACTTTTTATTGTGGGTGGGATGGATTATATAATTATGTTAGCAATGCTTTGAGATATCGGAACTACATAAATCGAGAACAATTTTGAAAAAAAAAAAAAAAAAAAAAAAAAAAAAAGAATATGTAAATTTTTTCCTTAACTTTACACTTTATAAAATTTTACGTTAACTTTATGGCTTATAAAATGTATATATCTAAACGTAATGTTACGCAAACATACTAAATTTAGCTATTTAACAGCACAAATTAAAACAAATATGGTATTGACAGACAACTATTTAAAGTTATTGTCATTAACTAATTACATTTACATTTTGTTATCTTAATCAAACAGTATATAGAAATTTGAATTGTAATGTTTAAAGAAAACAAAATAAAATCTATCTATCTATCTATCTATCTATAAGATGTAGTTGGCTTATTTTTATTTTTCCCCCTACCTTTACATCTACTACTTCTTAGTTTTTATATTCGCGTTATCCTTTTCCATTATGATTTGGACTTTCATTGCTGTCGTTACTTTGTTGGAAATTACACCAAACAAGTCTTACACTTTTTTCTGAAAAGGTTGAACTTTGTTTACGATAAAAGTACATGGTTTTTGACGATAAATTCTTGAAAGAATTTGTGACACATATAAAGTTTTTTATCTTGACAATACCATTCATTCTTGATACATAGAGCATGTTATTCGCACAATGTATGTGCCTTAGAAATTCTTGTTGTGTTTTCTTGTACTTTGCAGTCATTTATGTGTTGCCTTAAGTCATTTATGTGTTGTTCTATGTCGTTGGACATACGAGCATTTTTGTATCGAAACTTTAAAAATTAATATGTTCCGAGTTTATCATCCACACTCGTCCAAGCTGCTCAATATACTGCAAGCTCTGTGATCAGTCAAAACAAAAAAGCAAAAAATGTTGTATGTGAATATGTGTCTATACTAGTGACAAGCACGCAATTGTAATTACTTGCAAGCCTATGGGCCTGCTTGGGATTATTTTCTTGTGTACGTACAAAGTAATTGCACAATAGAGAGAGAATTTTTGACAACAACTAGTCTTTACGGTCAAATACTCATCCATTCTCTCTAGTAGTAGATACGCAAGAGAATAATTATTGGTCCGGTACACGAATAATAATTTGCGGCTATCGAAATACATTTGAAATTAAAGAGTTTTTACAACAAAGGAAAGGCACTTTTACCGTAGACGAAGGTGCTTAAGGGTTTACAATAAACTAAGTTAGTTGCATTCAATAATATTACGTTTATGCCTAACATTTGATATGTTAAATCGAAACGTTACATGGTTACAATAAAAGCAGAACTTCTTGATAAAAGTATTTTGTTTGAACTAAAAATTTCCCAAACGTTTAATTTTTTTGAGTGTAGAATTATAGGTAGATAGTTTCTTGTACTTTTATATGCGATTTTCTTTACAAAGCTAAACAAACAAAAAATAAAATTATAACAAATAAAAAATGGATATGAACAAAATATACACTTTTTTAATATCTAAAGAATACTTGTACATAAACTGGCACTGTGTGTGTGAACAACAAAAAGCCAAGAAAATTAGACAAAAATGAAAGGGAACCCCAAAAAATATGTTTTACCATGTGGTTTGAATAGGTGCTATACAAGACTGTAAGTCGATGATATGTGGTAATGGTGGTAGTCACCAACCTTGATGTTAGCAGGCTTATGTTAATATTGTTACAGCTAAGTCTGTGGAAATAAAAAACGGAACTGCCTCAACTACAAACGAATTGCAAACGAAAAATGGCTAATAATTCGTTGCCTTTCTATCCCTTTTTTTGTGACACAAACTATATGGCAAAGTTAAGAACAACTCAAACAATGGATGATTCTTTCACTCCATCAAACCAACACACATCTTCAAGATAAGTAAGAAGCGCAGATTTACTTCTTGCCATATGACTGACAATTCATGTTGTACTGGCAATTGCGCCTCACGTAGTAACTGAAAACGCTCAAAGAAAATGCACGCTCTAGATAATTTGAAGTTGAATGTCATTCACAATAATTGACGAATTGTACAGACATTTGAAAATGGCCTATGTGGGTCATACTGTTAGGTAAACACCCAACATACAGCGGTCAAAAAAAGTATTCATCATTAGCAAAATTGATAATAAATTCACTTATTTTGGGTAATTGAAGAAAATTTAAAATAAACAAATAATGCAGTTTTATGCAATAGTTTATTTTTCGTAATATGTTTTAAAATAAATTCAAAAAATAAATTTAATTAGCGCAAAAAATGCAATTTTATACAATAACACCAAAAACAGAACAAAAAAGTATTCATCATTGATGTGCTATCATCAAAGTCAAATTCAAATATTATTTGGGAATCCCCCTTTTCTGTTTTATTTAGTAAAGGAGGCTTTGCCCTTGACAGCAAATATTTAATTTCATTGAAAATATAGTTTTTGTCAAAATGGGTCGTAAGCAAAACGAGGTTTCTGATGAGGTAAAAGTTTTGATAATAAAACACCACAGGAATGGTTTAACTCAAAAAACTATCAGTGAAATATTAAATAGACCACGATCTACTATACAATCCATCATCAGAAAGTGGACAGAAACGAAAACTGTTGACAATAAACCAAGATCTGGTCGACCAAAAGCACTTTCAGTTGGAGATGTGCGTTGGCTAGTGCGGCAAGTTCAGAAAACTCCGAAGACAAATGCGACCATTCTTCGTAAAAACACTATGGAATATTTAGGGAAGGAAGTTACTACACAAACAATTCGAAATACACTCAAAAGGCATAGTTACAGAGGAAGAACTGCACGTAAGAAGCCCTTTATAAATAAAATAAACCGAGTGAAAAGGCTAAACTTCGCAAAAATGTATGTAAAACAGCCCGAATCATTTTGGAAAACAGTCATTTTTGCAGACGAGAGCAAGTTTAATCTTTTTGGGTGCGATGGAAAGGTCATAGTGTACAGAAAACCAAATACAGAGCTTGAAGAACGAAACACAGTTGCTACTGTAAAACATGGTGGAGGTGGTTTAATGGTTTGGGGGTGTATGGCGGCTTCAGGAGCGGAAAATCTTGAAATTATTAATGGAGTAATGGATCATAAGTATTACATTGACATTTTAAAGAGGAATTTAAAAGATAGTGCTGTAAAACTTGGGCTTGGTAATAACTTTCAATATTATCAAGATAATGACCCCAAACATTCTGCTTTAAATACCAAGATGTGGATGCTGTATAACTGCCCCAAAGTCATTAAAACTCCTCCTCAAAGTCCCAACTTGAACCCAATTGAACATCTTGGGAACATCTCGAACGCAAATTGAGAACGCGCAATTTTTCGAGCAAGAGTCAAATGCAACAGGTGATAATGGAGGAATGGACTAATATAGACCAAAATATAACCGCTAAATTAGTCCAATCGATGTCAAACCGTTTAAAAGAAGTTATAAGACGCGGTGGTCAAATAACAAAGTATTAATTTTTTTAAATTATGTTATTTATTTTTTTGTTTTTTTGCAATGATGAATACTTTTTTTGTTTAATTTTTTGTGTTCAGCTGTAAAATGGCCCTTTTTGTTCCAATAAATACTATTTTTTTCTTTAAAAACAATGAAATTGTGTACATATATATCACACAAGCACTACTGCATCATTAGTTTAATATGTTTTTATTCCAATTGTCTTTTGTAGACTTATTAAAAAAAAAACATTGAATGATGAATACTTTTTTTGACCGCTGTACATCAGAATCATAAAATCTCAATGAAGAGCCAGAGTCCTAAGGGTCGACGAGTGGTGTGTAAAAGACTTAATTAAAATTTTAATGATCTATTAAATTAATTTTAATGGCAAAATAATGTTGGCACAAAATAATAACAGTTTTCCACAAAAAAAAAAAAAAAAATACTGAAAATTCTCCACTTTCGTTTTCTTTAGCTTGCCTATTGTGTTTTGCATTTAAATGCTGACCCACAAAACAGAATTATAATGATTAGTGGTGGTGTATATTTTTTGGGAGACGTTACAGAAACCACCTACCAGTTTGTTTATGAAGCCTTTTATTATTTTTTCTTGAAGTAGTTGAGTAATTCCATGAATCTTTCTTATACTGCTAACAACAGAACTAACCTAAGATGCTATTAAGGGTATATATTTTCGAAGCCCGTGACATTCAATATCAGTCAGTTAAGTAGTAGTCGTATAAAACGTAATCGTAAAAGACGTAGTCGTATAAGACGTAGTCGTATAAGACGTAGTCGCATAAGACGTAGTCGTATAAGACGTAGTCGTATAAGACGTAGTCGTATAAGACGTTGGCGTATAAGACGTAGGAACGTAGGACGTAGTCGTATAAGACGTAGGAACGTAGGTCGTAGTCGTATAAGATAAAGTCATATAAGACGTAGTCGTATAAGATGTAGTCGTATAAGACGTAGTCGTATAAGACGAAGTCCTATAACGCGTAGTCGTATAAAATGTAGTCGTGTAAGACGTAGTCGTATAAGACGCTGGCAAATAAGACATTGTGGTATAAGACGTTGGTGCATAAGACGTATTCGTAGTGGTATAAGACGCTGGCATATAAGAAGTTGTGGTATAAGACCTTGGCGCATGGGACGTAGCCTTTTTTATACCCTCCACCATAAGATAGGCATACAAATTTCGTCATTCCGTTTGTAACTCATCGTTCCGTTTGTAACTAACCAAACAAAGTATTTATATTCTTGATCGCCTTGATATTGGAGGTCCATAATGCACGCTAACTTAAGAAGGAATATAATCCTAAGCACCCGTAAAAGGCTGAGAAACGTGGTACCGTCTCATTGATGATTTGTGGATATTTTTCTGTATTTGGTCTGTATCCTATTTCGTGGATAAGGGACAAGATGTATGTCGTGAATCACTAGGAATAAAATGCTTTCATTTGGCGATAAAAAAATGTCCTTAAGTGACAGTTATTGTAAGGTAACGCCTTAAATCACTTTTCCAGACCAGCGGAATTCTAATTCTAAGAGCTGTCTGTACCAAGTTTGGAAGGCCTATCCCAATCATGGGAGCTAAACCTTTTTAAAAACCTCTGGAACAAAAAAAAAAAACAATGATTTGAAACTTTCCTTATGGTTTTAGGTTTTTTTATTTTTTTTATTTTTTAATCACTTTTTTTTGTGTGAACTCCGCGTACATTTTTGAGGTGCTAATGATTTAATTTACGAAATGCAATAAAGCATGCGAATGCGTAGTAACCATTTGTTTATCTCTGCTCTTAGAATATAAATAATAAGTAATTACGTTTTGATAAATATCCCTACTATTTGTCCCAAGTAAATTTACCAAAAAAAAATCACCATAACGAGTATGAATTATACGAGATTTAATATCAAATTTAAGTTCACCTTTCAAAGCCCAACATGTCTACGAATATTCCGATTCAGCCTTATACAGAGGTAATAAAGTTTTTTTTTGTGCAATATTATTCTTAGTACCTGTTGTTACTATTATTTTTTCCACCACTGTAGCTGTCATATAAGCCGATCTTGGATCTTGACTCTTATCCGATTTGGCGGAAATTTTTAATACACTTAAATTTACCATTGTCTTAAACATACGTGCCAAATATGGTCTGAATCGGTGCATAAACTGGTATAGCTCCCGTATAAACTGATCTCCGGATTCAATTTCTTGAGCCACTTTTGGCGCATTTCTTATCTGATTTGGCTGAAATTTCGCGCAATGACTTCTAATATGGTCTCCAAAATACAAACCAACTGTGGTCCGAATGGGTCCCCAATCCGATATAGCTCCAATAGCCTAGTAATGCATATAAATTATCCTTTGTTTGCGTATAAAGGGATACCGGGCAAGCAACTTGAAAAATGCGCTCCATGAGGGAGGGAATATAAGATTCTGCTCTGCCAAACTTATTTTTAATTTTCAATTTTTTCTCTTTTGTTTGTCATACATATGCTTTGAAGCCCAATGTAGGGCATGCCCGCTTATGCCGTTGGAACGCCAAAGTTTGAATAATGGCGAGAAAAACAGATTCATTTTTCAGCGGTGGTTATTCCTTCATTTGAGCTGCCGATATTTAAGAAATCCTGCACCGTGTAAAATCCACGTTGCTGTGAAATTTCGGTTTTTCAACTTTAGCCGCCAAAAGCTATATTTCTTCATCCTTTAGTTGTTTTGTAATGAATTCACATTTTGTAAAAAGTTAACAATGGGGTAACCCATTTTTTTAACCCTAGAAAAGCGATATTTCTTTAGACATCTTTTTGTTACAACATGTTGCTTATACATTATTTTTACATCACACGAACACAGTGCCTGAGCAAAAATAAAACCATAAGAAAAAAACACAAAAAAGCATTTACAGCCCCAAATTACAATTTTTTACAATTTATTTTCACGCACTTCAAGTTGCGTTGCGTTTCGCAGTTGCTTTACAGGGCACGCAATACCAACCTAATGGTAGGGGTAGTCTAGACCGCCTGTTGCATTATGGGGAGATTAAAGAGATTTTTCATAGCTTTCTCAATGTAGTGTATAAAGGGGTAAGGGGAAAGTATTTAAACAAAATTGCGTGCATTTTGGGCATTGGGTAAACTAGGGAGTATAAATGATTTGCCAGTGGGGTTTATTTTATTTCTTTTGCAACAAAAACAGTGTTAAAACTATGTTTACGAATTTTGAATGAAGAAACATTTGAATAAATAATTTCTGTGATTATTCATGGTTACATTCATATTTACCTTTGTTATGTACATTATACCCAACACTATTTGTGTTTATGGGTATGAACATATAACGCTAAATATATGTACATGTATATTTATGCTTTGGTGATTATTATTCATTCATGCCATCACGAGGCAAATGATAGGAGCATGCCAAGAAATCCGCAACTTGTTGTTATTGTGGTTTCCATTCATAAACAAATATACCCCAAGAAAAAAAGTGTTCATTTATATAAGCCAAATCTTGATTCACAGTTAATTGGACATGACTTTGAAAATGATAGCATTACAAAACATGTAAAAAGGCATTAAGTTCGGCCGGGCCGAGCTTTGGATGCCCACGCCTCGGATATATATGTACCCTTTCGTCAAAATCCGGTAAAAATTAGACAACTTAAGTAACCAAATTCGGCAGATAGTGGTCTAATAAATACAAGTCATTGTTCAATTTTGTAGAACAAAATATTGGTTTTTTTTGCCAGCTATATCCCAATATAAACCGATCTGAACCATATTAAGGTCGGATAACGGGAGCTCAAAACAATTCACTGTGTCAAATGTCAACGAAATCGGTTAAAAAATAAAGCTTTTATGGGCTTTACGCCCCTTATCGACAGATCTGTCTATATGGCAGCTATATCTAAGTATAGTTGGATCAGAACCATATTTAGGTCGAATGTTGGGAGGCCTTAAGCTACTTACAGTTTCAAATTTCAGCGAAATCGGGTAATAAATAAAGCTTTTATGGGCTTCAGACCCCTTATCGGCTGATCGGTCTATATGACAGCCATATCTAAATATAGTCCGTTCAGAACCATATTTGGGTCCTATGTTGAGAGGCCTAAAACAAACAAAACACTGTTTCAAATTTCAGTAAAATCGGATAAAAAGTAACGCTTTTATGGGCTTAAGACCCTTTATAGGGAGATCGGTCTATATGGCACCTATATCTAAATATAGTCCGATCTGAAACATATTTAGGTCTGCTGTCGGGAAACTTAAAATAACCCGTTGTTTCAAATTTCATCGAAATTGGGTAATATAAAAAGCTTTTATGGGCTTCAGACCCATTATCGGGAGATCGGTCTGTATGGCAACTATATCTAAATATAGTCCGATCTGAACCGTATTTAGGTCACATATCGGAAAGCTTAAAATAACCCACTGCTTCAAATTTCAGTGAAATCGGGTAATAAATAAAGCTTTTATGGGCTTCAGACCCTTTATCGGGAGATCGGTCTGTATGATAGCTATATCTAAATATAATCCGATCTGGGTCAGATGTCGCGAAGCCTTAAACTACTCAATGTTTCAGATTTGGGGAGATTTGAAGTGCTGGGTAATAGGTCCGCAGACTTATAACAAAGTACGTCTTAAAAGAGGGGAAGTTTATTGGAATGTGTATTACACACGGCTCAAGGAATACAATAGGATGGCGAAACGTAACTCCCGGTAACTTATTTGTGAATAGGTTATGGCTTTAATGACGCCGCCAAGATGAACAAGTTTTTCACAAAAATCCATGTCCGTACTGAGTTTTTGGTGGACGACAAGGGAATAAAAGCGAAGAAGAAGGAGAACATGAGACACCGGAGTTTAAGAACCATGAGTTTGATCCAAGGCTTATATTTACGGACTTTATGGCAAAGGAAACCTTGAAGAGCTTCCAACCATTTTAATCAAACGGATCTGATGGAATATTTCCGCCCGAATATCTGGCGCCCCTTCTGGCCGCCATATTCACAGCGTGCCCAGGGCTTGCATGCACTCCGAAAGCGTGGAGCCAAAGGTGGTGCTTCTACCCAAGCTCGGCATGGTAAGCTGTGTGACACTAACTGCCTACCGACCTATAAGCCTTACGTCTTTTCTACCCATGGAACATATAGTGTATACCATGACATAGCGTAGGAAGTTCAGCAAATTGCTCAGATACAAGTAGATTGCCTTTTTCAAGACAAAGTCAGTGGAGACCACCCTGCACAAGGGCTAAGATGTACACTTTGCGGCAGGCATTGTCATCGAAGGGCCTTTTAGCAACGGGTGGACCGACACACTCAACCAATCATTAGAGCAGTACCGGGTTGACCTGATAAATCATATGCTATAAATTGTGTTACTCATGACTAGAGTCCGGATTTTTATGCAAAATAGTAATTTTGCCATCAATTATTTGAGATATGCGTTGGTATTTTGTATATATGCATGCAGAATCGAAGTGAAGCCATTATATGTTTAGAAAATTAAATGTATTACAAAATACCACCAGAATTGGAAAATTAAAGGATGTCAAAATTTCGATTTTGCATAAAAATCTGGACTCTACTGATGACAAAGATAAATATAAGGGACAAAGTGACACTGGGCATGTTACAGAGGGGTATTATATGATCATTCCTATGGATGACAACCGCAAATCCCGGCAGGGAATAGCTGTGAGCTCCAGACAGGCTGGAATTTTGAGGTCCGATATGTGTGGTATTCATCGCTGTCACGAGGAGCTTAGCTGCGAACTACCGGGCACGTCCACAGGTTGTGTATTGTGGAATGCTCCATACGGAGTAGCTGCAACGGCAGTCGCGGACAATCAGCAGTATTGAGCGGAGAGTCTCGGTTAGAGGCCGGGCGGCCTCGGCTTTAAAGAGGAGTACTTGGACAGCACGCAATGATATGTGACATGTTTGCCCCTGTTTCTTAATGGAATGTTGAAAGGCAATACGTTGATGCCATCCAACATCAAAACCACAACATCCACATCACACCTCGCTCATTTAGGTCTATAGATAGATACCCATATAAACCGATAACGAAAACTAGGTTCTTGAGTCTCTATACGCCTCAAATTTTGATTCGAGTTTGTTAAAACTTGATTCTTGGAGTACACTCAATGAGTGAAGATCAATTTCGAATTTGACTAGTGGAGACACAAACCACTGACTTACAGTCCTCTTTTACTGGCATTAGTAGAACACTGTTAAGCAATTTTGCACGCAACTAATAACTTAAAAAAAAAATATTTGCATATGAAAAGCTAATCTTAAACAACACAAAAAAATAGGATCCAGAAAATAATAAGGTGATCCAACATTAAAATTTGTGTACTAACAAGATAAAGAAGACTGTAAAACTGATTGGTCCACTGTGCAAAAATGGAAATAGTAAGTCGATGAAACCGACCTCAAACGTCAACTTAGGAAGCCTAGTTTCGTATACATATAACTTAATTTTCCAAATAATGGTCTAACTATTGAATTTTTGGCAAAAATTTAAAAAAAATTACCCAAATAATTCGAATCAATTTTGCGTGAACCACTGTGCGAGAATGGAAAATGAGAATTATTTTCTTCATCTTATGACATTTTTTAGAAATTAATTAATAGCGTGCAAAAATGCTTAACAGTGTTCTGCCAATGCTAGTAACAGAGGGCTGTTAAGTCAGTGGTTTGTGTCTCCACTAGTTAAATTCGGAATTTATCTCCATTTACATGTGCGCTTGTGCCCCTTAAAAAAATTGATCTCCTGAAGATCGATCGCTGATATGGTTTCTTTAAACTAACACATATAAGATATAAATTAAGTTAAAATGTGTAAATTTTTTAGCATATTCAGTAGTGGTAGAACCTTGTTACAATTATTCTTAAATGTTTGGTCTTTTCCTTTAAACGCAGTCTGACCTTAGTTTAAAAAAAGATGTTGAAAGAATCTCATTACCATATCAAACAAAATAAGAGCCCAAAATAATCATTTATAAGATCATTAACCACCTGTTATTAGTTTTTATTATACCACTTAAAAACTTTCACCAGCCAGTTTAGACAATTGTTTATATTATAGAACTTTGTGAAACCCCTTATCGCTAAAGTTGAAGTGTTTTTCTCCGTATATGTCTTGGTTTGTCTTCTTCTGTATCTCCTTGAAACCTTATTCAGATAACAGTTCCCCCCAATTATTCTTATCTTGCTTATAAATCAATATCAATATCACAAATATATGAATCATTCTTAAAAATTGAAATTTTTTTTAATTTCGTTGAACGTGTCCATTAATTTTGTGTGAATTGCTAATAGTCATAAAAATAATAAAAAGTTTTCAATTTTATTGGCAAAATTTTTCATTATTAAAATTTTTTTCCGAGTTGTTAATAAATAACATTTTTATCCATACATAATATTCCATACTTTCAAAATGTTCAACACTGAAATGAGGCAATTTTAGTAAATTTTTCGCAGAAACTAGAGGGTTAATTCCTAATGTACAAATATTCGTCCCAACTGAAATTGGCGTGTTTTTTCTGGTTACTAATTTTGTTAAATTCTGTTCAGGATTAAGCCAAGCGATGAACCGACACACTATTTTTTTTATTGTTGGCAGCACTTCACATTGGGATTTTGTTGGTGACGGATCGGTGTGGAGTCGTCGATGTTTTTGCATTCGTTTAGTGTTGTTACAGGACACAGATAACTGTATTTTCGTTTTATTGGTCCTGAGGCTATAGTTTGATGTAGTTTTTTTAAAAGCGTGTAAGTTGATCTATTATATCCAGTTACACATAACTGTGTATTCGCTTGGTTTTATTCGTGGATATTATTGAATCGATAACTTAATACCCTGGAATTATTAATTTATACGTGAACACTAACCAATAAACTGGATACCCTATTTTATGGATTTTTATTTATTAACTTCATACCCTGGTATGTGTGAGTCAATTGACTCCGCCAACTAATCAATTGCACAAACAAAATTTGGTAGTACTTGGCATTGAAAATGTCAACTTGTTCTCTTTTTACATTCATTCTTTGTTTACATTTTCTCCTATTTGATGACCCTTTCAATCGGCAGAGTTGACATCCTTAATGATGTTTATGGGGCCTTTCCACTTTATGTTTTCGCAAGTGACATAACCTTCTAAAGGGTGATTTTTTTGAGGTTAGGATTTTCATGCATTAGTATTTGACAGATCACGTGGGATTTCAGACATGGTGTCAAAGAGAAAGATGCTCAGTATGCTTTGACATTTCATCATGAATAGACTTACTAACGAGCAACGCTTGCAAATCATTGAATTTTATTACCAAATCAGTGTTCGGTTCGAAATGTGTTCATTCACCGTAACGTTGCGTCCAACAGCATCTTTGAAAAAATACGGTCCAATGATTCCACCAGCGTACAAACCACACCAAACAGTGCATTTTTCGGGATGCATGGGCAGTTCTTGAACGGCTTCTGGTTGCTCTTCACTCCAAATGCGGCAATTTTGCTTATTTACGTAGCCATTCAACCATTCATTCAACATTCAAATGAGCCTCATCGCTGAACGGTGAATGAACACATTTCGAACCGAACACTGATTTTGGTAATAAAATTCAATGATTTGCAAGCGTTGCTCGTTAGTAAGTCTATTCATGATGAAATGTCAAAGCATACTGAGCATCTTTCTCTTTGACACCATGTCTGAAATCCCACGTGATCTGTCAAATACTAATGCATGAAAATCCTAACCTCAAAAAAATCACCCTTTATTAGTGAATCCTGAATTCTGTTAAGAATTTAAAGATCTCTGCTAATTTCTAAGTTGATCTCTGTTGCTATGTTAACCCTCTCTCTCTTTTTCACTCTCCCTTCAAATAGTGGTTGGTATCTCTGCTGAATTATATATTCACACACACAAATTTCCCTTTTAAACAATTTTCCTTAAGTTGGCATTACTCTTTTTTCAGAATAAAGATTTCTGTTCCCCCCCTTTTTAGTATAACTTAAAGTGTGTATGTACATACATATAGTTTATATTTTTTTCAATATGCTTTCATAAATATCATTTGTTGCTTCCTGCTGCACCCCTAAATGGGAAACCGTGCGCCTTCATCCACCACAAAAGAACTGCAAAAAGCAATTCTTTTGCCCAAAAGTAGGTCAAAGTCAGTAGAATTTCCAGGGAAAAGACAAACACAAAAAAACCCAAAATAAAAAAAATCTAACATCAACAATTTGCCATTATTATTATGCAAAGGGAAGGACAAGCCCCACAATCCCTCAAATGGAAGGAAGGTGCATAGGGGGCGGTCTAGGCATTTGCCTACCACCACAATAGCCGAACAATCACTTTACTTTGCCACTCACTATCTTACTGCCATAAATATTTTTTATTTACAAAGTCAATAAAAACAAAGTCGAAAAGTATGTTTGGTTTTTTTTCGTTTTGCTTTGTTATGGCTTTGGTGTAACTATTTAAGGGGTGGAAGTGAGAGGGAGGAGTAAGATTTGTCGGTTCCCTCTCTTTTTAGGCTGCACCTCCGTCACCCACTACTCCCCACCCAGCAGCAAACATTTATGACTGTTGCTTTCAGCAGCGAAATCTATGGGAAAAACAATGGTGCTGATAACGTGGTAGCCCTCGTTTTCTTCTTCTACTTCTTGCTTTTGTTGTTGTTGTTAGTAGGGGGTGTCCTTTTTTTGAGTTGAGTGAGCTTGTTGGATGCCATTGCTGACGTATCAGCAACAATTTGTCCTTTTAAAGGCCATTCAACAAATAATAGCAGCAGTGACAACAATGGCACCGCAGTAATGTTAAAACGAGGAGCAGAAGAAGACCAAAAACAAAGGACATGACAGCATGTAAATATGTACGAGCGTGTCCTAGCCCAGCCATTGGTGTTGCTAGATAGATGGCCGTAAAACAACATTAACATTAACATCTACAACAACAACAAAAAAAAAACACCGAACTTGGGAGGAAATGGAGCAAAAAGTCTTGTCTATATTGTTTACCGCCATGGCATGAAAAAAATATCTGAAATAAAGAGGTCAACACAGATTTTTTAGAAAATTCTTGAATTGTGGTGAATATTTACAATGCACAGAGTTGTTTACATTGAAATGGGAGAATTAAACACAAGGAAGTATGCAGGAAGACATGTTGTATTGCCCTTTTAGAATTTTTCAGCATTTTTAAAAACAAAATAGTATATAATTGCTGCAAGTTTTACACTTGAAAATCAAATTCTCAATATTATTTGCATAAAACTCGAAGTTTTGGAAGAAAAGACACATAGTTTTAGAATTGTGATAACCGCTTGCCAAGTCTTAGGCAACCTTTAAAGCCCTTTCCACGTTGATGTGTGGACGCAACCATATACATCATATTAAACGTGGTGCTATCTGCCAAGTCATGACCCTTTGGTTGTTCACTTGGAGAGATTCCAATAAGTTTTGGTGCGCATTATAGTTTTCTTACGATTATAGCAAAACAGGCGACTGATATGCTAGGGCGTTATACAACCAACGGTATATATGTTGTTGTATAGCTTGTAGGCATTTATGAGTGAGGTCCATACTGCACGGAATGATGCCAGTACCCCACTATCACTTTTTGCCTGATTTTTACGATGTAAAGATCGGCGCTTACAATTCACCACCAACACTTCGTGGCCACTAGTAAAATAAACCAAATCGTTCAATGTGTTGATATAGCTGCATTATAAACCTATTCCCGATCAAATTTTTTGAAAACCAGGATCACGCAGTTTTTTACCCATTTATATAAGGGATATATACAATATGATCCATATTGGAGCCCGAATCACCGCATACGTGATCGAGTGCGCTTTTCTATCGAATGCAATTTAATCTCGTATTTAATGGGAGTTATACCACTTTTAAACAATTGTAATTTTAAATTTTTATATGTCAAAAATTGTGATTCAATAAAGAAATGCATAATTCACAATAGATGGATTCCGAACGATTTTTCTCGTTAACGTATGCTGTAATTTGGCTCTGGCTGTTTAAAGTGTCAATAAATGATCTATTGTGAATGATTTATGAATCGTTTGTGTTTTGTGTACTTAATCACCGCGACAAGAATAACACAATTACGGACTCGGCTATAAAAAGCAGGCCACTTATCATTGAGCTTAAACTTGAATCGGACTGCACTCATTGATATGTGAGAAGTTTGCCCCAGTCCTTCTGTTATAACGACTCAAGGATTTTTTTTAACTCTTACACCGGTATTCACAAAATTGAAAGTTGATTTGAAATAGGTTTCTTTAACAGATTTCCTTTACATAACTGGCAAATAAACCTATTTTAAGGCTAAATTATGTTTAAGGTCATGGTTTACTTGGAGCAGAACAAAAATACTTTCAATATAGAAGCACCGCCCTCATAATGCTGACGTATTAGCATTATCTAGTCTAAATGCTTCACAATAGAACTTTACAGCAAGGACCACCAATGCCCAAATGACTTTTGTTGCTGTTCTTGTTTATGTGAGAGCGAAGATGTGTTTGCGTATGATGACGAAATGCATTTTCTGGCTCCACATGACTTATTGTTTTTTTTTCGCCGGAAGATAGTGCTAAGAACAGCAGGAAGAGATGCAATTGCTTTCAACATTTTGATTACAACTAGAGCAAATGTGGGTCAACTACTACTATACAATGTACATGCTATACACGTAACGAAGACAAGAAGCTTAAATCATTGCAAAATACTATTTGGAAGAAAATTAGTGGAAACAACAACAAGTATGTATGTATGTACTCCACTAATCATGACCTGCTACTGCTTATGATGACTGAATGAATAATGGCTCGAATAAAGTCACCTCCTAAAAGAGCTTAAATCTGAGTTCGAAATGACTAATTGGTTGGATGAACCAACCTCCGGGTATATTCCCATTGCTCGGGTCATCGATTAGCCATAGGAAGAAATTAAAGATTTTCTTCCACAACAATTATTACGAGTATTCTTTAAGATAACCGACCAGACCAACATGATATGATAATTAATCACAACCCCGGTGCTATTGTGAATGCTATTAAAGTAAAATATACAGAAACTTTTTAAGTTTTTAACAAAAACGCAATAAATTGAGAATATGCTTATAAAACGACATAAAGTTTAAGAAAATCGAGAAAATATTTTTCCAAGTGAAAATTTTAGTAATAGATCAACCCAAATAATGTGCTTCAGCACTTAAGACGTTCGAAAACAAAAGAAATGACAAGAATTTGAATATTGACAAATATTGGCTGAGCGGTTGTTTGCGGATTTGATGTAAGCAAGAAGTTAAAAAACAAAGCCAACTTTCCAGAGTCAGAGCAACACATAGTAGATTAGTTTACACGACTGATTACCTAAGGCAAATACCTCACAAGTGTCGCCAGGAGTGAATAACCACTGTTTAATTGTCCAGCCAGACCCACTCGTCTCAGACCCAGATAACTCTGGACGCACCCCAAATTAATCGCAGAGTTTCTGGATCTGGATATTTAACAGATCAAGCAGAGATAGAAGACAATACAATGCTAGAATAACAACCGCCTTTAAATATTTTTCTGATATTCTTGCTGTGGTCGGTAGATAAAACTCATAAAAGGGAGAACAGAAAAAATGGAGAAAATCCTATGATTTTATTACAAAGGACTTAAGTATAATCACTGAACTAGGATTTTATATCAGGTCATTAACCGATTCAGACAATATTTTCCTTAAATGTTATTGCACCCTCTATGGTCCTTAAGTCTTCAAATCGTGGGCTTGATTTATATGTGAGCTATACATAACAAGTTATGGAACAATTTGTTGAAACACCTCATGCAAATCTTCAGCAAAGTCGATAGATAATAAAACGCACTGGGAGCTTAAAAAGTCGAATCAGGAGATAGGTGTATGGGATCTTTATCGGGTTTTGTACTAATTTGCTGTACACTTGCATATTGAAGATGCTAAAAACTCATCACGTGCAAAATTTCCGCAAATTTTAAAGACAACTAAGCTATTTGGGGCACAAGATGTAAAATCGGGAGATGGGCTCAGATCGTACTTGTCCTTGTTGTTTTCGTTACACACTGAGGCGGCAGCACCCACAGGTTGCGGATAGTGGAACGCTCCATAGTAGCTGCAACTGCAGTCGCAGGCAATCGGTGTCATCGAGTACAGAGTCTCAGTGAAAGGACTGGCTCTTGCTTAAATACTGAGTGCCTCTGATGTTCGATACGACAAGGCGAGTTATTAGCGCCTTTAAATAACTAAAGGCCATTAAGTTCCCACGGCGATCGGGCTTGACGAGGGTCGCCATCTTCACATACAAATGTGGCTACTACAACAACATTAGAAACCACCATGCAAACCACAGTACAAGAATTCAAACCAGGGAGTTGATTTATGTGGGAGTTACATTAGATTATGAACCAATTTTGAAACATGCTTGGAATAGGTACTAAAAGTTACAACAGATTGATAGATCCAGGAGATCTGTTAGTCTGTGAGCCATATGAGGCTATGGGCTGATTTTTACCATACTTGGAATGAATGTTGGAAGTACCATCCAATGGTGGGGGGTGAAAAAGTGAGCAATTCGATGGTTACCGCTTCTATGCAGTTTTTTGATATTCGATTCTATGAGTACCTGCTTTGTACTCTACAGCTCCATGTCGAGATCGAAAAGAGTCCCACTACCCGGTTCTGTTTATCAACATCGAAATTATCATCATTCGACTTCTGTAAGTTATAACCCATTTTATTAAATATATTGTCTAACATCGAACGATACAATCCTAGTTTGCTACACCATCTTAATCATCAGAGTAGCTCTGGTTTCTCCAGGTAGGTCTTCCTCGTCATCTGGTATGATGAAGCAGCGTTGGTAAATCTCCTGCAATCCCATGTATGAGGATGTTTGTAAGTGGACCGTAAAGTTCGAATCGCGTTTCTTAACATCCTGATACTTCTTCTGACATGTCTTGGAGGGGATTGCAGTTTGATGTGTTATGTATTCGGGTGATTCATCTGGTGGTAGCTCAGAAGATGCTCATACTGGTATGTTACTTTAAAGGTCTCCTTGGGTAGGTGGTCCATGTTTGTCATCGTTTCGCCAATTCTATAGGTTTCTCCAATGCGTACTACTCACTCATTTGGTCCTAGTTGGCGTTGCATAATTCACTTATTGTTGGCCTATTGCTTAATAGGTGGTTTATAATGTACCTTTGTCCTTGTTGCTGCCTGCCTAAGATTTGAGGATTTGCTTCTGTTCCTTGCCTCTTCGCAGATTGCAGAATAATGAGCTGACGTGAGAAGAGGCTGTCGAGGGCCAGACCGATGATTTTCGAATGATTTACTGTCGGAATTCATTGTCCATCGACTATAACCGCAAGCTCCATTTAAAACTCGTTCGGCGAGCTGGTGAATAGTGTGGCTGACGATTTTGTAGGAGAGGTTTACAAGTTACGACACCTGAACAATTCTCGTTGTTGTTTTTCCCCTTCGCCAGGACAGAGCAGTCATCAAAATACAAATTTGCTACTCACATATAAATGAGTCCTTTTTATAGCCGAGTCCGAACGGCATATGCGACACATCTTTGGGGAGAAGATTTTACATGGCATAGTACCTCACAAATGTCTCCAACCCTAGGAGAGGATAACCACCGCTGAAAAATTATTTTAAATTCTCGCCAGGACTCCAACCCTGGTGTTCAGCGTCATAGGGGGACATGCCAACCCCTGAGCTGCGGTGGCGTTATCTGCATATGATATCGTCTTCATGCCAGTAGGGGTTGGAGGGAGCTAAGTGAGGAAGAGGTTAAACATGAAGGCGACTGCACATCTCTTGGTCAAGTTAGGGAGATTAGTTTCGATTGTCATTTGATCGAATCAAATCCCTTTGAAAGATCAAGGGCCACGAGAACGGTTCCTTCACAGAGCCTCTTCTGGTGCAGGCCGTGGCAGAAACGTGTTTGTTGGCGGTAAGATAGATTATCCTGCTGTACTTCTTCCTGAATCTATGTTGGTGTTCTGCTGACAGTAGAAAATAACTTGAACTGGGTAGAAGTAGCGAGATCGGTCTGTTTGATTTCCTTGTTCAGCATGATTCACGGGCTGGAAATTAGGGTACACAAAGGCATCCAAGAGTCCTGCAGCACAAAACCACAATGTTAAGTTCTTGCATAAAACACATCAAGGAATCCCTGGAAATTCTTAACTAGACAAAAGGGGGAAAGATTATCAAACTCACATCAGCTTTTAATGGCTATTGGATCCCTACAGGTAGGATACGACGAAAATCAATTCTCTTCTAACTTAAAAAATAAATTAAGATTTAAGTATACACTGCCATACTTTTAATTCTTTTCTACATTTTTTGTAAAACAGTTTGGGTACTCGCTGAATAACCTCCTGATGTCAGCAGGCAGGGAATTTCATTTCAATTCTACTGTTTGTTCCCCTTTAGGTGTGGTTGGTGGTTGAAAATATAGTATTTTTCCAACATCTCAAAGAGAACAAAGATTTTCCGGAAGGATTATAATTTCAGCAAATGTTTAAATGTTTTCCGTTTTCTCCATGGTCATTGCTTTTGCAACTGCACTTCTCCTCTGCCTGTCCTATTAGAATTACTGGATGATGTAGTTTTTATTTTACAACATTGGACGAGAACAAAAGATTGCTTGTTGGGCTACTAAGAAACGATAACTACTACTACCCCCATGTAGCCCCCCCCCCCCCCACACACACACACACAAGCGCGCAATAGTGTGCAGCAAAGTGAATCTGGCTCAAGGACATTAGAAAAAGAAGAAGCATGAACTACAGCACCAACAACAACTACAAAGCATTAGGCTATGCCAACCACCATGAATTGCATAAAGGCAAGGATAAAACACACGTCGAGAGATACCTACAGCAACAACATGCATAGGTTGCCAAACAGCCCCATTACCATCACCACCACCCAGCTGCAGGTGGTGGGTGCAACAAAAACAAAGTCATAACAATGGCATCAGCACATCACAGCATCCGCGGTGGCAATGAAAAAAGGCCTGCCTGCATTGTACTATGCATTTGGCCCTCCTTGCACTGCACTGACTACACCGTCTAAAGCAAAGCCTTTGCTTGTATGCTTGTTCATAAAAAAGGTGGGGAGAGTGAAAAAAAACAAAGATTCTCGCTAGTCTTTGCTCTTACTCACCTGCTGCAAAATGTAGAGGTGTCGATTTACGTCCTGCTGTATCACGAGCATTCACTGTCTGTGTTGTTATCAGCTTTTTAACTTTGGCTATATCACCCGTTTTGCAGGCTTCAAACAACTCGCGCAATGGATCATTGGCCATGACCGCATCCAGGTTAACATTAAGTATAGCTCGACGGCTGGTCATGGTGGTGAGGCCACCACCATTAAATCCAACAACAATAAAAACGGCCGAACGACCCAGCAAAGCAATCTTGCGTTTTCTTGCTACTGCTACTACTGCTGATTTGTTTTACTTTTTCACAAAAGCAAAAAAAAAACACACAGAAAAATAGTAAATAATCGCCCCAACACCAATACACTCAAACACACACACCCGATATTAACAAAAGAGCCACACCAATCGAAGTGAATTTTTTTCTTTATTTATCAGGGCTCGAGCCCTTTTCTCTCATGGATTTTCTTTTTTTTTTGCCAAGGGCGTTTTCAAAGGGCTACGTTGGGATTGCTTAAATTTTCTTTTTATTCTCAAAGCCCCACTATATATCTACGTATTTGTTGTTGGGACTCCCTTTTGTTGTATTATTTTTTCACTTGCTTTTCCAACTTCGATTTTTTGCACACGCACAGCCCGTCATATCGTTTAGTTTAATTTCTATTCATTTCTCGTTTTTTCTTCATGGACCATGCATGATTTAGCTTTATATGTGATGTTCGAGGACAATTACTTTTTTTTTTATTTTCTTAATTTAATATCCCTTAATTCTCCACTACAGATTGTGGATTCGTTTCGCGTTTTCTGCCTTATGATGTTCGTGGAGCATTGGAGCAATGGAGCAGAGATGATATGTTTGTAGATACATTGTACAAAAGTATCGAGTATTTGAATACTTGAGTACAATAATGTGGTACGAAAAGATATTTTTATAATTTTGTACTTTTTGATTACCATTCATTACCAAGAGAAAATTTATAATCAAAAATGAAAAATTAAAATTATCAAATAAATAATATGTATGATATATATATAGATATATAAATCTGTATTTTAATCCGGATTTATCTATGAGGTTAGTTTTTCGACTAATTGTTTAAATTATGATTTCTCTACGATCAAAAAGTACTTTTTCCACTTTAAATGTGGACTATTTTTACAATCCCTTTTTGTCATCCCTATCATAAAGTGTACCCTGAAAGTATTTGACATATGTCATGTCAGTTTGCCTACGTTCATTATGCTCAATACAACTCTGTTTTAGCTGTCCGTGTTTATTATGCAATTTTAGACGGAAGATAGTAAGTTATTGATATCGTGACGTAATGACAATTTATTTACGTTTTTGTTGGTTTACCATTTATTTTATTTTCCGATTGTTTAGCTTTAGAAGCTGCCATTAGACGATCAGAACTCTGAAAGTTGTACACATCGTGTGATACGTGCAAAAAATTTAATACGAGAAATGGATATTGGTATTAATATGCAACATTTTCGATTAGATCGAGCTTTTATTTCATCAAATGCACTTATAGACACATGTCAATAAAAAAAGTACAACACATATGAGAATATAGGCCGATTAGAGCGCTATACATATATGACGTACATAAGACAAATGTCTGATCGTGTAGAAGGAGCTTAACGTCCGGTACTATTTTTGTTTTTCACAGTTAAAAACACATATTTTTTTAGTTACTTTTTTGAAACACTACAAAAATCTCAATGATATTTTTTGTCGAATAATTTTTTTAGATAATAGATTTTAAAGCAAAAAAACTAGATGATTTCATTCAGTAGGACATTCTCTCATTATTTATTGTACTAATTTAAAAAAAATATATATTTTAATATTTAATTTTTATGTGATGTTTCAGAAAAGTAATCACGAAAAACATGGGTAAAAAAGTATCAGTAGGGTGATCATAGTACCAACCTTAAGCTGTGTATTTAATTTGGCCAAAATTGATTTTGAGCTCCGATTTCAATACTCCAGAAACATGAATCGAAAATTCAACTTGGAGGCAAAGGACAGGAGCCCATACAGCTAAATTTCAATTTAATTCACTTAATAGGGCGCACCTTTTATTTCGATGAAATTTGGTACGTAGATGTGGTTTGACATTAGCAATACGAAAAGGAAACCATTTTTAGGGCAAAAGCCTCTAGACTACCCTCGGGAGGAAATACTCCAACCAATATTAGTATATTCGTAATCTACTCATTTATACCTTTCATTTGATACCCATATTGCCATATTTATTAGGGGGGGTTCAATTTTCAATTCCGAGTAGGCCCTTAAAAAAAACAATAATTAATTGAAGTCGCTTAAATAGTCCAGAGTTAGAGGAGGCCTGTGTCAGAAGAGAACAACTCGAACATGATCAACTACTGGTACGTGATACCTTGTACGACACGGTCTGACAATCTGAGCTCCGATTTGTCTGATGTTCATCGTTGTTATAAGAAGATCAACTGAGTGATATCAGGCGCGTCAAGTGGAATGTTCCATGGGTATAAGGGATATCTTTAATAAGTGTACTGTATTTGTCAAATTTATATGGGCACTATATGATTCCTTGATTCCATGATTCGAAAAGAACTGCCTGAAGACTATCTCCTTGGCACACCCATCCAACATTGATACATTCGTTAATACAGAAGGGGTTGGTAAAGAAGGAGTATCCGTGAAGACGGAGTCCATTCCGTCAACGAGGAAGAAAGTACTACCTTGTTCGTAGTCCGTATCGTCATTCCCTATCAGTTCAAAAAAATCATCTTTCCCGCATTCCCTACACAAGCTATCACTTGCCGCACCGATTTTACATAAGTGAGCTCGTAGTCCTATGTGTCCTGTTATTATACCAATAGCTATACTGACTTCCTTCTTGCTTCCTTTTAGTAATAGCCTCTTCTCACGATCTGGACCCTCTATAGGATTTTCGCCGCCCTACCGACCGTTTCGCTGTTCCACAATGTTGCATATACATTCGTTGCCCACACCCTTAACTCGGACTGCGTCGACCCGAAAGGCTTCGGGTTAACCAAGTTTATTGACGGCAATCCTCTGGCCTTCACCGCCAAATCGTCTGCCCTTTCATTTCCCTTACTCCGTTATGGCCCGGCACCCAAACGATGCGGATTTTCCCATCCTTAGAGAAGGCGTTAATCTGCCTGCAAGATTGTTCGTGACCTTACCGTCCTGGTTGTTATTGCCCTTATGGCAATTTTACTGTCGGTAAAGATGTTCCCACTTGGCGTCCTCGCGTTAGCACCACACCACTTCACGCATTCCGTGATCGCCCGCATCTCCGCCTGCAGGACCGTATTATGGTCAGGCATTCTAAAACAGATGTCAGTCCCTGGGTTCTCAATGTAAACCCCCAGGCCCACTCTGTCCCCTAGCTTTGATCCATCCGTGTAACATGATCTTCCATATGGCAATACTAGGGTTCCGTCAATCCAAGACTGAGCCGATGGCAGCAATGCCTCGCACTCGACTTCAAGGTTCATCTCAGGTGTCTGATCGGAAACCTCTTCCCTTCTTTCCAGGTTTCCTATCGTCGTCTCGATCCTCAATCCATTCTCCCATCCTCAATCCATTCTCCCATCGCCTTAAGTCTCATAGCCGCAATAGCTGCCTTACACTTAATCTGTATGTCAATGGGTCGGATATCTAGAATAGTATCTAGTGTCTTAGTGGGCGTGGTCCTCATCACTCCGCCTATGCCAAGACAGCATGTTCTCTGAACCTGTTGTATGGTCCTTATGTTGGACCAGGGAACATATTAACCATATCCGTTCAGTCAATCCATCATCGACTTACAGATCATTCCGTATGCCTCAAACTTGGTTGCTGTGCTTCTAGTTTTGGATAAATCACAGAATATTAGTCAATGATATCATGGCAAGACAGAGAAAATCTTCGATGATAAGAATATGATGATAAAATATGTATCATTCAATATGAACCAGGAGGCCACCGTCGTTCAGAGGTTAGCACGTACGCCTATGACGCTGAACTCCTGGGTTCCCTCCTGGCGGGACTATCAGAAAAAATTTTCAGCGGTAGTTTTCCCCTCCTAATGCTGGCAACATTTGTGAGGTACTATGCCATGTAAAACTTCTCTCCAAAGAGGTGTCGCATAGCGGTACGCCGTTCGGACTGGGCTATAAAGAGGAGGCCCCTTTTCGTTGAGCTTAAAACTTGAATCGGACTGCACTCATTGGTATGTGAGAAGTTTGCCCCTGTTCCTTAATCGAATGTTTATGGGCAAAATTTGCCTTTTTTTAATATGAACGGCGCAAAATTGCGCGTCCCATTCTTATGTGCCTGTATTTGAGAGCAAAATTTAATTTGTTTTCATATCATAAGTATTCATGGGGATATTGAGCGCATCAATATGTTTTGTTTTGTTGATTTGAAAGTTGAGATGCCTGCGATTTTGAGGGATTTGTTTGAATGTGCTCAGTGCAAGCACTTAAGATAAGAAGCGGGAAACACTTGTTTCCGATACGAAACATTTATATATAAAGGGCCATAATATTGCGACAGAGCATGTGGATAAAAACTGTTTAGAAGCAAACAAGAAAATACTGAAAAACAAGTTAAGGAACGCGAGGAAATGCAATAAAATGTGTAAACATACAGTGCTAATAGTGATTCTGATCTCTTTATTGAATATATCGAAAGGATGCAAACCTGTTAAAGAGAATAATAAATTTCCAAACACCAATGTTTATGTGAAATTGAAGAAGACGGCAGACAAGTTACAATATGAAATATTAAAAGGTAGTGTACATACATATATTGGGTTGCCCAAAAAGTAATTGCGGATTTTTTAAAAGAAAGTAAATGCATTTTTAATAAAACTTAGAATGAACTTTTATCAAATATACTTTTTTAAATTTTTTTTCTAAAGCAAGCTAAAAGTAACAGCTGATAACTGACAGAAGAAAGAATGCAATTACAGAGTCACAAGCTGTGAAAAAATTTGCCAACGCCGACTATATGAAAAATCCGCAATTACTTTTTGGGCAACCCAATAGAACATATATTTTTTGCGAATTTATCATAAACGGATTAAGGAAAGTTGTAATATTTTCGGATGTAATGATGTTTCGGAGTTTTCTCTCATCTACACGTGGATTTGAAGGAGGTGGCATTCACTTATGCTGCGATTTTTATCTTCTCTCTAATCATTTCAATTGCCTTTGTCCTGACGATTCACCTCTGGTGTTCTTATTTTCTTAAAACATTTCAAGTTCTATTTATTATTTTGCCTCCCCCCAAAGAGGCGATTTCGAGCTAATCTCTTCAGAATATTTTTTAGACAAACCAATTTGATTTGTTATGAATCTCTTTTTTCTAGACTCAAAGAGTTTGCAGATGGTTACATTTGACAACTTCCTAACAAGCAATGATCTACAGCTAACACCTAAAGGAACATTGCAGGTCACTGATGGAACCAACAGTATAGAATTCGATCTAGTACTATCCACAAATTCCATAACTCATATTCGTGTTATACGCAACAATGTACCCACCAATACGCAGCCGATGGACTGTGTGGATTTGAATATTTCAAATCTTCATTGGTATGGAGGACCCGAGGATCGTTATCAGTACTGGCCTGTTGAGCGCTTGACTTTTGACAATTATACCTATCTAACTAAGGAGGATCACAACGCGGGCTTGGCCGAAAGATATTGGCTCAATTCGAAGGGAACATTTTTCTATGTTGAAACGGAGACCCCTTTATTAATAACCCAAAATACCAAGGGCCATGAGAACCAATTATGCTTTTCCGCAAAGAATGGCCTGCCCTATAATACACGAGTCAATCCAAGGACGTTTGTATATCACATAGGTATTGCAGAAAACGCCAAGGTAGCCCATATGCATGCTGTGAAAACTTTGCTGGGACATCCTACAGGTCATCCCGATGAGCGTATGGTTCAGTATCCTATTTGGTCCACATGGGCCCTATACAAAACAAAAATTAATGAGAGCATAGTACGAGAACTTGCATCTGCGATCACTTCCAATGGTTTTGAGAATAGCCAACTTGAGATTGATGATGATTGGGAAGATTGTTATGGGGCATTGACTTTCAAAAAGTCAAAGTTTCCTTCGATGAAATCATTTGCCGAAGAATTAAAAGAAAAAGGTTTTCGGGTAACCCTGTGGATTCATCCATTTATTAATAAGGATTGTGAGCCGCATTACAGTGAAGCACTTTCCAAGGGGTAAGTGAAATTAAGTCCTTAAAGGCAATTGATCATTATCAAATAACTGCTTTTTTAGCTACTTGGTTTTGGATCATAATAAAAATCCCGATACTCAATGGTGGAATAGTAAGAAGGGTGAAGCCGCCTACGTCGATTTTACAAAGACCGAAGCGCAAAACTGGTTTAAGCAGCGTTTACAACGTCTGCAAACAGAGGATGGCATTGATAGTTTCAAGTTTGATGCTGGCGAAACGAGTTGGGTTCCTAGCGATCCCGTTTTAGCTGGTGACGCTGCTCTCTCCCCACATCAAATCACTGAAGATTATGTGCGAACTGTGGGCTCATTGGGCCCAATGGTAGAAGTACGCTCCGGCCAAGGTACCCAGGACATGCCAATTTTTGTGCGTATGATCGACAAAGATTCGGAATGGGGATGGAATAATGGACTTTTAACTTTAATCACCACTTTGTTACAAATGAACATGAACGGTTATCCCTTTGTATTGCCCGATATGATTGGAGGAAATGGCTATAATAACAAACCACCCAATAAGGAATTGTTCATACGCTGGCTTCAGGCTAATGTTTTTATGCCCAGCTTACAGTTCTCATATGTCCCATGGCAATATGACAACGAAACTATTGAGATAAGCAAAAAGATTACAAAACTGCATGCCGATTACACGCCTCAGATAATGGAACGCTTTAAATTGGCTACCAGAACGGGTGAACCGGTTAATCCCCCTTTATGGTGGGTAGATCCGGAAGATATGGTTGCCCAGGGCATCTTTGATCGTAAGGAATTGAGTCGTAGGTCAAATGTAAGAATTATTTTAATTTTTGTTTTTACTCCTTAGAATTCTTGTTGGGTGATAGCATAATAGCTGCTCCTATCGTCAAAGAAGGTGAAACTAAACGTGACATTTACCTACCCAAAGGAACATGGAGAGATGGAAATAGCAAGGAGTTGCATACAGGGCCTATATGGATCATGGATTATTCAGCTCCATTGGATACATTGCCATATTTTGAAAAAATAAACTAAAAAGATTAAAGGCATCTCAAAACTATAATAATACAAATACTGCCTGAAAAAGGGAAGATAGGAAGTTGCTCACCTAAAATAAAATGAGAAGTGTCCAACGAATATATTTCTTGGTAAATGAACGTTGGGTATGATGCAAAATTTTCCATGAACATTTCATTAAGTTTTTCAATAATTATACAGTACACATCACTTGCTTATCCGTCCAGTCAATCCAAGGTGGATTTAAAAAGGTGGTCTCACGCGAACAGCCGTTAACAGCTGGCCAGGTTTGACGGTTTAAGATGACAATTTTTTGTTTGCGTTCTTCTTATTGTTATCTACTTTTTATTCACTCATTTCTCGGAATGAAACAAAATATCATAATTTTATTAAAAATAATTTGTATGAATATATTTATTTATATTAATACAATATTACATTTATACTACAATAGGATTAATTGTTTCTAAGAGTCCCTTTTAATGACTTAAAGTATCGCAAAAAATGAATTATTTCACATGATTTTAGCTTATATGGAGATTAAGAAATTTTCGGTTGAAAATAGAACAGAATACCAATCCTAATAGACAGTATCATGAAATAATTACCAGGTTGAGCCGTAAACAGCTGAACACAATGTTTTTTCGCGAAGTGCACTACCTGTCAGCTAGTTTTGGTTGTGTGTGTGTATTATAGTTAAGAACTATACACACACAAACAATGAAAAATGGCGCGAACATAGTAACATACACAAATTCAGAGTTGCACTAATCACTGATTTTGACAGATAGTGTTCTTAATATTTTGTTGTTGGGCAATTGCCACTACCTGTAAATGAATCTATTTTGGATAGTATGCACACAACCTTATACTATGTTCATAGGGCGCCCCGGTAGCCGAGTTGGTAGCGTGAATGTATTACCAGTGCAGGGGTCGTGGGTTCGATTCCCGCCAAAAGCCTTGGTCTGTCGCTGCTGTGGTATCACAATGGACTTAAAATTACCTTAGAGAGTCTGCAAAGGACTGCCACTCTTAGCTAACCTAACCTATACTATGTTCACACCAAAACTGTTTCGAGCAATCGACTCGTTTTCCTTTTATAATGCTCTGACAACGACTCGTTTTTCCTTTACAATTTATAAGGCCACAAAAACGAGTTTGCCACAAAAACGAGTTGCTCAAAGCCTGTGAGTCCAAATAAATGCCTAAATTGTGTTAAAAAAACTCAGCCTTGTACTTTTACCAAAAAAAAATTATAAAATCAAAAAAAAAAAATTACAGATAAAGCAAGAAAAAATAAATCTTAACAATTGAGCATCATAACATGTACGTTGGAGTGTTAAGAAGTGCAATTTCCAAAACATCTCAACTAGTGTGAACGGTTGAGATGTTTTTCAAAAAGGACAAAAGCAAAACGAGTCAATTTAGACATGGCATTAGTTGCAGAGTTTCTAGTTCTTGACAAATAACGGTACCTTAGCTAGTGATGACTAATAAACATATTGTACATATTAAAATTGCATTACCCATTCTTATGTGCCTGCATTTGGAAGCAAAATTTGATTTGTGCTGATATATATAAAGCTACTATTGCACTATATGTGCTTGTCTCATGACATGACAAATATATATTGCACTTTGTTAAGTCGTATCACATAGTGTGATACGACTACAACTAACATATGACAACCACATTACAAAATAACATATTCAATTGTTTTTCAATAAGATAGTGCTCTATTCTTTCTTACAATAAACATTAAGTAATTAGTTGTTTTTGTTGTCAGTCGTATGGAAGCAACCTAACCAGCGTTCTCAGAACTTTAACAAATTGTACGCATTAAAAATCCGCTTTTGTCCTAAGAAAATAAGATATAAATACAAATGAGATAACAAAAATGATGAATGAATGAATCGTATGTAAATTGCTAATTTTGGCATACATGATGAATTGTAAAAGTGACATGTCATAACCAAGTACTTATTGCGTGATAGCAGCTTAAGTATTTATGCGAATATTGGGTACATCAGCATGTTTTTTTTTTTTTTTTTTTTTTTTTGATTTACGAATTGAGGTGCCATGCGCTTAAGATAAGAAGCGGAAAACACTCGTTTCGGATATGAAACATTTTTATATAAAGGGCGTTATGATTGTAACGGAGCATTTGAATTAAACGTTTTTAGAAGCAAACTAGGAAATATTGAAAAACAACTTATTGAAAAGAAATGCAATAAAATGTGGAAATGTGTAGTACTAATAGTGATTCTGATCTCCTTATTGGATATATCGAAAGGATACAAAGCTGTTGAAGAGATTAATAAATTTCCAAACAGCAATATATACGTGAAATTGAAGAAGGCGGCGGAAAAGTTACAATATGAGATACTAAAAGGTTGTGTACAAGCATATACATATTTCCGAATCTGTCATGAATTAGGATTAGGGGAGGTAGAAATATGTTCGAATATGATGATGTCTGAACTCTTAATTGACTTTCTTTTGTTTATTTAACTCTATATTTATATTCTCGCTTTATAGTTCGCTTCAAAATATTTTTTAACCAAACACTTTGATGTTTCTAGGTTCACAAAGTTTGCAAATGGTCACCTTTGACAACTTCCTAACAAGCAATGATCTACATTTAACACCCAATGGAACATTGCAGGTTACTGATGGAACCAACAGTATAGAATTCGATCTGGTACTATCTACAAGTTCCATAACTCATATTCGAGTTATACGCAACAATTTACCCATCAATACCCAACCGATGGATTGTGTAGATTTGAATATTTCAAATCTTCATTGGTATGGGGGACCGGAGGATATTAATCAGTATTGGCCTGTTGAACGCTCGACTTTCGACAATTATTCCTATCTAACTAAGGAGGATCAGAATACTGGCTTGGCCGAAAGATATTGGCTCAATTCGAAGGGAGTATTCTTCTATGTTGAAACGGAGACTCCTCTATTTATTACCCAAAATACCAAGGGCCATGAAAATCAATTATGCTTTTCCGCAAAGAATAGTCTGCCCTATAATACGCGAGTCAATCCAAGGACGTTTGTATATCACATAGGTATTGCAGCAAATGCCAAGGTAGCCCACATGCATGCTGTGAAAACTTTGCTGGGACATCCTACAGGTCATCCTGATGAGCGTATGGCTCAATATCCTATTTGGTCCACATGGGCCCTTTACAAACAACAAATTAATGAGAGCATAGTACGAGAATTTGCATCTGCCATCACTTCAAATGGTTTTGAGAATAGCCAAATTGAGATTGATGATAATTGGGAATCTTGTTATGGGGCATTAACATTTAATAAGTCAAGGTTTCCTTCGATGAAAACATTTGCTGAGGAATTAAAAGAAAAAGGATTTCGGGTAACCCTGTGGATACATCCATTTATTAACAAGAACTGTGAGCCGCATTACAGTGAAGCACTTTCCAAGGGGTAAGTGAAATCAAGTCCTTAAAGGCGATCGATCATCATCATATACCTACTCTCTTTTAGCTACTTAGTTTTGGATCATAAAAAAAATCCCGATACTCAATGGTGGAATAGTAAGGAGGGTGAAGCCGCCTTCGTTGATTTTACAAAGACTGAAGCGCAAAACTGGTTTAAGCAGCGTTTACAACGTCTGCAAACAGAGGATGGCATTGATAGTTTCAAGTTTGATGCTGGCGAAACGAGTTGGGTTCCAAGCGACCCCGTTTTAGCTGGTAATGCTGCTCTCTCTCCAAATCAAATCACTGAAGATTATGTGCGAACTGTGGGCTCATTGGGCCCTATGTTAGAAGTACGCACCGGTCAAGGCACCCAGGATATGCCAATCTTTGTGCGTATGATCGACAAAGATTCGGTGTGGGGATGGAATAATGGACTTTTAACTTTAATCACTACTTTGTTACAAATGAACATGAACGGTTATCCCTTTGTATTGCCCGATATGATTGGAGGAAATGGCTACAATAACATCCTACCCACTAAGGAATTGTTCATACGCTGGCTTCAGGCTAATGTTTTTATGCCAAGCCTACAGTTCTCATATGTGCCATGGTATTTTGACAACGAAACCGTTGAGATAAGCAAAAAGTTTACAAAACTGCATGCCGATTACACGCCTCAGATAATGGAACGCTTTAAATTGGCTACAAGTACGGGTGAACCGGTTAATCCCCCTTTATGGTGGGTGGATCCGGAAGATAAGGTTGCCCAGGGCATCTTTGATCGTAAGGAATTGAGTTTTGGATCAAATGTAAGCATTTTTTTAATTTTTGTTTTTTTTTATTGCTTAGAATTCTTGTTGGGTGATAACATAATAGCTGCTCCCATAGTCAAAGAAGGGGAAACTAAACGTGACATTTACCTACCCAAAGGAACATGGAGAGATGGAAATAGCAAGGAGTTACATACAGGGCCTATATGGATCATGGATTATTCAGCTCCATTGGATATATTGCCGTATTTTGAAAAAATAAATTAAAAAGACATAATAATACAAATCCTGACACAAAAAGGAAGATAGTGTTGCTTACCTAAGTAAAACCTAGAAGTGTCCGACGAATATATTTCTTGGTAAATGAACGTTGGGTGTGATGCAAATTTTTCCATGAACATTTCATTAAGGAACAGCGTGGGAGTTTTAACTCCTACAGACAATCTCATCAAATCTTAAATCTTTTTAGACGAGTCCAAAGGGAAACTCCCGAGAACTGGAGTGAAAACTTACTGCAGTTTGTAGAGCGGTATTCTGATGCAAATTTGCCTACGAAACTGCGGGGATAATTATCTTATATCGACAGATGCCGTCTCAGTTAAATCTTAAATAGGGTCTCCTTTTACAAGACGATGCCGAAGGAAAACCTTCGGAACCCTAGAAGAAATCTGTCGCAGTTTTTAGAGCGATATTCTGACAGGTTTTGAATCCATTACACCGCAATTCACCTGAGTTCAAATCCTGTCGTTAACATCGGAAACATGCTGGTTACATTTGTGAGGTAACCTGCCATGTTAAAACTCCTCTACCGAGTGGTGTCGCTGTTACGCCAAAAAATTGGCCATACGGCTTATGCCTAAAAGTGGCAAAGACTTCGACGAATCCAGTATCTGGTTGGAAATAAGGGTGAGGTGAGGCTATACATATAAAAAAAGAATTTATTCATAGCCCAAATGATGGTCAGTGCCTCCTTATCGAGGCATGAACATTTCATTAAGGAACAGAGGCAAACTTGTCACATATCAATGAGTGCTGTCCGATTGATTCAAGTTTAAGCTCAATAATAAAGGGCCTCCTTTTTATAGCCGAGTCCAAACGGCGTGCCGCAGTGCGACCAGAAGAAGGGAGAAGTTTTTACATGGCATAGTACCTCACAAAAGTTGCCGGCATTAGGAGGGGAAAACCACCGCTGAAAATTTTTTTCTGATTTTCTCGCCACTTGCCTCTGTTGCCCGCAATTATAGTGCCGACGGTTCTTAGGGCATTAAGACTTGATCAGATATTAGACTGTTGTGACATTGCATCACGCAATGACCATCCCTTCGTAGATACGTCTGCTATAAAAAATGCATAATAATTAGCCTTATTAAGGAACAATCCGATTTGTGAATTCCATACTCGTCAATCTTGTGCTCAAGAAATTCATCAGCTGGAACCGCGATTACACACTTGTATCTGTTCAGTTTCAAACCCTTTTCCTTCAATCGGGTTAATGCATCTATCGTCGTCAAAAATACATTTGCAAACATTGTTTATGCCCTGTAGGATAGTCTCCATAGTTCTTAGGCAAATAACGGGTATATTGGCAGCCCCATACATAGCCATTGTTGGTCGTATTAGCCCGCGGGGGGTGTATTCAGCGTAAGTACATGCGCCAATTAATCATCAATCTGCATATGCAAATATGCATCTCATTAAAAAATTTAGAAATCCACTTCCTCCAAGTAGCGCATTGTCGTGCCAATAGAATGAGAATTATTAGCATTACACTTCTTTTCAACAGTGGATATATGTAAAGCTTCCAACCTTTGCGCTGTTTCATTGGCCTCATTAAAAAAATAAAATTATTTAATCTCAAAACTCCCTTTATTGGAGCCCGTCAAGCAATTGTTCTGTAAGTATACGTGCCGTAACTCTCCCTAGTTACAATAAGTCGAATCTTTCCACAGTCTCAGCACAAAGTCAGTTAGTGCTTCTTCTCTCTCTTGCACAACCTGGCGGCGACGCGTATCGTGCGGTCTCTGGTTACAATCGGGACATACATCTTGCACGTCGGCATCAATCTTTGCTCTGTACGAGTTGAGGCGGTTGTATCTGCCGGAACGTGATTGAGCCAGAACTACTCTGATTTGCCGGGGGAGGTCAATTTCTTCAGGTGCAATGGGAGGCGGTCGTTCTCCGAGGACTACATTCACCCGATAGCCATTTTCCGCATCTACCTACTGTGTCTACATGAATGTTGTCTAGACCTGCTTGATATGCCGCTTGATCTAGAGGTTCTCTCTTGTAGCGCTGAACCTCAAACACTAGATCATGTAGATCTACCTTAAGGCTTCTGTGCGGTGAATATCTATCCACAAGATGATGATTTGGATGCTTTCTGCGATAACAGCCCAAAAGGTATTGCTTAGACAGCATGTAGTTATGTCTTCGCACTGGTAGGATCTTTGTCTCCTGATGGAGGTGGTCCACATGAAAACTGAGAAGACAGCCCGTCGCAGTTCGGAGGGCGGCATTCTGATAGATCTGAATATTATTCCACATTTGTTGACTACCCTGTTTATTTCCACATATATATTTTTCCGACTCATGAAATCCACAATCTCATCGATCTTGATACATTTCCCGGCACTGGCCTGGCAATATTTGGGCTGGGATGCTGCCGTACGGGAGAGGTCGGGGGGTCACATAGTCCGACGACGACGACGCTTGTGACCCACTGCTGGCCACTGACCCGCAGCACCTTGCGACATATCCAGTATGACTATAATACCGCAGTGAAGTGAGGCCAGAGCGAGATCGGAAATGTACCCACTCCATACACCGACACCTACCGATGGTGGAGGTGGTTCTGGCAAACCGAACAGAACCAGGGTCCGGTTTTCTTTTCAATCTTCGGCACGAACTAGGAGCATGCGGCGAAGGCACTCCGGAATCTGCCTCTCCCATTACGAAAGAAGACGAACACGTACACTGAGGCAGCAGCCGTTGCCGATGAGGGTTCCATCGGGTCAATCCGCTGCGTACAACCGGCTGCAATGGGATTGATAAGTTCACGATGACAGTTGACGTGCCTGCGATTTTGTAGGCTTTGTTTGAATGTGCTTAGCACAAGCTCAAGCACTTAAGATAATAACATTGGTCGGTTTTACTAATCGTAAGTCATAATTCAATGGGAAAATAGTCAAAAATTATCAAAGCAATTAATCACTTTGTTAAAAATATTTTTATTAATCGATACTTTGTTTAATCTACAATATTAAGTTTAATTCCATATTTTTTCTGTGTGCATCAAAATGTTATGTTTTCTTGCTTTGAAATTTAAGGTGTCTGCGATTTTGAGAGCACTTAAGATAAGGGGCGGAAAACATTTGTTGTTTCGGAAACGAAACATTTTTATATAAAGGGCGATAATATTTTAACGGAGCATTTGAATAAAAAGTTTTCAGAAGCAAACAAGAAAATACTGAAATACAACTTATCGCAAAGTAATGCAATAAAATGCACAAATATATAGTGCTAATAGTGATTTTGATCTCCTTACTGGATATATCGAAAGGAGGCAAACCAGTAAAAGAGGATAACAAATTTCCAAACAGCAATATATATGTGAAATTGAAGAAGGAAACGGACAAGTTACAATATGAAATATTAAAAGGTACATTACATACAAATATTTTTTTTAAGTATTAAGAGCGCGCAACAAGCCGATTACTCGCTTAGAAGTATGTCCAAAGTGGCATGGGGCTGATAAACATCTGCAACCTCTTTTCAGCCTAAACTACATACATATGTTTTGTCTTTACCAATTTATCATGAAGTTGCAATATTTTCGAATGTATTGATGTCCCAGAGAAGTCTGAAATATGCCTATTCACGAGGAAGACGAAGGTGGGCCAATTTAACGCACCACGATTCCTCAATAAGAAGATTTCGATATCTGACAAGGTCAAATACTTAGGTGTGATCTTCGACAGGAATCTGAATTGGAAGTGTCACATTCAGGAGCGTACTGAGAAGGCTCATAGATGTTGGGCACTATGTACACGGGCCGTAGGCTCGAAATGGGGCCAGAATCCGAGGATAGACCAGGATAGGATAGTGCCGGGCCATAACGGAGTAAGGGGAAATGAAAGGGCAGACGATTTGGCGGTGAAGGCCAGAGGACTGCCGTCAATAAACTTGGTTAGCCCGAAGCCTTTCGGGTCGACGCAGTTCGAATTAAGTGAGAGGGCGACGAATGCGTATGCAACATTGTGGAACAGCGAAACGGTCGGTAGGACGGCGAAAATCCTATGGGGGATCCAGAACGTGAGAAGACGATGCTATTACTGAAAGGAAGCAAGGAGGTCAGTATAGCTATTAGTATCATAACGGGACGTACATAGTACTACGAGCTCACTTATGTAAAATTGGTGCTGCAAGTGATACCATGTGTAGGGCATGCGAGGAAGATGATGAGACGTTGGAGCATTTCCTTTGTCATTGCCCGGCTTTCGTGTCTAACAGATACCGGCACTTAGGTGGAGACACAATACCAGACATGAACCAACGTAGGGGAGTGGTATTGAAAACAATTAAGGATTTTGTAAGTAGCAAGGAATACCTAACTTCAAATTTTCTTTTTAGAGGTTACTTTATAGTTTTTAGAGCGCACAACAAGCCGATTACTGGCTTATGTGTATGTCCATTGTGGCATGGGGCGGATTAATATCTGCACCCTCATTTCAACCTAACCTTACCTATGTCTCGGAATTTTCTTCCGCCAAGACGCATTAAAGGAGGTGGCCTTCGCTTATACTGCAATTTTTATCTTCTCTGAAGTAATTTCAATTGACTTTCTCTGGATTTTTCACATCTGATGTTCTTATTTTCTCTAAACATTTCAAGTTCTATTTATAATGTGTGCCTATTATGGCTGGTCCATGAATTTATTATTTACGTTATTGTTTCTGTCCAAGGGGCAGAGTCGAGCTAATATCTTCAAAATATTTGTTGACCAAATCACCCTTCTTCTTTAGGTTCACAAAGTTTGCAGGTGGTTACCTTTGACAACTTCATAACAAGCAATGATCTACAGCTAACACCTAGTGGAACATTGCAAGTTACCGATGGAACAAGCAGTATAGAATTCGAACTAGTACGATCCACAAGTTCCATAACTCATGTTCGTGTTATACGCAACAATGTAACGGTCAATACGCAGCCGATGGATTGCGTGGATTTGAACATGTCAAATCTACATTGGTACGGAGGACCCGAGGATACTTATCAGTACTGGCCTATTGAACGGTTGACTTTTGACGATTATGCCTATCTAACCAAGGAGGATCACCATGCTGCCTTGGCCGAAAGATATTGGCTTAATTCGAAGGGAATATTTTTCTACATAGAAGCGGAGACCCCTTTATTTATTACTCAAAACACCAAGGGCTATGAGAATAAATTATGCTTTTCCGCAAAGAATAGCCTGCCCTATAATACGCGAGTCAATGGAAGGAGGTTTGTTTATCACATAGGCTATGCAGTAAATGCCAAGGTAGCCCATATGCATGCTGTGAGATTGTTGCTGGGACATCCTTCAAGTCATCCTGATGAGCGTATGGCTCAGTATCCAATTTGGTCCACATGGGCTCTTTACAAACAACAAATTAATGAGAGCATAGTACGAGAATTTGCATCTGCCATCACTTCAAATGGTTTTGAGAACAGCCAAATTGAGATTGATGATAATTGGGAATCTTGTTATGGGTCATTAACATTTAATAAGTCAAGGTTTCCTTCGATGAAAACATTTGCTGAGGAATTAAAAGAAAAAGGATTTCGGGTAAGCCTATGGATTCATCCATTCATTAACAAGAATTGTGAGCCGTATTATAGTGAAGCACTTTCCAAGGGGTAAGTAAAATGCAAGACAGTCGATCATCCTCATATAACTGCTCCCTTTCAGCTACTTGGTTTTGGATCATAACAAAAGTCCCGATACTCAATGGTGGAATAGTAAGAAGGGCGAAGCCGCCTTTGTCGATTTTACAAAGAATGAAGTGCGAAACTGGTTTAAGCAGCGTTTACAACGTCTGCAAACGGAGGATGGCATTGATAGTTTCAAGTTTGATGCTGGCGAAACGAGTTGGGTTCCCAGCGATCCCGTTTTAGCTGGTGATCCTGCTCTCTCCCCACATCAATTCACTCAAGCTTTTGTGCGCACTGTGGGCACGTTGGGTCCTATGATAGAAGTTCGCACCGGCCAAGGTACCCAGGATATGCCAATGTTTGTGCGTATGCTCGACAAAGATTCGGAATGGGGATGGAATAATGGCCTTTTAACCCTAATCACCACTTTGTTACAAATGAACATGAACGGTTATCCTTTTGTATTGCCAGATATGATTGGAGGAAATGGCTACTATAAGAAAATACCCAATAAGGAATTGTTCATACGCTGGCTTCAGGCCAATGTTTTTATGCCCAGCTTACAGTTCTCATATGTTCCATGGCAATATGACAACGAAACTATTGAGATAAGCAAAAAGTTTACAAAACTGCATGCCGATTACACGCCTCAGATAATAGAACGATTTAAATTGGCAACAAGAACGGGTGAACCAGTTAATCCCCCTTTATGGTGGGTGGATCCGGAAGATAAGGTTGCCCAGGGCATCTTTGATCGTAAGGAATTGAGTCATGGATCAAATATAACCATTTTTTTTTTATTTTTGTTTTTAATGCTTAGAATTCTTGTTGGGTAATAGCATAATAGCTGCTCCTATCGTCAAAGAGGGTGAAACTAAACGTGATATCTACCTACCCAAAGGAACATGGAGAGATGGAAATAACAAGGAATTACATACAGGGCCTATATGGATAATGGATTATTCAGCTCCATTGGATACATTGCCATATTTTGAAAAAATTGATTAAAAAGATTTAAGAGATCTTAAATTATAATAACATATGGCAAAATAAAGAAGAGAGTGTTGCTTACCTAAAATAAAACTTAGAAGTAGCCAACGAATATATTTCTTGGCAATTGAACGTTGGGTCGGATGCAAATTTTTCTACAAACTATTCATTGAGGAACAGCGGTGAAGATTCAACACAGAAAAAATTAAAAACTATGTTCAATTAAGAAATTTGCACATTCAATTAAAAAAATGCTGAAATCGGATCTCACTCAGCATTCACTAAAAGGTTACTAAAAGGCAAAACATAAAGTGGATAGGCCCCATGAACATCATTAAGGATATCAAATCTGTCGATTGAAAATGTCGTCAAATAGGAGAAATCGTAGAAAAAGAATGAATGTAAAAGATAACAAGTTGACATCCTCAATGCCATGTACTGCCAAAAATTAAAAAAAAGTATGTCGGCTGATTGCTTGGCTTTATCTTATTCAGTGAATTCTGGCACTCAGTATTTCAAGATATATTCATTTATAGATAGTGGCAGTTGGCCAACAACAAAATATTGAGTGCACAATCTGTCAAAATCAGTGATTAGTGCAACTCTGATTTTGTTGTTGTTTGCGTGTGTATAATTCTTACCTCTAATACACACACACAACCAAAACTCGTTGACAGATAGTGCTCTTCGCTGGAAAAAATTGTACCCAGCTGTTTACGGTACACTACCTGGCAGTTATGTCAAGCAGTATTTATGCAAGAGCCGTTGCCGTCCGACCTCTCACTGAGACTATCCGCTCGATACTGCTGATTGTCCGCGACTACAATTGCAGATACTCCGTATGGAGTGCAGCTTCAAGCTTATTACTAACTTTTCGTGTAAACGTCCCATTAAAAATTATGAGTAGTTATCAAACAGCTGATAATCTGTTGCGCTACGTAACAGTACGTCGTTGTTGTATAATTGGTAAATCCTCAGAATACAGAATACGGCGTTGCTTAAACGACTGTACGTCTCTGTACTGTGGCGTTAAAACACAGAAAAAATATTAAAAGTTAATTAACATCGAATTAACTTGACAGAAATTAGCTGCGGAGTGATTAGCAAGCAACCAAAATTCGAAAATTGTGTGTGTGTAATTAGTCAATAATAGATTCCTAGCATCTTAAATGCTCTGTGAGTGCTCAGTTTGTCAGTGTCAAGTGCAAGTGAGGAATTTTTTTTCTATTCTTCTTCTTTCTGGAGTACAAAGAAAAGGGAAATTTTGCGAGAAACAAAATAAAAGTGAATTTAAATGTTAAAATACAACAACATAACATAGTAAACAAATGTCTAGTTGTTATTGTTTTGCTGATAGTATGAAAAACAAGTGCTGCAATATCTATTGATTCCTCTTAAAAAAGGTTGGTCGAAGTTCGCTGCCCAACCCACCCCCATCAATATGGTTACTTCTACTATTGCTGAGATAGTAGCTTCATAAAAAGCCAACATCATACATTCATTCATTGCTTGAAAAGCTGTTGCTGCTTTTTTCTTCTTCTCATCATCCACCAGTGACCATTGCCTTTGTTGGTGCTATTGCCCTGTGTGCGCCGCCAAGCTTCATTTGTTTAGTGAAAAATACCTACAATAAAAGCAACGTTGAACAATTTTAAGTATATTATTATTATTATTTGGCTATATGGCTAACAATTTGTCCCCAACGCAAACATATACCAACCATCATCCCATCGGTACCTGTTGTTATAAAACGGAAAGTTTCTATGACCATTGTTATGGTCACGGTGATCAACAACAACAGCAGCAGCAGCAACAGACAAATTTTTCATTAAAGTAGTTGATAGACTACATAGTGTTGGAGCCTTTATCGGCGAGTTATTGATTTTTCTTTATACCAAGTTGAATTGGCAGCCAACCAAACCCTATTTTCAAATCAACTTTTGCAAACATACAATATGGAATTGAAAGTTTGGGTCGAAGGTATCCAAAGGATTGTTTGTGGCGTTACCGTCAACACAACTTGCCAGGTATGTATAATTATTTTTGGTGAAACCCTAATGAAACACCATTTATTGAGGCCATTAACATGGTAGTAACTTGTTTTTTTTTTTTTGGTTTTGGGCCAAAATCTTTGCTTTAAGGTGATTAATTGTTCGCATCGTTCATTTAGAATGTTGGAGATGTAGCAGCAAACGTCATTAAAAGTTATTAATCTCTTTTAAGAACTGTTAAAAGATATTCATTTCTTCATATGCATAAAATAGGTTGTGCTAGTTTGTATGGCTAATCTGAAAGACCTCAATATTTAAATAATTTATGGTAAATTTTGTTTTGTTTAAGTTGTTACTATGTGCATTAAAGCGGCAATGCGACTATTCAAAAGGGTTAAACTTTATTTAACATATTTCAATAATAAACAATGTTGGGGCTCATGTTGTGATTTTCATTCAAATTTCTTGACTTTTGTGGCTGTAACATTCAGTTTATTTTCTAGATGTCGGACGTTTTTCTTTTACTTACTCAACTTCCAGTTCCTTCAAATTTTACTACTTTAGTGTAGAAATTACGTCGGGGCCCAAAGCCTTGGATGTTTTTGGGCGGCGGATCAAGGTTGTATCTTTTGATGCTCGATCATAACCCCGAAGAACACTGGTGGGACTAAAGACTGCCATCATCCTATCACTCTCAATATTGCCATTAATTTGAAAGTTGAGTCGGCGAATCTCTTTGGACCAATCATTGCCACGTCTCAAAAAGTTACTGAGGTCCTATCATCCCGTCTACTGGGGTTGGGTTTGAGAATGATTTCGCTAGTTATTGATGTATCATTCAATGATTCAGGTGCTTTAGTCCTCTATTGATATCTAGATTCAGTTCCCCTATCCTAGGGTTTCTAATATTAAGGCAACGAATCCTATCACGCTCATCTGCGTGGGGTGC
Source organism: Stomoxys calcitrans (assembly GCF_963082655.1). Taxonomy (NCBI): domain Eukaryota; kingdom Metazoa; phylum Arthropoda; class Insecta; order Diptera; family Muscidae; genus Stomoxys; species Stomoxys calcitrans. The sequence continues at coordinate 224,352,508 of NC_081553.1, forward strand.
TTGCTATATGTACCGTAAATATATGCCTCACCTAAAATATTCGATGTGCGTCTTTAAGGGCATTTCCATCGGCTCTCTTGTGATTGGTAAACAACCACCGTCTGCACACAGTTCTTTTTGTCAAACATGAGTTTCTCTCAAAATTGTCTACGAATTTTGGATTAGCCATAAGATTACAAATATCAATGCCAAACTTGTCGCATTGGTTCTTTGGCCTTGACATGTGAATAAAAAGAAACCAAGTTTTCGTACTTTCTGACGCAGTTTACTTAAGAAATTTACTATCGAAATTTTCGTTGCAAAAATTTACCAACGAAATTTTTGGCATAGAAATTTGATACTTAGGACTCCGAGTTTGTTCGTAGACAAAATTTAATGCAAACTTTTGCTGATAAATTGTCTCCGCGGAAATTTCGCTGCGAAATCGTATTCGTTCATACATTTTAGCTGTGAAAATTTTCAGCGTAAATTTTGTTGGTAAATTTTGCAGCGAAAATTTTGTTCATAAATTTCGTTGTTAAAATTTCGTAAGTAAATTTTGCCGCGAAAATTTTGGTAATAAATTTTGCAGCGAAAATTTTGGTAATAAATTTCGTTAGTAAATTTTGCTGCGAAAATTTCGTTAATAAATTTCATTGCGAAAATTTCGTTAGTAAATTTTGCTGCGAAAATTTCGTTAATAAATTTTGCTGCGAAAATTTTGGTAATAAATTTCGTTGCGAAAATTTTGTTCATAAATTCCATTGCGAAAATTTCGATAGTAAATTTTGCTGCGAAGATTTTGTTCGTAAATTTCGTTAGTAAATTTTGTTCACAAATTGCATTGCGAATATTTCGTTAGTAAATTTTGCTGCGAAAATTTTGGTAATAAATTTCGTTTCGAAAATTTCGCTAGTGATGTTTTAGTTCAAAATTAGTGATGTTTAGTTCGAAATTTTGCTGCAAATATTTCGTTACGAAATTTTCACGGCAAAAAACCTGTTAGTACATTTTCACTGCAGAAATTTCGTTGGTAAATTTCGCTGCGAAATTTTTACTTTCACAGTGAAAAATCACAAAGAAATTTTCAAAGTAAAAATTTGCCAACGAAATTTTCTTTGACCTAAAATTAACATGTGAATAAAAAGAAACCAAGTTCTCGCACTCTCTTGGCTGGGTTGCACAAATGCTATATACTTTTCATAATAGAGCTTCCTAATGGGGGAATAGTGCGTGTTTAAATTGCATGCTATCATACCATAATATACTTATGTATTATACAACATATCCTACAGTTGTATATTCTGCTTTTATAAAGTGCAAGTGAAGAGGAAATTTGTTACATTTTCTTTCAAGTGTGGCAGACTTTTGAGAAAAAGTTAAATGTGGAATCGCATGTTACTACCATCATGCCGACCATCTAATGAGAATTATTGCTTTTCTTTAACGGAGGAACTATTTGCCCTGGACACTTAAACGCCCCCTGAAACATTGAACAAAACTTTTTCCTTACCCCATTGCGGACATTGAATAATTTTTCTTTTTTAATTTGTTGTACTAAGCCAACTCTTTATTTTTCTATAAATACCAAAGTAAATATCACAACCCAATTTTGAACTCAATTCCCAATTTGATTGAATAACTAACAACCCATTTGCCACAACTATCCATTACATACAATAACATTGGGTAACGCACCCACACTTGTACCAAAACTCAATGTTGGCATGCTCATTGTTATGGTCACGGTGATCGACAGCAAATTCCACCCATTTTATTTCTAAAGATAATAATAGTGTTGTAATATTTCAAAGATTGGCACTGTTCGCCAATGCAAGACAGCTTTACATTGCTCTGCCCTCTAAAGCCAAACTCTAAAAATTGGACACGATGAGCCAGTTATGCAGAAGAAATTTGTTTTAAAATAATTTAATCAAAGTTAAATTGTTATGAGCATTTTGTTTTCGACTTTGTTTTTGGCTTTATGTTCAAAATGTTTGGTTAAGGGTGATTAATTGTTGATTAGTTTTACATCACTGCATTTAATGTTTAAAACATTGTCATTAATCTTATAAAGATAAGGTTAAGGTAAAGCACAATCCCATGGCAGCCGGTTGTACGTACCGGATTGACGCGATGGAATCCTTCATCGGCAAGGGCTATCGAGTGGGAAAAAGAAAAACGTTAGTGGTCTAGGCATTTAATACAAATGTGATAAAGATGAAATCCCAAATATCTCCCCACAAAAGTTTACGAAGTTTTTTTTTAAATCTACTATCAAAATTTTCTTTGCAAAAATTTACAATCGAAATTTTTGGCACAGAAAATTGATACTTAGTACGTCGAGTTTGCAGCAGAGGTTAGCATGTCCGTCAATGACGCTGAACGCCTGGGTTCGAATCCTGACAGGAACATTAGAAAATTTTTCTGCGGTGGTAATCCCCTCCTAATGCTGGCAACATCTGTGAGGTACTTTGCCATGTAAAAACTTCTCCTTAAAGAGGTGCCGCTCTGCGGCACGCCGTTTGGACTCGGCTATAAAAGGGAGGTCCCTTATAAATGAGCTTAAAATTGAATCGGACAGCACTCATTGATTTGTGAGAAGTTTGCCCGAGTTCCTTAATGGAATGTTGATGGGCAAATTTACATTTACGTCGAGTTTGTTCGTAGACGAATTTCGCAGGTAAATTGCAATGCGAATATCTCGCTCGTAAATTTTTAGTGCAAAAATTTTGTTGTTAAATTTTTTCCGCGGAAATTTCGCTGCGAAATCGTATTCGTTCTAATAAATTTTTAAAATATCCTTAGCATACTTTTAAAGTATTGTTTGACAATTTTTGCTGTGAAAATTTTGTTAGTAAATTTTTGCTGTGAAAATTTTGTTCGTAAATTTTGCTGCGAAAATTTCGTTGGTAAATTTTGTTGTGAAAATTTTGGTAATAAATTTTGTTGCGAAAATTTCACTTTTTGCGATTCATTCGCTGCGAAAATTTTACTTTCACAATGAAAAATCATCAAGAAATTTTCGAAATAATAATTTGCCAAAGAAATTTTCGCAGTAAAAATTTACTGCAACAAATTTGCAGCGAAGTCTTCTAACGAAATTTTTGGTAAACTTTTTGCTGTGAAAATTTCGTTGATAAATTTTGCAGTGAAAATTTCGCATCGAAAATTTTGTCAGTAAATTTGCAGCGAAAATTTCGTTAGTACATTTTTACAGTGAAAATTTCATTAGTAAATTTTTCAGCGAAAATTTTGCGACTAATTTTCGCATTTAAATATACTAACTAAAATTTTGCGCCGAAATCTGCTCATTTTTACAAAAGTTTTTTTTTTTAATGATTTGATTTTAAAATTTACTTGCCAAATTTTTGTTACAAAAATTTACTTACCAAATTTTCGCAGTTAAAATTAACTATTGAAATGTTTCTGAGTACAAATTCAAGAAAGAAACTTTCGCAGTGAAATTTACTAAAGAAATTTTAGCAAAAAAAACTTACTCATGAAATTTTCGCAATAAAAATTTACAAACGAAAATTTTGCAGCGAAGTCGAATTTTTTTGGTAAATTTTTGTTGCGAAAATTTCGTTAATAAATTTCGCAGCCAAAATTTTGTTACTTTTTTTAGTAAATTTTTACAGTGAAAATTTCAATAGTAAATTTTCTAAGCGAAAAGTTCGCGACAAAATTTACTAACCTAATTTTCGAAGCAAAATTTTACCAACGAAATTTCGCAATAAAAATTTACGAAGAATTCTTAAGAATAAGGGATACATATAGACTTCTAGATGAGTGTCTAGACTGTCGTCTAAGGTCTTCGCTATCTAAACCCAGGGCGACGGCTATTATTATTGTAAACAAAATAAGTATGATGAGGATTAGAATCCCTGGAAACGATTTTGAACGACTGCCTTGTCAGACTATCACAATATACATATGTAGAAAGTTAAGCGGAGTTGCAGTCATTGGTTTCGGATCAAGTGATATCGAGACTTGGCGAAAGATGCAAGGGGCTTCGGCTAATCATAAGAAGTTTAACAGGGTGGCCTGGGTTCTTTGATCTTAGCGAGTATGTGAAATTCCGAAGTGCTAGGCAAAAATGGCCTTGCTACGGAATGAGTTAGCGAAATCTGTTGCGAGCTTAGTGATACAATAAAGCTTTCTACGACGACAATCTTATCTTACCTATGAAGGTTCTTTTTACTTCCAAAAACTTGCCTGATTTGGCTTATGCGACTATTGTTGTTTTTGTAGCTACACTTGCATGTGGAAGTAGCGGTCCTCGTCAAGCTCCTATTGGTGAGCAAGCTAGTTGCGGTGCAAGGTACCAATTGCCGCGGAACGTAAAGGCCATTGGTTATTGAAAGGTGCCGATACATCGTCTAGGCCCTGCTTAAATACAAGACCGGTTTAGCCCGGCCTTTTACTGGGACTTTCCACTCGAAGGCGCTAAATGTGCGCGACGGCAGTTGCGGATCTCAAAGTTCCAGCCAGTGGGGTGCTCATGGTTATTCCACGCAGGAACATCTCAACTGCTTTCTACATAATTTGAGGCAGCACTAAAGGCTTGTATGGGGAATGAAGAGACATTAGCAATCGAGGTTGATAGACTCAAGTCATTTAACCTAACCCCTTACCTACCAATGTACTGATTTCTTTGAAAACTTGCCTGATTTGGAGGATGTGACCATGTGCAAGTTATTGGCATGTTTGAAGCCCTCTTGAAGGTTTGCGGAAGGAACAGAACTTCTTCCTTTTCTAGTTCCTGTGGTAAGTAAATGTATGAAAACAAGAGCGGGCCGAATCTTATATACCCTCCACCATCGCATTTGTCGAGTTCTTTGCGCGGTATCTCTTTTTAGGTTAACAAAGAATATTGAATAAGAACTGTTATGCTATTGGAGCTATATGAAGTTGTAGTCCGATTCGGACCTTAATGAATTGAATGCTAAACATTGCAGAAGTCATTGTGTAATACAATATTTAAGACCATTCGGATAAGAATTGCACCTTGTAAGGGGCTCTAGAAGCAAAATCCGAAGATCGGTTTATATGGGAGCTGTATCGAGCTATAGATCGATTCAGACCATATTTCACATGCGTACAAAACTTCAGCCAAATTGGATAATAACTGCGCCCTCTAGGGGCTCAAAAAGTCAAGATCCCAGATCGTTTTATATGGCAGTTATATCTGTTGTTAATTCATTTGTAGTTTATTCCAGACTGACTGGTAAATTTGAATATGAGTACAATGTAATAGCGAATACAATAAAGAATGAAATATCAAAAAGGAATAGTAAAAACTAATATACACAAAAGGGAATAGAGAACACAGTGTTGCAATACAAATAATGGTTGTGACTACTTCGTACTTTCCAACACCTCCCCTCGAAGTAGGACGTCCTCTATAGAATCTCGGCCACGCCCAGTTCTCGAATATGTTGTTGATGCTTACTGGAACCAAGGCCCTTCGTGAGTACGTCAGCTGTCATATCTTCGGTCCTCTTGTACTCCAATTTAATATAACCAGAATTTCGGTACTGTTGCAAAAACTGATGTCGGACGTCGATATGCTTGGTACGAGAGTGGTATCCGACGCTTTGTATCAATTTCTGGGCACTCTGACTGTCGTTGAAGATCGTAATGCAGTTTTTCGGCAGTCTGATTTCCTCAAAGATTCGTCGAAGACACAAGGCCTCCTTTGAAGCCTCTGTAATAGCAAGGAGCTCTGCTTCTGTGCTCGATAAAGCCACGGTCCTCTGTTTTCGAGCTTCCCAACTGATTGCTCCGGAAGACATTATGAAGGCAAATCCTGAGTAGGAGCGTCTATCGGAGAGATTGGAACCCCAATCAGCGTCCACAACCGCATACAATTGAATGTTGCTTTTGGTATACTTTAGTCCATGATCGATCGTCCCTTTAAGATAGCGTAATACCCTCTTGGCGGCCTTCCAATGTTCAGTATTGTAATTCGAATTAAACTGGCTTAAGAAATTTACGGCGTACGCTATATCAGGCCGAGTGCTGACTGCTAAATACATAAGGGCACCGATCAAGCTTTGGTAGGGATGTTTTCGCATTATTGTCGCATCAGGTTCTAAAGGCTTATCCAATTTACATTGTTGTTCTAAAGGTGTCACAACCGGTTTGCAATTTTGCATGTTGAAACGTGCAAGAACGGATTCGGTATATTCCTTCTGCTTTAATGACATTTGACCATTCTCCAAATCCTGGTCAAATTCTATGCCCAAACATCTGCTGACCCTCCCAAGGTCCTTCATCTCAAAGGATTCTGCCAAAGACTTCTTTATGTGGCATAGCTGTTCCTTATCGTCCGTGGCTATTAATAAATCATCAACGTAAACAGTGACTAGCGTGATCTTCTCACCTTTCCTGTTTATGAATAAGCAAGGGTCCTGTTTCGATGGTATTAATCCAAGTTGTTGTAATCTGTGACTCAGTTTCTGGTACCACAGTAGGCCTGATTGTCGTAGACCATATATTGCCTTGACGAGTCTGCATACTGGATTTTTATATTTCTTCAAATTCCTGAGCCATGCTTCCGCAATTTCAACGGCTTTCTGATTCTTCTTCTTGCTTGTTCCAACCGTTTCTCCTCGTGACAATTTGTGCAAGACTTCCTCCAAATAATCAGGTACATGCATGAAGACTCTTTCCTTAAGATCTCCATTCAGGTATGCTGTCACAAAATCCATCTGATGGATTTCCAGGTCATTTTCGACAGCTACAGCAGACATTAGTCGAATGGTCGACGATCGAACGACGGGTGAGTAGGTGTCCGAAAAATCCTCCCCTGGCCGTTGGGAGCACCCTTTTGCGACTAGACGAGCTTTCTTCTTATCGTCCATTTTAGTGCGAAAAACGAATCTATTGGCAATCACCTTCTTGTCATCTGGTTGTTCGGTAATTTCCCAAGTACCATTCAATATCTGTGCTAAAAATTCGTCTTCAATTGCCAGTCGCCATTTGAGACCATCTGGGGAATTCATCGCCTCGCCACAGGTAGTAGGTTCGTCGTTAAAAACGGCATTAATGAATTCGCAATCTTCAAACCCCTCGAAATCATCCATGTCCTCTTCACTATCCTCTATGGCGTCAGCATTTGTGTTCTGGGTCTGAAATGTATCATTCGCGTTTTGAGATGATGTCTGGGACTGTCGTTCTCGCTGTTCCGGGTACTCCTGTTCTCCTATTGGCATTTCATACTCGTATTGTGGCTCCAAGTCTTCTCTGATTATTGGCTCAAACGCTTCTCCATAAAAGTCTTCTGTAAACTTGACGTCACGGCTAATAATTACATGACGTTTCTTTGGCGACCACAAACGATATGCTTTCGCCTCTTCAGAGTAACCCACCAAAATACATTCATCAGAACGCGAATCCAATTTCCCATTCGTCTTATCCTTGATCAAAACGTATGCCCGGGTGCCAAAAGTTCTCAAGTGTTTAATCGATGGAGTCTTACCTGTCCAAATTTTTATTGGTAATTTTCCATTCAATGATCTAGTGGGACATCGATTTCTTAAATAATTAGCGGTGTTTACGGCCTCCGCCCAAAATACCGGAGGTACTCCTGCCTGTTTCATCATGCACCTAGCCATCTCTAGCAACGTCCGGTTTTTCCTCTCCGACACGCCATTTTGTTGCGGCGTATGAGGTGCCGTCAACCTTCGTCTAATGCCGGCCTTTTCCAGGTAATCATCGAATTCTTTATTTAGATATTCGGTGCCGTTATCCGATTGGAGAAATTTAATCTTTTTGCCAGTTAATAGTTCCGATGAACTCTTAAATTTCTTAAAAGCACCCAGCACGTCAGATTTCTGCTTCAAGAAATGGACTTCACAGTATCGAGAATAGTCGTCGATGAAAGTGACAAAGTACCTTGCGTTCGAATGTGAATTAACTCTCATGGGGCCACAGACATCACTATGAACCACTTCCAATAATTCACTGGTACGATTATCACCTCGACTGCTGAAACTATTTCGTGTCTGTTTCTCACTCAAGCACACCGCACATGTTGACAATCGTTGGCCTTTCTTGATTTCAATCCCATGTGCGCCCTTAGTATCGGCAAGCAATTTCAAATCATGTTCATTAAGATGGCCTAATTTCTGGTGCCACAGGTCGATCTCACCTATTTTCTCTTCAGCTGAATTAACAGAGTCAATCGAGTTTATAAAGTAAAGATTACCTTTACGAGTTGCTCTGCAAACTTCATTTTTACCGTCCATTATAAAGGCTTCATCCCTATGGAAGTGCACCTGGTATCCCTTATTCGTCAGTTTTGAGATGGACAGCAAATTGGTGCGTAAATCTTTAACATACATTACGTCTCTTATTATAAAAGGTTGCATTTGCCCTTTGTTAGCAACTTTTATTTTGACGTCACCAATACCAGATATTTCGCTCATCTCACCGTTTGCCAAACATAAGCTTTTCCTTATGCTTTTCATTTTAACAAACCCTTCTTTGTATGCGCTCATATGAGAGGTGCAGCCGCTATCCAAACACCATTCGCTAGAGATGTCAAAACAATTTAATGTCACATCAACACAATTAAACAGCGACTTCTCTTTTCTGCCCTCGCTCTCCTCAGCATGGTTTGCGTTTGATCTGCAGTTTCTGGCATAATGCCCAAATCTTCCACATTTGAAACAACCCTGTTTTTGCCTTTGCTTTTGTGCCTTTGCATTTTCGACTTTATCCTCTCTCGCTACTCTTTCAAATTTTCCGTTGACGTTGTTTTTCTTTGGCCTTACATACATTGCATTTTGCTCATCTCATTCTGTTTTTGCTTTACGTGATTGGTCCTCTTCGAGTATTTTCACTCTCAACACATCGGGCGTTGGCAGTGCATCCCTTGTCTCCAATGCACATCGAAATGTCTCGAACGAGTCTGGCAAGCTGTACAGAAGCAAAATGGCCAGTAAATCATCTCCGATGGTTACATTGATTTCTTTGAGTTTGGTCACTGCGTCGAAGAATTCGTTCATATGATCGCGAGCACTCTCACCCTCCTTCATACGTGCCAAAGCAACACGCTTTAGTAACGTTGCCTTCCTGGCAGGCCCCTTCGACTGGAATGTGGACTCCAATTTCAGCCATATATCCCTAGATGTTTTACACTCGGATATGAGCCCCAATTCCGATGGTGCCATTGATAACAAAATATCCGCGCTAGCTTTCTGGTCGGCGATCTTCCATTTCTCGATTTCGGCAGCTTCAGCTAACGGGCATTGTGATGCGCCACTGACATATGCCCACAAGTCATTTTTTATAAGAATTGCACGAATTTGCAATTTCCATGTATCGTAATTCTGGGAATTTAAAGGCTCAATCCGTATTACGTTGCCCGACATATTTATTTCTCATAACCGTACTCTTCGCAATTAAAAATCGATTTAATTCTTTACGCGTCTTCTTGAAAACGGAGCCTGGGCTCATAACCTGTTGTTAATTCATTTGTAGTTTATTCCAGACTGACTGGTAAATTTGAATATGAGTACAATGTAATAGCGAATACAATAAAGAATGAAATATCAAAAAGGAATAGTAAAAACTAATATACACAAAAGGGAATAGAGAACACAGTGTTGCAATACAAATAATGGTTGTGACTACTTCGTACTTTCCAACAATATCAGATTATGTGCCGATTTGCGCCATACTAAGTACAGTTGTTTGAAGTTATCACAAAACTCTTTATGCGAAATTTCAGCCAAATCAGATGAGAATTGCGCCCTCTAGTGGCTCAAGAATCTAGATACAAGATCGGTTTATATGGCAGCTATACCAGGTTATTAACCGATTCCAACCGTACTTAGCACAGTTTTTGGAAGTGACTCCAAAACACCACGTGCAAAATTACAGCCAAATCGGATAAGAATTGCGCCCTCTAAAAGATGAAGAAGTCAATACCCAAGATCGGTTTATATGACAGCTATATCAGGTTATGAACCGATTTGAATCATACTTAGCACAGTGGCTGGAAGTGATACCAAAACACCACGTGCAAAATTTCAGTCCATTCGGATAAGAATTGCACCTTGTAAGGGACTCAAGAAGCAAAATCGGAAGATCGGGTTGTATGGCAGCTATATCAAAGCATGAACCGATTTGGCCAATTTAAAATCTCAACCGACCTACACTAATAAAAAGTATTTGTGCAAAATTTCAAGCGCCTAGCTTTACTCCTTCAAAAGTTAGCATGCTTTCGACAGACAGACGGACGGACATGGCTAGATTGACATAAAATGTCGCGACGATCAAGAATATATATACTTTATGGGGTCTTAGACACATATTTCGAGATGTTACAAATAGAATGACAAAATAAGTATGCCCCCATCCTATGAGAGAGGGTAAAAAAATTTGCTAAATAAAATTCCGTTCAAAATTTTTACAAAATACAAAAATTTTTTTCCAAAATTAAATTTTTCGAAATCGTATTTTCTTTTTTTTTCATTTTAGGATGTTGTGTTTGCTTTGGCTCATGCTACCGGCAAGGTGGGACGTTTCACCCTCATCGAAAGATGGCGCAACAATGAACGTCTATTGGCACCAAATGAGAATCCCTTAAAGCTTCTATTGAAATGGGGGGAGTATGCAAATGATGTACAATTTATATTGCAACGCTCCGAAAGTAAGCAACAACAACAAAACCAGAATCAGAACCAACTTCAACAACAAACACATTCCAAGCTTGAAGCGCAGCAAAGCATTAGTAATAATAGCAACGGCAACAGCAACAACAATGAAAGCACAACTGTGATGTCTAACAAAAAGCCATTGGGTTTAAGCAATATTACTAACAATAATAATAACAATAACAACAACAATAATAATAACACTAACACTAATATAAGTGATAAACAAAACAACAATAACACAACAACAACAACTACTAACAATCCAATTGTTGAGAATGCATTAAATGCAACAACGCCGCCGAATTCGCAGGCAAATACAACGCAACAACAAAAACATTTAACCATGGAACTCAGTTTAAATGCAGCCCACGAGAGAGCCAAGGAATTGAAAAAGGCTTTTGGGTAAGTTTACAAAAATCGTAAATCGGTTTTATAAGGTTTTTATTATTTTATATTTTTTTTGTAGGGTTCCCGACTCAAAACCTTTCGACAATATTGGCATTGTCAAGGGCATACCTCAAAGGAATGCCAATGGTAATAATACCCAAGCTATGGCCACTACAGTTTCGACTGCAGCAGCATTAATACCACGTCATGAAAAATCGCATTCGAATCCCATTGAAATGCCTTCCTCTATGAGTGGAGGTAACACAAGTTTGGGTTTGGGCAGTGGCCCTGGTGGTTTGGGCAAAGGAAATGGTGCTTATCCCGAAAGTATTAGTTACAATAGTAATACCAACAACAACAATCGCAATACTTCTAACAATATATACCAACAATTGGGTGCTCATAATAGCAAATCAATAAACGAAATCAATTTAGCCGAGGTACGCAATGCCCTGGACAGGCGAACTACAGGAGCGGCTGCAGGCAATCACAGCATGAACTCAGGCGTCGAACCTATGAGTGGCAGCGCTGAAATAATATTCACCTCAAACTTCTCATCTGCAGCAACATCATCATCATCAGCAGCAACGAATAATCATGGCAGCCAAATGACAATTGGTAGCAGCGAAAATCTTTTAGACATTTACAACGGCAATGCAGCAACGATGAGTAGTAATAAGTTTTCCAATTCACCCAACGAATTGTACAAACAAACACCATCGATATCGGCAAATGGTGCTCTAGTTCCACCACCTTACCGCGATCCACCGCCACCACGTAATAGCCCCTTGCAGCAACAGCTAGGTGGTAGTCAACAGCAACAACAACCACCACTTCCAACATCTGCGAATGTTTCGACAAATTCCAATGCATTGTATTCGAATCAGCCACAACAACATAACCCACAAGCATCATATCAATCACCAGACTATGATTTTGTGGATTATCAACAAATAAGCGATTTGGTATTACCCGCCAGCATGGATGAGAGCGAAAGTATTTTCCAGGCCACCCAATACAATGATCTACTGCAGTTGATAAAATTCCAAAGGGAAAAAATTAATCAACAACAAATGGAATTAACCAAGGTGTGTATATGTTTTGTCTGTACACGAGGCATACAAATATATGTGTATGTGGTTGTTTTTTCTTCCTCTTAATTTACAGTATGATGCCGAAATTGTCTATTTGGAGTCTAAGGAAAGAGATCAGGCCCAGGAATTGGAAGCCATATCAAGAGAAATAACTAAAGCTGATCAACTATTTCGACAGGGCAGTGAGCAGGTAAGATTAAAAATGATCTAGAAACATATTGGTGGATTTCTGGTTTAAACAACGGACTAGTTGATAAAGTTGGGGTCAACAGCATCGAACTGATTGTCTCCTAAAGCGGAGAAAGTCTATCTCTACGACCATGAGAATTTATATCGCCAAAACGGAAGATTTTTATTGGTTACAGAAAGCAAATTGCAAGACATACAGGCGGATCGATCACAGACAAAATATTCTTAGTGGGTGTTTCTGGTTTTGAAAGGTCTTCATCAGCACTGTGCTATTCACAAGGCCTCCTGCTTGCCGTCCCTTAGTTCATTACTTGCCCATTTGTGGTGTATGTACTCAGAACTTATAGGAAAACCCTTATAAAAGCTAAGGTTGCCACCCGCCGCTGTTCAACAATTCTTCGTGTGTCCAGGACCTTCAAGTTATTTTTAATTTGAGCTAATATTTTCAACTTCAAGCTTCAACGTGATTGTTTAATTTCGGATTTCCGAAACTAGTACGACTAAATCAGGGGTATGGCGTAATGTTGTTTAAACCAATGGAGAAAAAAGTGTTTTAAAGTTTCAATTGTCCTCAACAAGTATTTGATCAATTCTAAAGCAAAAGGGGTGGGTTGGGTGCATATACACAAAATAAAAATCTACTGTCTACAAATCGTAGGTACTTGCAGTAGTCACAGTTTAGATTATGGGGAGATTGTATGTTCCGTTTGAAGTTGCATTCCTAATCGGATGTTGTTGTTGTTGTAGCCACATTTGCAAGTGGAGGTGGCGATCCTCCTCAAGCTTTTATAGGCGAACAAGCTCGTTGAGGTCTATTCGACCAATCACCGCGAGATGGCCATTGGTTATTTAAAGGCGCCTATAACTCGCCTTGTCATATCGAACCGGCTCTTGCGTAAATACTGAGTGCCTATCAGTATTTACGCAAGAACCGGTTCCACCCGGCCTCTCGCTGAGACTCTCCCCTCGATACCGTTGATGGTTCGCGACTGCCGTTGCAGCTACTCCGTACGGAGCATTCCACTATCCGCAACCTGTGGACGCGCCCGGTAACTCACAGCTAAGCTTCTCGTTGTTGTAGCCACATTTTCCTGAAGAGGTGGCGATCCTTATCAAACCCCTGTTTCAAATCGATCTCTCTATTTAAGGTCTGGGACCCATAAACGGCGCATCTATTGTTCAATTTCCCCGAAATGTTGGAGAGTTAGTTGTGTTAGATCTTTCGACATCCTTCTTTAATTTGGCCAAGATCGGTTCACGTTTGGATATAGCTGCCATATATACCGATCTCTCGATTTAAAGTTTTGGCCCATTAAAAGGAGCATTTTTTCGATTTCGTTGAAATTCGTGACAGTGAGTTGTGTTAGGCCCTTCAACATATCTTTTCAATTTGGTTCAGATCGGTCCAGATTTGGATATAGCTGCTATGTATACCGATCTGCCCATTTAAGGTCTTAGGCCCATAAATGGGGTTGTGCTAAGCTCTTCGACGTCCTTTTTTAATTTGGCCACGATCGGTCCAGATTTGGATATAGCTGCCATATAGACATGCTTCATAAAAGACACATTTATTGTCCGATTTCGCTGAAATTTGACACAGTGACTTATGTTAGGCTTTTCGACATCCGTGTCCTCTATGGTTTAGTTCGGTCTATATCGGATATAGCTGCCAAAATGATCAAAAAGACTACAAACTTGAACAGTGACTTGTATCTATTAGACCATTCCCCAAAGAAAATAGTCTAAAGGAGTGAAATCTCAATGAGATAACACGTTCATCAATCTTACACTCTAATAAAACGATTGTAACGTGTGCTATGTGGCACCGCCATGTTGAAACCACTTTTCGTCCAGTTCCATATCTCCCAAATGAGGCAAAAAATAATCAATGAGCATGGTGCGGTACGTTGTCCATTTAAGGTAACGCGATTGGCATCGTCGACGAAAAAATGTGGCCCAATGACGCCGACGTCATGCAAACCGCTCCAAACAGTTGTTTTTTGTGGATGAAGTGTTGATTCGCCTGACCAATAATGCGTATTTTGTTTATTGATGAACCCATTAAGCCAAATATGAGCTCGGAATTTCGATAGTTAATTTTTTAGATTGATGAAAATGTTGAGTTTACTGAAAATTTTACAGTGACAGTTCGATGATTAGTTTAAGAGTGTGTTCATAAAATGTTTTTTTTTATTAATTTTTCCAAAATTTTTTTTTAAGAAAAATTTATAAAAATTGCTGCCTTAATATAAATGCTCTAAAGTATGAATATATGAAATTTCATCAAATCACTCAAGGCAATCGAGGGTCAGGCATTAATGGGTTAAATCAAAGTTGTCAAGTCCTTATTGGAATATCCTATGTGATTTTTTTAAAATTTTTCTTGTTTCTATCTTTCATTTCAGCTTCAAACTTTACAATACGTTGAGGAGGAAAATGAACTGGTGAAACAACAGGAAAAAACTCTTAAGTCTGAAATCGCTTTGTTGCGCTCAAAATTGGCCAATTGTGAGACAGAACTATTACAATGCAAAAACAAAATACGTTTGCTAATGGATGACATCGAGATTGAGCAGAGAAATAATTCAAAACAAAATATGAGGTAAATAATCGCTGTGATGTTGTACCAATTTTGGTGGTAGTATATAACTAAGCGAATTGGGGGCTGTATGGCATTACACTGCGAATGAAACAGTTTTGTATAGACTATGTGAAGACGACGAAGAACTAGAATCCATGGCATAGATATTTTGTCAAAATTCAGAGCTGGACAGAATAATTTTAAACTCAAACTCAAACAGACCCAACCGCATAGGGAGGGGGAAGCCTTGGTCCACGATGATGTATGTATAGCGCCAATTCTCATTGTGCACGGACTATCGTGGCATGATTTGAAATGTCGATGTTGGAGATTCAAATAAACCCAGATATGTCTGCGAGTCCCGCAAAACCATGTTGAGCGATGAAATTCGTCAAATTTGTACTTCCACAGAGCTTGGGAAAGGAAAGTCTGGTCTCTGAAAACGAATTGTACTCAAAATTATGTGGTCCGGTGTGCTTACCACTGCGCCGACGCCGCAAAGGGGCGATGACAGTACCCTCATTTTAAAAAGCGAAAAAATTACAGAAACTTTAGCCGTTAATAATACGGTTGAGTTCTTGTAATAAATGGGCCCGCATGGATTCCTACTGAACCAGGTCCTCTTAACAACAGTGGGCTGGATCTCATAATAATGGGAACTCTCCCCACGCTTGTCTTCTCCTCGTAGTCCATTTTCTATTTGTTCTATTTGGAGGCAACTATAAAAAATCCAAATATCTGATATTGACGACCTTCTTAATCGTAGTACCATCTGTACTCAGAGAAACAGACCGTCTTTCCCTGGTGAAGTGAATAACGCTGGTCTTCTCCAGGTTTATGTGTAGGTCCAGGCAGCTCGCTTTAAATTCAATAATCTTTCTTTCCAAATCGTCGCTCACGGTTTTAAAATCTCGATGGAAGGTGGTCACAAAGAAATCATCTGCGAATTGAAAGATGAGGCAGGTGTCAGATGCAAGCTCATGCAACCCAGGCGCATATATGTTGAATAGAATGGGGCTAAGGCAGGCTATTCAAGACGGCGGCCGACTAATGATCCATTGAAACTCTATTCCATCTGTTGCCATTGAAACTCTATATCCAATCAACAATCTTCTCGTCCACTCCGCAAATTTCTCATGGATAGGGCCAATTTGTCCAGCTTCAGAATATTTTTGTGTACTTGCACAAGAACATAAGCCCATGGGTTTGGGAATAGTGTACAAATGTGTTAGTGTACCCACCTGTAATTTAAAACTACGGGTCTGGGTCTGAAAGGTTTAGGGCCAAAAGACTTCCTTTGGGATAAGATGTGAAAAATAAATGACAGTATGTTTTACAAGACAAACGCAGTGGGCTTCCAAAGTTTCTTCATTTACTCTTACTAATACTTGTTTTGTTTTCATTTACAGACAAAATGTTGAACGTGATTTTCTTATGGAAATGGAACGCATCCAAAGCGAAATTGATCAGGCCATACACAATACGGATACATCGAATAAAACTGCAGAAAGTTTGAAAAAAGAAATACTGTTAATCGAAAATGCCATACAGGAAAAGAAGAGACAGGTAAGAAGGAAAACAACAACTAAAAGCCGGGCTGAATCTGTGGGGCCCACAATCACTGGTTCTGCTAAAAGTTTACACAAAATTAACTTAGTTGAAAGACATGGTTGTATTTTACATGCCAATATTTCTGCCAAACTGGATAAAAACTAAAGCTTCTAGGAGCCGTTTAAAGGTTGTGGGAATTCATATCAGTACACTACGTGGAAAATTTCAGCCCAAACGTATAACAATAGCATCAGGGTTACGTTAGGTTATACACCGCCTTAAACCATACCTAGCACAATCGTTGAGAAGCCGTTACAGAACTCTGTGTGCCAAATCGGCTAAAAATTGCAGAGTTTAGGGCTCATAAGGTCTAATAGGGAAATCGGTTTATTACATTGCACCGATTTGGACCATACTTTTCAAAATTGTGGGAAGTCATAAAAAAACACTATGTGCAAAATTACATCCATTTCTGATAAAAATTGCGGCTCTAGGGGCTCAAGAAGTCAAGCTGAAGGACCACTTTATATGGGAACTATATCCAAATATGAACCGATATGGCACATTAGCTAACGCCAACGATCTACGAGTGTTGCCTTTTATATTTCGGGATTGGAGAACACAAAAACAAATATTAATCATCAAAAATGCGTTTGAACCAATTGTCGAAGCACTTTTGCCACTCGCATTAAGGTATCTCCAAAACATGTATTCTGAACGCTTCAACCGCTTCTCCAGGTGTCGAAAAACGTTGACCTCTAATTTTATTTTTTAAAAAACGGCAATAAAAAGAAGTCATTCGCTGCCAAGTCAGGACTATACGGTGCATGACTCATCAAATCGATGTTTTGAGTGCTCAAAAATGCAGTTGCTTCGTATTTTTGGAGCATTTTTTTCGACCAATCGACACGAGCCTTGATTTTGAGTGATTGGCGAATTGTATGGGATCCAACGCGAACAAATTTTGTTGACGGTCTAATGTTCATGCAATATTGAATGTATGCTGGTCCCGATAAACACTGGTCGTTAATGGAGCTTCATCCCCTAAACCTGAATTAAGTTTATCGATGCACTGTTGCTGAATTGATCCACGTCGAAAGTTGTAAAAAATAATCGCACGAAAATGTTCGTGATTTTATTCCATTTTTTGGGCGATATGAATCTTTTGAGTTACACAGTAGCCACACAAATAGCGCTCGTATGTCAAAACGTTCTGAGTACCTACAACCTCAAAAATGCCAAGCTTTGCGATAGAGCTCTCAGTTGGCATACCGCAACACAAGGGTTTTCCAATCCCGAAATATAAAAGGCGACCCTCGTACATCATCTGTGCAAAATATCAAGCGTCTAGCTTTACGCATTCGATCGCTGACGTGATTTCCCCATACGGACGGACGTACGGACAAGGCTTGGAGTTTCAAGACGGTCAAGAATATATATACTTATGGGGTCACAGATCAATATTTCGTGGTGTTACAAACGGAATTATTAGATTAACAAAATCGTACTACATTTGTGAAAAAGCAAAACTATATTTTTGTTCTTTCTTTTTTCTTTATTACAAAATAGGTTGAACAATTGGTCAATGAAATGAAAGAAGTTAATCTACAAAGTTTAACAGTAACAACATCGGAAGAGATAAAACATTTGTTAGAAGGTAGGTCAAGGATGATGAAGTTGAATTCATTAAAATACATTTACATTTTTCGTTTGTTTCTCTTTCGAGACGAGCTTACTGATCGAAGATTTTTTTGCAATGGAAAAGGAAAGCCGGAGTCACTACACACACCAACCACTTGAAAATGGAAATTCGGTAGAGCCCAGCCGGGATTCGAACCTGGGCACACGGAGCAACAGCGAGAGCAGTTGCTGCTGTCTAGCTTTTGAAGTCATCAATACAACTTTCAACAAATCTACAGAATCATGTGTATGCCATGGGAGTAGTGTAATAGACAAAAAATCTGTCATTACACAAAAACACATGCATTGGAAAAGGAATCTCTAGTAGAGGTTGCTGTTGTCTAGCTTTCGAAGCCATCAATACAACTTCCAGCAAATGCACAGAATCATGTGTATGCCATGGGAGTAGTGTAAATGTATAGACAAAACATCTGCCATTACAGAAAAACGCATGCATTGGGAAAGGAACCTCTAGTATACAGGGTTGCCGATCATGGGTAATGTGGTATTTATAACATAGAGTAGTTTTCGCAATACAACATACCAATGTGCCTCACTTGAAGCCTTCACAGCAATATGGTCAATGAGTTATTCTAACCAAATAACGAAACGCGTCCCATAGGGGTTGGTGTGTTTGGTGACTTCTGGTTTTCCCTTCCCATTTCAAAAAATCTCCGATCATTAAGCTCGTCTCGAAAGAAAAACAAACGAAAATTGTAAAATTAAAATGATCTTCGCCCTAACGGGCAAAAAAAACTTGAAAATGGAAAAAACATTTATATTTGTTTTGTGTGTTTTTTTCAGGCTCTAATAAACCTGGCAGTAGTCGTCGTATTATTGGTTCTCCACGTCAGTTGGAGAATGCTGTACCCACAAGTAAAAATCCCCATGGAGTTTGGGTTTAATTTAAAACGTAAACCTTATACAACAATATGTCTATGAAATACCTCTCATCTCTCGTACTTACTTACAACCTTAACCATATCAATTATCGAAACTAATAACGAAATTTATTTATTTATTATTCCAAAAGTTTTTTCTAAACAAAAACATTTAAAGTATCCAGCAGTCGCATTCAAGTCATCTCATACTTAAAAATTGTATTTAAATACTTTATGATTTTTTTAAACCTCATATCACGAACTTAGAACAAACAAAAACAAAACCATGGGAACAACAAAAGCAAACCTTGAAGGGAAACGTAACAAAATTAGCTAAGAAACAAATGAAGAAAAAATACATTTTAAACATATCGAGCGTTCGAACACACAAACAAAACAGGAGTAGAAAAATCATACTCATATAGGTACATACCCTAATATCATAGAGAAAAGTAATTCCATTTTGGGAAAATTAAAAAAAAAATCATTTTGCATTTTTGGAAGTTGGAAACTAAGATTTCCTTATTTAGTATGTCATACCACATATTAATCTCAATAGCATTTTTCAAATAATAAGACTTATTTCATACATAGAAAAACTTGAGTATATAAATATAACCTTGTTAGAATCATACTGCATAGGAAAACATGTTAAAAAGAGTTTTTTCTAAAATCGAAACATTCTATTTATTGCAATAATTTTGGAAAAAAACATATTTGGAAATTCATATAGCCCGTTTTATTATGAAAAAGTAACTGATCTTTTTATTTAACGTTTTATTGAATTTTGATACTTAACTGCCATTTTACAAATATTTTTCTTGAGATAACTACTCTAAACATTACAATTTTGCGTTTTATCTTAGATGGACACACACCAAATCTCACAACATTTTGTTATGCTTCTAGTAAGCCATTTATCTAGGACTTAATCTTAAAAGTTTTGCTCAAGAGACCATAAATCTAAAATCAAAAGCGAGCTTCGGGGACCATATTATCACATATGTTATCGAGTAAGCTGTTTTACTACTGTTATACGCATTTAAATGTTAAAATTTTTTACAAATAACGACGATTCAAACATTTCAAATACCCTTAAATTTCAAAAATGTTCCTTTAATGAAGAATTACACAATTCACAATAGATAAATTTCGAACTTGAAAAATGTATTTCAACGTTTCTTGGGTTCAGTTAAGTCTTCTATCTAAGAAATGTTGCCCTAGAAACCATAGTTTTAAAATCAATGTCGAGCTTCATGTCTTGTAAGGACAGGTTCTTCCTTGTGTGCTTGGGTTAAGCTCGCGGGGCATAGTCCGTCACAGAAATTTATATTAGCGATCGGATAGCAGATATCAAATATTTTGCTGCATATATGCAATTGTGAATGATCAATAATCAATGTTAGCTGAGTGCCTCCTTTAACAGAAAGTTACTAAAAAAAGTGACAAAATCCTTCGATCGCTTTCAACAAACTCAAATCGAAAAATCGGTTTCAACGTTTCATGCGTTCAGTTAGTCTTTTATCTAAGAAATGTTTTCCTAGAAACCATAGGTTTAAATATAACCCAAGCAATCCCTTGTGTGCTTGGGTTAAGCTCGCGGGGCATAGTCTGTCACAGAAATTTATATTAGCGACCGGATAGCAGATATCAAAAATTTTGCTGCATATATGCTATTGTGAATGTTGTGAATGTTGCCCTAGAAACCATAGGTTTAAAATCAAAGTCGAGCTTCATGCTTTGTAACAACTGCAGCTCCCTCGTGGGCAGAGTCCGTCTAAGAAATTTATATTAGCAACCGGAGTAGGGAAAGTTTGCTATGGTAAGTAAGGTTTTATGATTAGGAAGTAATAGTTAAGAATTGCGTGTAAATAGTGCCTAAAGATAACAGGACAGTAAGACGAGGGGATGGATGCGATCTGGTACGGCGCTAGACGACTTTGTACACCACTCGAAGAGGTTGAGTCGTCAGGGTAGAGCAGTATCAGAAGGGAGTGAGGAATAGTGCAGTTATAGACGCGGCTACCGAGGTGCGGCACCTCGGAAGACTGTCGAAAGCGTTCGGTAAGCGGGATACGTCACCACGCATGGGTCGAAGACATGGCTACCGAGTTCGGCACCCAAGAATACTGTCGAAAGAGCTTGGTAAAGGTTATACGTCACAACTCTTGGGTCGAAGATACGACTACCGGGCTCGGCACCATGGATTCTTTCGAAAGAGCTCTGAAAGTGGGATACGTCACCATGCCTGGGTCGAAGACACCGTTGAAGACGCCGCGACCGGGTTCGGCACGGGTTCGTTAAGCGACATACGTTACCTCGCTTAGGTCGAAGGTGCGGCTACTAGGTTCGGCACAATGGGAGACTTTGGAAAGAGTGCGATTGCTACCATTGAAGACTGTCGAAAGAGAGCGGTAAGCAGGATTTGTCTGGACGCTTTGGATGAGAAAACGGTTTAAGACGTGGCTACCGACTACGGCACCAAGACAGATAATTCGCAGATGACGGGCGGCAAGCGGGATTCGCCTCCACGCCTGGGTCGAGGAAACGGCATAATACGCGGCTACCGGGTTCGGTAACAAGGAAGATGAATTACAGAGTTGGGCGGGTTCAGTACAACGTAAGATGATTAGCAGCAGACGAGCAGCAAACGCAATTCGTCTTCACACTTCAATAAAGACAAAAAGGCACAGGACGGCTTAAGTCTAGAGCAAAATTCGGCGCGACACTTGGAGTAACACATCCTGATGAGAACATATTTCAGCGGTGGTTATCCCATACAAACGCTGGCGACTTTAGTGAGAGATGTCGCACTGCGGCGCATCGTACGAACTAGGTTATAAAAGGTCCCTTATCATTGAGCATAGACTTAAATCGGACAGCACTCATTGATGATAAGTTGGAAATAGTGGAAGAAGCTCTCACCGGTGAGGGCAGTGACATAAAAGTAGCTGGACCGTGGAGGGCCCACGATCTGCGGCAATCAGCGATATTCCTGGCCAGTTCATTTCGCGCCACACCTTCATTGGCCCGAGACTCAGCAGAGTCTGACAGCCTTTCTTATGGCTCGAAGAAACTATTTAAATTTTATATAACAAGTTTCGATCTCATATGAGCTTCAACGCTGCCTGTCTGTCCTCGTATATCGTGACAGTCTGATTGGGCCGCCGCATCGAGTTCAGTGCCTTCAGGACCGCGTAGACCTTCGCCTGAAATGTGCTGCACCCTTTTAGAAGCTTGAAAGATTCTCTGAATTCAATGAAGATTCCTGCTTTGATGCGCTCATCCATCCGTTTTCCGGGAAGACGGGGTGCTTTGGCTCAAGTTCGAGAATGGGACTCAGCATTCCCCTCATGGTTCTCGTTCTTGTCCCAAAGATTAGCACAACCTCAAAACCATGCACCTTTTTGAGGGGGAGGGCACAATTTTTCGGAGTCCTATACCACACCAAACATCCACGGGAGAAAATTGGTCGAATGAACAATCGCTATAAACATCCAGTCACAGTCCTCGGCCTAAGGCCCCAACTCTTTTTCTATCGAGTTGCGACGTATAGTTGCAGAGTAGAGCGCTTACAGTCCCCTTTAGACCCTTTCTTCGACGTCCCTTGTCCAGCTTAGTTTTTGATTAACAATCACTCCCATGTACTTGGTCCTCGAAGAGAGCAGCAGCTGCACCCCATCCAGGAAAGTACCACCTCAGTCTTTCTCGGGTTTGTGCCATGCCCTTTGGCCCTCGCTCATCCAGACAGCTTCCTCAACGCCCTCTGAACAAAGTTCGTAAAAGCAGAGAGGAAACGGTCATCCACCAAGATGATGATGCCGTCATCCGCGTAGGCAACGACCTTCACGTTGTCCCTCTTGAAACACCTTAGAATCTCATTGATAACCAAAGTCACAGGAGAGTTGTGTGGTGGCCATTAAAATAGTTTGAAATTTTAAGGTGTCAGCATGTCCTGTCAGTGTTGGCGATGTCCTCAAAAGGCATAGCATTGAAAAGGTTTGTTGCTTTGCTAATAAAAGAACCTGCTAATACCGTGGTCTGCTGTAACTGTGTGGACGTAGAGTAAGAGGATAAAAATGAATTAAAGATAAATTTAGAACCACGTATCATGGAATAATATGGAGGCCACCGTAGCGCAGAGGTTAGCATGTCCGCATATGACGCTGAACGCCTGGGTTCGAATCCTGGCGAGAACATGAAAATTTTCAGCGGTGGTTATCCCTCCTAATGCTGGCGACATTTGGGAGGTACTGTACCATTTTGTATGGCAGCCATGTAAAAACTTCTCTACAAAGAGGTGTCGCACTGCGGCACGCCGTTTGGACTCGGCTATAAAAAAGCAGGCCCCTTGTCATTGAGCTTAAAAAAACTTGAATCGGACAGCATCCCTGTTCCTTAATGGAATGTTCATGGGCAAATTTGCATAATGGAATAAAAAGAGTTTTTTAAACTATTTGGGGTTTATCCGAGTGATTGGGGTCGCAGACATTTTTTTCTCTTGTCGCTGTGGTGTAGTACTGTTGGCATATGCCTTAATTAACCTATAGCGATTTTGTTTATTATTTTTTAATTTTTTTTTTATTTTTTAATTTTTCTTTGTGCAAAACTTAAGTGTTGTTGTTTTTAAATTTAAAAAAATTTTTTTTAATTTTTTTTTAATTTTTTTTTTTTAATTTTTTAAAAAAGGTTATATTGGTGCATTTCTGTCTCGTGTCTGTCCAACTTATTTATTTTATTAATATTTTCAAATTTTTGAGTTTTGATGTTTACGTTAAGGTAATTAAATCAGTGCTAGTATTTTTTTAAATTTTATTTTAGAAGTTATGAAATTTAGTTAAAAAATGTTTGCTAATGGTCTAATATCTAGTATTGGTTCTATATATATTTTTTGGTTAATATTTAATTTTACTTGTTCTAGTCTTTAGAAATTTTGAAAAGAAAGTCATAATTCCATTTAAACTGAGAATTTTTTCATAATGAAAATAAAAATCTACTGAAAAAGAGAAGATGAAGGTGAGGATTTTCTTAAAAGAAAAACTTAACTAAATAACATAAAACTTTACATTTTTTATTACAAAAAAAAAACAATATCTCATAAAAATTCCTTAAAAATCTCAATTTTTGCCATTATGCTTTAATTTTTTTATTTTGTTTTTTAAACAAAATATTATATACTATAAAAATAAATAAATAATTATTACAATAAAAAAAACAAAAAAAACATTTACCCACACAATAAGATGCAATAAAGTTTCTTTAAAACATAATGCCTTTTTTTAAGAAAAAAATTAGATTTAGTATTTAGAAAGAATAATTAGTAATTAATGTAATTTTTTGTAGCCAGTTTTTTACATACTTTTCTCTTGATAAGTAATTGTTAATTATTATAATAAGTTGACAAAATATTTTGTTTTTACAATTACATATAAGTTTTAAGCCTTTTTTAAACATACAAAAAGAACAATAACTTTTAAAATTTAAAATTTTGAAACTATATTTTTTTTCGTTAAGAAGAAGAACAAAAACCGATTACATAGAAAAGTTTTTTTAAAGCATTTTTTAAAACATCTTTATAAAAGAAAACCCCTCTTTATAATGTATATGTTTTTTAAGATCTTCGTACTTATTAGCTTTTCTCTGCCTTTTTTCCTTAGAATATGTAGTTTGTTAACATAGAAGAAAATTTAATCCCCTTTTAATATTTTACTTTTTATTCCATACAATTATTGAGTAGATGATATTTAGTACATTCCACACACACACACACCAACAAACACCCAAACACCAGTTCCCTTATAAAATGTTTAA